>NW_028258541.1:37500-337500 GCF_982586985.1 Callionymus lyra | reverse complement strand
CAACTTTTTTTTTTACCTCTCTAAAACTCCAACATATTTTTTTTTATTTTTTTTACCTCTTCAAATCTCCAACATTAAAATATTTCTTTCTTTTTTTTTCCTCTTCAAAACTAAAACATTAAAAGAATTCTTTCTTTTCTACCTCTTCAGAACTCCAACATTTTTTTTTAATTTTTTTTACCTCTTCAAAACTCCAACATTAAAAGATGTATTTCTTTTTTTACCTCTTCAAAACTCCAACATTAATTTCTTTTTTTTTATCTATTCAAAAGTCCAACATTTTGTTTTACCTCTTCAAAAGTCCAACTTTTTTTTTTACCTCTTCAAAAGCCCAACATTTTTTTTTTTTTTACCTCTTCAAAACTCCAACATTAAAAGATTATTTCTTTTTTTACCTCTTCAAAACTCCAACATTAAAAGAATTCTTTCTTTTTTACCTCTTCAAAAGTCCAACTTTTTTTTTTACCTCTCTAAAACTCCAACATATTTTTTTTTATTTTATTTACCTCTTCAAATCTCCAACATTAAAATATTTCTTTCTTTTTTTTTCCTCTTCAAAACTAAAACATTAAAAGAATTCTTTCTTTTCTACCTCTTCAGAACTCCAACATTTTTTTTAATTTTTTTTACCTCTTCAAAACTCCAACATTAAAAGATGTATTTCTTTTTTTACCTCTTCAAAACTCCAACATTAATTTCTTTTTTTTTATCTCTTCAAAAGTCCAACATTTTGTTTTTACCTCTTCAAAAGTCCAACTTTTTTTTTTACCTCTTCAAAAGCACAACATTTTTTTTTTTTTACCTCTTCAAAACTCCAACATTTTTTTAAACTTTTTTTTACCTCTTCAATACTCCAAAATTAAAAGATTTATTTCTTTTTTTACCTCTTCAAAACTCCAACATTATTATTATTATTTTTTTTACCTCTTCAAATCTCCAACATTAAAATATTTCTTTCTTTTTTTTTCCTCTTCAAAACTAAAACATTAAAAGAATTCTTTCTTTTCTACCTCTTCAGAACTCCAACATTTTTTTAATTTTTTTTACCTCTTCAAAACTCCAACATTAAAAGATGTATTTCTTTTTTTACCTCTTCAAAACTCCAACATTAATTTCTTTTTTTTTATCTCTTCAAAAGTCCAACGTTTTGTTTTTACCTCTTCAAAAGTCCAACTTTTTTTTTTACCTCTTCAAAAGCCCAACATTTTTTTTTTTTTTTACCTCTTCAAAACTCCAACATTTTTTTAAACTTTTTTTTACCTCTTCAAAACTCCAAAATTAAAAGATTTATTTCTTTTTTTACCTCTTCAAAACTCCAACATTAAAATAATTCTTTCTTTTTTACCTCTCTAAAACTCCAACATGATTTTTTTTTTTTTTTTTACCTCTTCAAAACTCCAACATTTTTTTTTTTTTTTACCTCTTCAAAACTCCAACATTGATTTTTTGTTAGTTTTTTTACCTCTTCAAAACTCAAATTTTTTTATTTTTTTTTTACCTCTTCAAAACTCCAACTTTTTTTTTTTTTTTTTTACCTCTTCAAAACTCCACAATTTTTTTTTTTTTTTTTTACCTCTTCAAAACTCCAACATTTCTTTTTTTTTTTACCTCTTCAAAACTCCAACATTGATTTTTTGTTCGTTTTTTTACCTCTTCAAAACTCCAACTTTTTTTTTTTTTACCTCTTCAAAACTCCAACATTGATTTATTGTTTTTTTTTATACCTCTTCAAAACTCCAACTTTTTTTTTTTTTTACCTCTTCAAAACTCAATTTTTTTTTTTTTTTTACCTCTTCAAAACTCCACAATTTTTTTTTTTTTACCTCTTCAAAACTCCTAAATTTTTTTTTTTTTTTACCTCTTCAAAACTCCACATTTTTTTTTTATTTTTTTTTTACCTATTCAAAACTCCAACATTGATTTTTTGTTCCTTTTTTTACCTCTTCAAAACTCCAACTTTTTTATTTTTTTTTACCTCTTCAAAACTCCACATTTTTTTTTTTTTTTTTTTTTTACCTCTTCAAAACTCCACAATTTTTTTTTTTTTTTTACCTCTTCAAAACTCCTAAATGTTTTTTATTTTTTTTTCCTCTTCAAAACTCCAACTTTTTTTTTTTTTTACCTCTTCAAAACTCCAACTTTTTTTTTTTTTTACCTCTTCAAAACTCCAACATTGATTTTTTGTTCCTTTTTTTTCCTCTTCAAAACTCCTAAATTTTTTTTAATTTTTTTTACCTCTTCAAAACTCCACAATTTTTTTTTTTTTTTTTACCTATTCAAAACTCCTAAATTTATTTATTTATTTTTTACCTCTTCAAAACTCCAACATTGATTTTTTGTTCCTTTTTTTAGCTCTTCAAAACTCAATTTTTTTTTTTTTTTTTTTTACCTCTTCAAAACTCCAACATTGATTTTTTGTTCCTTTTTTTACCTCTTCAAAACTCCAAATTTTTTTTTAATTTTTTTTTACCTCTTCAAAACTCCAACTTTTTTTTTTTTTACCTCTTCAAAACTCCAACTTATTTTTTTTTTACCTCTTCAAAACTCCAACATTGATTTTTTGTTCCTTTTTTTACCTCTTCAAAACTCCAATTTTTTTTTAAATTTTTTTTTACCTCTTCAAAACTCCAACTTTTTTTTTTACCTCTCTAAAACTCCAACATATTTTTTTTTATTTTTTTTACCTCTTCAAATCTCCAACATTAAAATATTTCTTTCTTTTTTTTTCCTCTTCAAAACTAAAACATTAAAAGAATTCTTTCTTTTCTACCTCTTCAGAACTCCAACATTTTTTTTAATTTTTTTTACCTCTTCAAAACTCCAACATTAAAAGATGTATTTCTTTTTTTACCTCTTCAAAACTCCAACATTAATTTCTTTTTTTTTATCTCTTCAAAAGTCCAACATTTTGTTTTTACCTCTTCAAAAGTCCAACTTTTTTTTTTACCTCTTCAAAAGCACAACATTTTTTTTTTTTTTACCTCTTCAAAACTCCAACATTTTTTTAAACTTTTTTTTACCTCTTCAATACTCCAAAATTAAAAGATTTATTTCTTTTTTTACCTCTTCAAAACTCCAACATTATTATTATTATTTTTTTTACCTCTTCAAATCTCCAACATTAAAATATTTCTTTCTTTTTTTTTCCTCTTCAAAACTAAAACATTAAAAGAATTCTTTCTTTTCTACCTCTTCAGAACTCCACAATTTTTTTTTTTTTTTTTACCTATTAAAAACTCCTAAATTTATTTATTTATTTTTTACCTCTTCAAAACTCCAACATTGATTTTTTGTTCCTTCTTTTAGCTCTTCAAAACTCAATTTTTTTTTATTTTTTTTTTACCTCTTCAAAACTCCAACATTGATTTTTTGTTCCTTTTTTTACCTCTTCAAAACTCCAAATTTTTTTTTAATTTTTTTGTACCTCTTCAAAACTCCAACTTTTTTTTTTTTTACCTCTTCAAAACTCCAACTTATTTTTTTTTTACCTCTTCAAAACTCCAACATTGATTTTTTGTTCCTTTTTTTACCTCTTCAAAACTCCAATTTTTTTTTTAATTTTTTTTTACCTCTTCAAAACTCCAACTTTTTTCTTTTTTACCTCTTCAAAAGTCCAACTTTTTTTTTTACCTCTCTAAAACTCCAACATATTTTTTTTTATTTTTTTTACCTCTTCAAATCTCCAACATTAAAATATTTCTTTCTTTTTTTTTCCTCTTCAAAACTAAAACATTAAAAGAATTCTTTCTTTTCTACCTCTTCAGAACTCCAACATTTTTTTTAATTTTTTTTACCTCTTCAAAACTCCAACATTAAAAGATGTATTTCTTTTTTTACCTCTTCAAAACTCCAACATTAATTTCTTTTTTTTTATCTCTTCAAAAGTCCAACATTTTGTTTTTACCTCTTCAAAAGTCCAACTTTTTTTTTTACCTCTTCAAAAGCACAACATTTTTTTTTTTTTTACCTCTTCAAAACTCCAACATTTTTTTAAACTTTTTTTTACCTCTTCAATACTCCAAAATTAAAAGATTTATTATTTTTTTTACCTCTTCAAATCTCCAACATTAAAATATTTCTTTCTTTTTTTTTCCTCTTCAAAACTAAAACATTAAAAGAATTCTTTCTTTTCTACCTCTTCAGAACTCCACAATTTTTTTTTTTTTTTTTACCTATTCAAAACTCCTAAATTTATTTATTTATTTTTTACCTCTTCAAAACTCCAACATTGATTTTTTGTTCCTTTTTTTAGCTCTTCAAAACTCAATTTTTTTTAATTTTTTTTTTACCTCTTCAAAACTCCAACATTGATTTTTTGTTCCTTTTTTTACCTCTTCAAAACTCCAAATTTTTTTTAAATTTTTTTTTACCTCTTCAAAACTCCAACTTTTTTTTTTTTTACCTCTTCAAAACTCCAACTTTTTTTTTTTTTTTTACCTATTCAAAACTCCTAAATTTTTTTTTTTTTTTTACCTCTTCAAAACTCCAACATTGATTTTTTGTTCCTTTTTTTTCCTCTTCAAAACTCCACAATTTTTTTTATTTATTTTTTTTACCTCTTCAAAACTCCAACTTTTTTTTTTTTTTTTTTACCTCTTCAAAACTCCTAAATTTTTTTTTTTTTTTTTTTACCTCTTCAAAACTCCACAATTTTTTTTTTTTTTTTACCTATTCAAAACTCCTAAATTTATTTATTTATTTTTTACCTCTTCAAAACTCCAACATTGATTTTTTGTTCCTTTTTTTAGCTCTTCAAAACTCCAACTTTTTTTTTTTTTTAGCTCTTCAAAACTCAATTTTTTTTAATTTTTTTTTTACCTCTTCAAAACTCAATTTTTTTTTTTTTACCTCTTCAAAACTCCAACATTGATTTTTTGTTCCTTTTTTTACCTCTTCAAAACTCAATTTTTTTTTTTTTTACCTCTTCAAAACTCCAATTTTTTTTAATTTTTTTTTTACCTATTCAAAACTCCTAAATTTTTTTTTTTTTTTTTTTATCTCTTCAAAACTCCAACATTGATTTTTTGTTGCTTTTTTTACCTCTTCAAAACTCCAAATTTTTTTAAAAAATTTTTTTTACCTCTTCAAAACTCAATTTTTTTTTTTACCTATTCAAAACTCCAACATTGATTTTTTGTTCCTTTTTTTACCTCTTCAAAACTCCACAATTTTTTTTTTTTTTTACCTCTTCAAAACTCCTAAATTTTTTTTATTTTTTTTTCCTCTTCAAAACTCCAACTTTTTTCTTTTTTTACCTCTTCAAAACTCCAACTCTTTTTTCTTTTTACCTCTTCAAAACTCCAACTTTTTTTTTTTTTTACCTCTTCAAAACTCCAACTTTTTTTTTTTTTTTTTACCTATTCAAAACTCCTAAATTTTTTTTTTTTTTTACCTCTTCAAAACTCCACAATTTTTTTTTTTTTTTTTACCTCTTCAAAACTCCTAAATTTATTTATTTATTTTTTACCTGTTCAAAACTCCAACATTGATTTTTGTTCCTTTTTTTAGCTCTTCAAAACTCCACAATTTTATTATTTTTTTTTTTTACCTATTCAAAACTCCTAAATTTATTTATTTATTTTTTACCTCTTCAAAACTCCAACATTGATTTTTTGTTCCTTTTTTTAGCTCTTCAAAACTCCAACTTTTTTTTTTTTTTTTAGCTCTTCAAAACTCAATTTTTTTTTTTTTTTTTTTTAACTCTTCAAAACTCATTTTTTTTTTTTTTACCTCTTCAAAACTCCAACATTGATTTTTTGTTCCTTTTTTTAGCTCTTCAAAACTCCACAATTTTATTATTTTTTTTTTTTACCTATTCAAAACTCCTAAATTTATTTATTTATTTTTTACCTCTTCAAAACTCCAACATTGATTTTTTGTTCCTTTTTTTAGCTCTTCAAAACTCCAACTTTTTTTTTTTTTTTTAGCTCTTCAAAACTCAATTTTTTTTTTTTTTTTTTTTTACCTCTTCAAAACTCATTTTTTTTTTTTTTACCTCTTCAAAACTCCAACATTGATTTTTTGTTCCTTTTTTTTACCTCTTCAAAACTCCACAATTTTTTTTTTTTTTAGCTCTTCAAAACTCAATTTTTTTTTTTTTTTTTTACCTCTTCAAAACTCCAATTTTTTTTTTTTACCTATTCAAAACTCCTAAATTTTTTATTTTTTTTTTACCTCTTCAAAACTCCAACATTGATTTTTTGTTGCTTTTTTTACCTCTTCAAAACTCCAAAATTTTTTTTTTTTTTTTACCTCTTCAAAACTAACTTTTTTTTTTTTTTACCTCTTCAAAACTCCAACTTTTTTTTTTTTTTACCTCTTCAAAACTCCAACATTGATTTTTTGTTCCTTTTTTTACCTCTTCAAAACTCCTAAATTTTTTTTATTTTTTTTTCCTCTTCAAAACTCCAACTTTTTTTTTTTTTTACCTCTTCAAAACTCCAACTTTTTTTTTTTTTTACCTCTTCAAAACTCCAACATTGATTTTTTGTTTCTTTTTTTTCCTCTTCAAAACTCCACAATTTTTTTTATTTATTTTTTTTACCTCTTCAAAACTCCAACTTTTTTTTTTTTTTTTTTTACCTCTTCAAAACTCCTAAATTTTTTTTTTTTTTTTTTCCTCTTCAAAACTCCAACTTTTTTTTTTGTTTTACCTCTTCAAAACTCCAACTTTTTTTTTTTTTTACCTCTTCAAAACTCCAACATTGATTTTTTGTTCCTTTTTTTTCCTCTTCAAAACTCCACAATTTTTTTTATTTATTTTTTTTACCTCTTCAAAACTCCAACTTTTTTTTTTTTTTTTTTACCTCTTCAAAACTCTTAAATTTTTTTTTTTTTTTTTTTACCTCTTCAAAACTCCACAATTTTTTTTTTTTTTTTTTACCTATTCAAAACTCCTAAATTTATTTATTTATTTTTTACCTCTTCAAAACTCCAACTTTTTTTTTTTTTTTTAGCTCTTCAAAACTCAATTTTTTTTATTATTTTTTTTACCTCTTCAAAACTCCAACATTGATTGTTTGTTCCTTTTTTTACCTCTTCAAAACTCCAAATTTTTTTTAAAATTTTTTTTTACCTCTTCAAAACTCATTTTTTTTTTTTTTTACCTCTTCAAAACTCCACAATTTTTTTTTTTTTTTTAGCTCTTCAAAACTCAATTTTTTTTTTTTTTTTTTTACCTCTTCAAAACTCCAACTTTTTTTTTTTTTTTTTTTACCTCTTCAAAACTCCTAAATTTTTTTTTTTTTTTTTTACCTCTTCAAAACTCCACAATTTTTTTTTTTTTTTTACCTCTTCAAAACTCCAACATTGATTTTTGGTTCCTTTTTTTACCTCTTCAAAACTCAATTTTTTTTATTTTTTTTTACCTCTTCAAAACTCCAACTTTGATTTTTTGTTCCTTTTTTTACCTCTTCAAAACTCCAACATTGATTTTTTGTTCCTTTTTTTACCTCTTCAAAACTCCAACTTTTTTTTTTTTTTTTTTTACCTCTTCAAAACTCCAACATTGATTTTTTGTTCCTTTTTTTACCTCTTCAAAACTCCACAATTTTTTTTATTTTTTTTTTTTACCTCTTCAAAACTCCAACTTTTTTTTTTTTTTTTTTACCTCTTCAAAACTCCAACATTGATTTTTTGTTCCTTTTTTTACCTCTTCAAAACTCTATTTTTTTAATTTTTTTTTTACCTCTTCAAAACTCCAACATTGATTTTTTGTTCCTTTTTTTACCTCTTCAAAACTCTATTTTTTTTATTTTTTTTTTACCTCTTCAAAACTCCAACATTTTTTTTTGTTCCTTTTTTTACCTCTTCAAAACTCCACAATTTTTTTTATTTTTTTTTTTACCTCTTCAAAACTCCAACTTTTTTTTTCTTTTTTTTTTACCTCTTCAAAACTCCAACTTTTTTTTTTTTTTTTTTTACCTCTTCAAAACTCCAACTTTTTTTTTTTCTTACCTCTTCAAAACTCCAACTTTTTTTTTTTTTTTTTTTACCTCTTCAAAACTCCAACATTGATTTTTTGTTCCTTTTTTTACCTCTTCAAAACTCTATTTTTTTTATTTTTTTTTTACCTCTTCAAAACTCCAACATTTTTTTTTTTTACCTCTTCAAAACTCTACAATTTTTTTTTTTTTTTTTTTTACCTCTTCAAAACTCCAACTTTTTTTTTTCTTACCTCTTCAAAACTCCAACTTTTTTTTTTTTTTTTTTTACCTCTTCAAAACTCCAACATTGATTTTTTGTTCCTTTTTTTACCTCTTCAAAACTCCACAATTTTTTTTTTTTTTTTTTTTTACCTCTTCAAAACTCCAACATTTTTTTTTTTTTTTTTTTACCTCTTCAAAACTCCAACTTTTTTTTTTTTTTTTTTTACCTCTTCAAAACTCCAACATTGATTTTTTGTTCCTTTTTTTAGCTCTTCAAAACTCCACAATTTTTTTTATTTATTTTTTTTACCTCTTCAAAACTCCAACTTTTTTTTTTTTTTTTTTTACCTCTTCAAAACTCCTAAATTTTTTTTTTTTTTTTTTCCTCTTCAAAACTCCAACTTTTTTTTTTGTTTTACCTCTTCAAAACTCCAACTTTTTTTTTTTTTTACCTCTTCAAAACTCCAACATTGATTTTTTGTTCCTTTTTTTTCCTCTTCAAAACTCCACAATTTTTTTTATTTATTTTTTTTACCTCTTCAAAACTCCAACTTTTTTTTTTTTTTTTTTACCTCTTCAAAACTCTTAAATTTTTTTTTTTTTTTTTTTACCTCTTCAAAACTCCACAATTTTTTTTTTTTTTTTTTACCTATTCAAAACTCCTAAATTTATTTATTTATTTTTTACCTCTTCAAAACTCCAACTTTTTTTTTTTTTTTTAGCTCTTCAAAACTCAATTTTTTTTATTATTTTTTTTACCTCTTCAAAACTCCAACATTGATTGTTTGTTCCTTTTTTTACCTCTTCAAAACTCCAAATTTTTTTTTAAATTTTTTTTTACCTCTTCAAAACTCCACAATTTTTTTTTTTTTTTTAGCTCTTCAAAACTCAAATTTTTTTTTTTTTTTTTTACCTCTTCAAAACTCCAACTTTTTTTTTTTTTTTTTTACCTCTTCAAAACTCCTAAATTTTTTTTTTTTTTTTTTACCTCTTCAAAACTCCACAATTTTTTTTTTTTTTTTACCTCTTCAAAACTCCAACATTGATTTTTGGTTCCTTTTTTTACCTCTTCAAAACTCAATTTTTTTTTATTTTTTTTTACCTCTTCAAAACTCCAACTTTTTTTTTTTTTTACCTCTTCAAAACTCCAACATTGATTTTTTGTTCCTTTTTTTACCTCTTCAAAACTCCAACATTGATTTTTTGTTCCTTTTTTTACCTCTTCAAAACTCCAACATTGATTTTTTGTTCCTTTTTTTACCTCTTCAAAACTCCACAATTTTTTTTTTTTTTTTTTTACCTCTTCAAAACTCTACAATTTTTTTTTTTTTTTTTTTTACCTCTTCAAAACTCCAACTTTTTTTTTTTCTTACCTCTTCAAAACTCCAACTTTTTTTTTTTTTTTTTTTACCTCTTCAAAACTCCAACATTGATTTTTTGTTCCTTTTTTTACCTCTTCAAAACTCTATTTTTTTTATTTTTTTTTTACCTCTTCAAAACTCCAACATTTTTTTTTGTTCCTTTTTTTACCTCTTCAAAACTCCACAATTTTTTTTTTTTTTTTTTTTTACCTCTTCAAAACTCCAACTTTTTTTTTTTTTTTTTTTACCTCTTCAAAACTCCAACTTTTTTTTTTTTTTTTTTTACCTCTTCAAAACTCCAACTTTTTTTTTTTCTTACCTCTTCAAAACTCCAACTTTTTTTTTTTTTTTTTTTACCTCTTCAAAACTCCAACATTGATTTTTTGTTCCTTTTTTTACCTCTTCAAAACTCCACAATTTTTTTTATTTTTTTTTTTACCTCTTCAAAACTCCAACTTTTTTTCTTTTTTTTTTTACCTCTTCAAAACTCCAACATTGATTTTTTGTTCCTTTTTTTACCTCTTCAAAACTCTATTTTTTTTATTTTTTTTTTACCTCTTCAAAACTCCAACATTTTTTTTTTACCTCTTCAAAACTCTACAATTTTTTTTTTTTTTTTTTTTACCTCTTCAAAACTCCAACTTTTTTTTTTCTTACCTCTTCAAAACTCCAACTTTTTTTTTTTTTTTTTTTACCTCTTCAAAACTCCAACATTGATTTTTTGTTCCTTTTTTTACCTCTTCAAAACTCCACAATTTTTTTTTTTTTTTTTTTTACCTCTTCAAAACTCCAACTTTTTTTTTTTTTTTTTTTACCTCTTCAAAACTCCAACATTGATTTTTTGTTCCTTTTTTTAGCTCTTCAAAACTCCACAATTTTATTATTTATTTTTTTTACCTATTCAAAACTCCAACATTGATTTTTTGTTCCTTTTTTTACCTCTTCAAAACTCCTAAAAATTTTTTTATTTTTTTTTCCTCTTCAAAACTCCAACTTTTTTTTTTTTACCTCTTCAAAACTCCAACTTTTTTTTTTTTTTACCTCTTCAAAACTCCAACATTGATTTTTTGTTCCTTTTTTTTCCTCTTCAAAACTCCACAATTTTTTTTATTTATTTTTTTTACCTCTTCAAAACTCCAACTTTTTTTTTTTTTTTTTACCTCTTCAAAACTCCTAAATTTTTTTTTTATTTTTTTACCTCTTCAAAACTCCACAATTTTTTTTTTTTTTTTTACCTATTCAAAACTCCTAAATTTATTTATTTATTTTTTACCTCTTCAAAACTCCAACATTGATTTTTTGTTCCTTTTTTTACCTCTTCAAAACCCCAACTCTTTTTTCTTTTTACCTCTTCAAAACTCCAACTTTTTTTTTTTTTTACCTCTTCAAAACTCCAACTTTTTTTTTTTTTTTTTACCTCTTCAAAACTCCTAAATTTTTTTTTTTTTTTTTTACCTCTTCAAAACTCCAACATTGATTTTTGGTTCCTTTTTTTACCTCTTCAAAACTCAATTCTTTTTATTTTTTTTTACCTCTTCAAAACTCCAACTTTTTTTTTTTTTTACCTCTTCAAAACTCCAACATTGATTTTTTGTTCCTTTTTTTACCTCTTCAAAACTCCAACATTGATTTTTTGTTCCTTTTTTTACCTCTTCAAAACTCCAACATTGATTTTTTGTTCCTTTTTTTACCTCTTCAAAACTCCACAATTTTTTTTTTTTTTTTTTTACCTCTTCAAAACTCTACAATTTTTTTTTTTTTTTTTTTTTACCTCTTCAAAACTCCAACTTTTTTTTTTCTTACCTCTTCAAAACTCCAACTTTTTTTTTTTTTTTTTTTACCTCTTCAAAACTCCAACATTGATTTTTTGTTCCTTTTTTTACCTCTTCAAAACTCCACAATTTTTTTTATTTTTTTTTTTTACCTCTTCAAAACTCCAACTTTTTTTTTTTTTTTTTTTACCTCTTCAAAACTCCAACATTGATTTTTTGTTCCTATTTTTACCTCTTCAAAACTCTATTTTTTTTATTTTTTTTTTACCTCTTCAAAACTCCAACATTTTTTTTTTTTTACCTCTTCAAAACTCTACAATTTTTTTTTTTTTTTTTTTTACCTCTTCAAAACTCCAACTTTTTTTTTTCTAACCTCTTCAAAACTCCAACTTTTTTTTTTTTTTTTTTTACCTCTTCAAAACTCCAACATTGATTTTTTGTTCCTTTTTTTACCTCTTCAAAACTCCACAATTTTTTTTTTTTTTTTTTTTACCTCTTCAAAACTCCAACTTTTTTTTTTTTTTTTTTTACCTCTTCAAAACTCCAACATTTTTTTTTTTTTTACCTCTTCAAAACTCCAACATTGATTTTTTGTTCCTTTTTTTAGCTCTTCAAAACTCCACAATTTTATTATTTTTTTTTTTACCTATTCAAAACTCCAACATTGATTTTTTGTTCCTTTTTTTACCTCTTCAAAACTCCTAAATTTTTTTTTATTTTTTTTTCCTCTTCAAAACTCCAACTTTTTTTTTTTTTTACCTCTTCAAAACTCCAACATTGATTTTTTGTTCCTTTTTTTACCTCTTCAAAACTCCAACATTGATTTTTTGTTCCTTTTTTTACCTCTTCAAAACTCCAACATTGATTTTTTGTTCCTTTTTTTACCTCTTCAAAACTCCACAATTTTTTTTTTTTTTTTTTTTTACCTCTTCAAAACTCTACAATTTTTTTTTTTTTTTTTTTTACCTATTCAAAACTCCAACTTTTTTTTTTCTTACCTCTTCAAAACTCCAACTTTTTTTTTTTTTTTTTTTACCTCTTCAAAACTCCAACATTGATTTTTTGTTCCTTTTTTTACCTCTTCAAAACTCCACAATTTTTTTAATTTTTTTTTTTTACCTCTTCAAAACTCCAACTTTTTTTTTTTTTTTTTTTACCTCTTCAAAACTCCAACATTGATTTTTTGTTCCTTTTTTTACCTCTTCAAAACTCTATTTTTTTTATTTTTTTTTTACCTCTTCAAAACTCCAACATTGATTTTTTGTTCCTTTTTTTACCTCTTCAAAACTCCAACATTGATTTTTTGTTCCTTTTTTTACCTCTTCAAAACTCCAACATTGATTTTTTGTTCCTTTTTTTACCTCTTCAAAACTCCACAATTTTTTTTTTTTTTTACCTCTTCAAAACTCTACAATTTTTTTTTTTTTTTTTTTTACCTCTTCAAAACTCCAACTTTTTTTTTTTCTTACCTCTTCAAAACTCCAACTTTTTTTTTTTTTTTTTTTACCTCTTCAAAACTCCAACATTGATTTTTTGTTCCTTTTTTTACCTCTTCAAAACTCCACAATTTTTTTTATTTTTTTTTTTTACCTCTTCAAAACTCCAACTTTTTTTTTTTTTTTTTTTACCTCTTCAAAACTCCAACATTGATTTTTTGTTCCTTTTTTTACCTCTACAAAACTCTATTTTTTTTTTTTTTTTTTTTACCTCTTCAAAACTCCAACATTTTTTTTTTTTTTACCTCTTCAAAACTCTACAATTTTTTTTTTTTTTTTTTTTACCTCTTCAAAACTCCAACTTTTTTTTTTCTTACCTCTTCAAAACTCCAACTTTTTTTTTTTTTTTTTTTACCTCTTCAAAACTCCAACATTGATTTTTTGTTCCTTTTTTTACCTCTTCAAAACTCCACAATTTTTTTTTTTTTTTTTTTTACCTCTTCAAAACTCCAACTTTTTTTTTTTTTTTTTTTACCTCTTCAAAACTCCAACATTTTTTTTTTTTTTACCTCTTCAAAACTCCAACATTGATTTTTTGTTCCTTTTTTTAGCTCTTCAAAACTCCACAATTTTATTATTTTTTTTTTTTACCTATTCAAAACTCCAACATTGATTTTTTGTTCCTTTTTTTACCTCTTCAAAACTCCTAAATTTTTTTTAATTTTTTTTTCCTCTTCAAAACTCCAACTTTTTTTTTTTTACCTCTTCAAAACTCCAACTTTTTTTTTTTTTTACCTCTTCAAAACTCCAACATTGATTTTTTGTTCCTTTTTTTTCCTCTTCAAAACTCCACAATTTTTTTTATTTATTTTTTTTACCTCTTCAAAACTCCAACTTTTTTTTTTTTTTTTTACCTCTTCAAAACTCCTAAATTTTTTTTAATTTTTTTTACCTCTTCAAAACTCCACAATTTTTTTTTTTTTTTTTACCTATTCAAAACTCCTAAATTTATTTATTTATTTTTTACCTCTTCAAAACTCCAACATTGATTTTTTGTTCCTTTTTTTACCTCTTCAAAACCCCAACTCTTTTTTCTTTTTACCTCTTCAAAACTCCAACTTTTTTTTTTTTTTACCTCTTCAAAACTCCAACTTTTTTTTTTTTTTTTTACCTATTCAAAACTCCTAAATTTTTTTTTATTTTTTTTACCTCTTCAAAACTCCACAATTTTTTTTTTTTTTTTTACCTATTCAAAACTCCTAAATTTATTTATTTATTTTTTACCTCTTCAAAACTCCAACATTGATTTTTTGTTCCTTTTTTTACCTCTTCAAAACCCCAACTCTTTTTTCTTTTTACCTCTTCAAAACTCCAACTTTTTTTTTTTTTTACCTCTTCAAAACTCCAACTTTTTTTTTTTTTTTTTACCTCTTCAAAACTCCTAAATTTTTTTTTTTTTTTTTTACCTCTTCAAAACTCCACAATTTTTTTTTTTTTTTTACCTCTTCAAAACTCCAACATTGATTTTTGGTTCCTTTTTTTACCTCTTCAAAACTCAATTTTTTTAATTTTTTTTTACCTCTTCAAAACTCCAACTTTTTTTTTTTTTTACCTCTTCAAAACTCCAACATTGATTTTTTGTTCCTTTTTTTACCTCTTCAAAACTCCAACATTGATTTTTTGTTCCTTTTTTTACCTCTTCAAAACTCCAACATTGATTTTTTGTTCCTTTTTTTACCTCTTCAAAACTCCACAATTTTTTTTTTTTTTTTTTTACCTCTTCAAAACTCTACAATTTTTTTTTTTTTTTTTTTACCTCTTCAAAACTCCAACTTTTTTTTTTTCTTACCTCTTCAAAACTCCAACTTTTTTTTTCTTTTTTTTTACCTCTTCAAAACTCCAACATTGATTTTTTGTTCCTTTTTTTACCTCTTCAAAACTCCACAATTTTTTTTATTTTTTTTTTTTACCTCTTCAAAACTCCAACTTTTTTTTTTTTTTTTTTTACCTCTTCAAAACTCCAACATTGATTTTTTGTTCCTTTTTTTACCTCTTCAAAACTCTATTTTTTTTATTTTTTTTTTACCTCTTCAAAACTCCAACATTTTTTTTTTTTACCTCTTCAAAACTCTACAATTTTTTTTTTTTTTTTTTTTACCTCTTCAAAACTCCAACTTTTTTTTTTCTTACCTCTTCAAAACTCCAACTTTTTTTTTTTTTTTTTTTACCTCTTCAAAACTCCAACATTGATTTTTTTGTTCCTTTTTTTACCTCTTCAAAACTCCACAATTTTTTTTTTTTTTTTTTTTACCTCTTCAAAACTCCAACTTTTTTTTTTTTTTTTTTTACCTCTTCAAAACTCCAACATTTTTTTTTTTTTTACCTCTTCAAAACTCCAACATTGATTTTTTGTTCCTTTTTTTAGCTCTTCAAAACTCCACAATTTTATTTTTTTTTTTTTTTACCTATTCAAAACTCCAACATTGATTTTTTGTTCCTTTTTTTACCTCTTCAAAACTCCTAAATTTTTTTAAATTTTTTTTTCCTCTTCAAAACTCCAACTTTTTTTTTTTTACCTCTTCAAAACTCCAACTTTTTTTTTTTTTTACCTCTTCAAAACTCCAACATTGATTTTTTGTTCCTTTTTTTTCCTCTTCAAAACTCCACAATTTTTTTTATTTATTTTTTTTACCTCTTCAAAACTCCAACTTTTTTTTTTTTTTTTTTACCTCTTCAAAACTCCTAAATTTTTTTTTATTTTTTTTACCTCTTCAAAACTCCACAATTTTTTTTTTTTTTTTACCTATTCAAAACTCCTAAATTTATTTATTTATTTTTTACCTCTTCAAAACTCCAACATTGATTTTTTGTTCCTTTTTTTACCTCTTCAAAACCCCAACTCTTTTTTCTTTTTACCTCTTCAAAACTCCAACTTTTTTTTTTTTTTACCTCTTCAAAACTCCAACTTTTTTTTTTTTTTTTTACCTATTCAAAACTCCTAAATTTTTTTTTATTTTTTTTTCCTCTTCAAAACTCCAACTTTTTTTTTTTTTACCTCTTCAAAACTCCAACATTGATTTTTTGTTCCTTTTTTTTCCTCTTCAAAACTCCACAATTTTTTTTATTTATTTTTTTTACCTCTTCAAAACTCCAATTTTTTTTTTTTTTTTTTTTACCTCTTCAAAACTCCTACATTTTTTTTAATTTTTTTTACCTCTTCAAAACTCCACAAATTTTTTTTTTTTTTTTACCTATTCAAAACTCCTAAATTTATTTATTTATTTTTTACCTCTTCAAAACTCCAACATTGATTTTTTGTTACTTTTTTTAGCTCTTCAAAACTCCAACTTTTTTTTTTTTTTAGCTCTTCAAAACTCAATTTTTTTTATTTTTTTTTTTACCTCTTCAAAACTCAATTTTTTTTTTTTTACCTCTTCAAAACTCCAACATTGATTTTTTGTTCCTTTTTTTACCTCTTCAAAACTCCAAATTTAAAAAAAAAAAATTTTTTACCTCTTCAAAACTCAATTTTTTTTTTTTACCTCTTCAAAACTCCACAATTTTTTTTTTTTTTACCTCTTCAAAACTCCAACATTGATTTTTTGTTCCTTTTTTTACCTCTTCAAAACTCCTAAATTTTTTTTATTTTTTTTTCCTCTTCAAAACTCCAACTTTTTTTTTTTTTTACCTCTTCAAAACTCCAACTTTTTTTTTTTTTTACCTCTTCAAAACTCCAACATTGATTTTTTGTTTCTTTTTTTTCCTCTTCAAAACTCCACAATTTTTTTTATTTATTTTTTTTACCTCTTCAAAACTCCAACTTTTTTTTTTTTTTTTTTTACGTCTTCAAAACTCCTAAATTTTTTTTTTATTTTTTTTACCTCTTCAAAACTCCACATTTTTTTTTTTTTTTTTTACCTCTTCAAAACTCCAACTTTTTTTTTTTTTTACCTCTTCAAAACTCCAACATTGATTTTTTGTTCCTTTTTTTACCTCTTCAAAACTCCTAAATTTTTTTTATTTTTTTTTCCTCTTCAAAACTCCAACTTTTTTTTTTTTTTACCTCTTCAAAACTCCAACTTTTTTTTTTTTTTACCTCTTCAAAACTCCAACATTGATTTTTTGTTTCTTTTTTTTCCTCTTCAAAACTCCACAATTTTTTTTATTTATTTTTTTTACCTCTTCAAAACTCCAACTTTTTTTTTTTTTTTTTTTACGTCTTCAAAACTCCTAAATTTTTTTTTATTTTTTTTACCTCTTCAAAACTCCACAATTTTTTTTTTTTTTTTTACCTCTTCAAAACTCCTAAATTTATTTATTTATTTTGTACCTCTTCAAAACTCCAACATTGATTTTTTGTTCCTTTTTTTAGCTCTTCAAAACTCCACAATTTTATTATTTTATTTTTTTACCTATTCAAAACTCCAACATTGATTTTTTGTTCCTTTTTTTACCTCTTCAAAACTCCTAAATTTTTTTTTATTTTTTTTTCCTCTTCAAAACTCCAACTTTTTTTTTTTTACCTCTTCAAAACTCCAACTTTTTTTTTTTTTTACCTCTTCAAAACTCCAACATTGATTTTTTGTTCCTTTTTTTTCCTCTTCAAAACTCCACAATTTTTTTTAATTTTTTTTACCTCTTCAAAACTCCACAATTTTTTTTTTTTTTTTTTACCTATTCAAAACTCCTAAATTTATTTATTTATTTTTTACCTCTTCAAAACTCCTAAATTTTTTTAAATTTTTTTTACCTCTTCAAAACTCCACAATTTTTTTTATTTTTTTTTACCTATTCAAAACTCCTAAATTTATTTATTTATTTTTTACCTCTTCAAAACTCCAACATTGATTTTTTGTTCCTTTTTTTAGCTCTTCAAAACTCCAACTTTTTTTTTTTTTTTTAGCTCTTCAAAACTCTATTTTTTTTATTTATTTTTTTACCTCTTCAAAACTCTTTTTTTTTTTTTTTACCTCTTCAAAACTCCAACATTGATTTTTTGTTCCTTTTTTTACCTCTTCAAAACTCCTAAATTTTTTTTTATTTTTTTTTCCTCTTCAAAACTCCAACTTTTTTTTTTTTACCTCTTCAAAACTCCAACTTTTTTTTTTTTTTACCTCTTCAAAACTCCAACATTGATTTTTTGTTCCTTTTTTTTCCTCTTCAAAACTCCACAATTTTTTTTATTTATTTTTTTTACCTCTTCAAAACTCCAACTTTTTTTTTTTTTTTTTTACCTCTTCAAAACTCCTAAATTTTTTTTTATTTTTTTTACCTCTTCAAAACTCCACAATTTTTTTTTTTTTTTTTACCTATTCAAAACTCCTAAATTTATTTATTTATTTTTTACCTCTTCAAAACTCCAACATTGATTTTTTGTTCCTTTTTTTAGCTCTTCAAAACTCCAACTTTTTTTTTTTTTTTTACCTCTTCAAAACTCCAACATTGATTGTTTGTTCCCTTTTTTACCTCTTCAAAACTCAATTTTTTTTTTTTACCTATTCAAAACTCCTAAATTTTTTTTTTTTTTTTTTTACCTCTTCAAAACTCCAACATTGATTTTTTGTTCCTTTTTTTACCTCTTCAAAACTCCAACTTTTTTTTTTTTTTTTACCTCTTCAAAACTCTTTTTTTTTTTTTTTTTTTTACCTCTTCAAAACTCCTACATTTTTTTATTTTTTTTACCTCTTCAAAACTCTATTTTTTTTTATTTTTTTTTTACCTCTTCAAAACTCCAACATTTTTTTTTTTTACCTCTTCAAAACTCAATTTTTTTTTTTTTTTTTTTTTACCTCTCCAAAACTCCAATTTTTTTTTTTTTACCTCTTCAAAACTCCAACATTGATTTTTTGTTCCTTTTTTTAGCTCTTCAAAACTCCACAATTTTATTATTTTTTTTTTTTACCTATTCAAAACTCCAACATTGATTTTTTGTTCCTTTTTTTACCTCTTCAAAACTCCTAAAAATTTTTTATTTTTTTTTCCTCTTCAAAACTCCAACTTTTTTTTTTTTACCTCTTCAAAACTCCAACTTTTTTTTTTTTTTTCCTCTTCAAAACTCCACAATTTTTTTTATTTATTTTTTTTACCTCTTCAAAACTCCAACTTTTTTTTTTTTTTTTTTACCTCTTCAAAACTCCTAAATTTTTTTTAATTTTTTTTACCTCTTCAAAACTCCACAATTTTTTTGTTTTTTTTTTACCTATTCAAAACTCCTAAATTTATTTATTTATTTTTTACCTCTTCAAAACTCCAACATTGATTTTTTGTTCCTTTTTTTAGCTCTTCAAAACTCCAACTTTTTTTTTTTTTTTTAGCTCTTCAAAACTCTATTTTTTTTATTTTTTTTTTTACCTCTTCAAAACTCAATTTTTTTTTTTTACCTCTTCAAAACTCCAACATTGATTTTTTGTTCCTTTTTTTACCTCTTCAAAACTCCTAAATTTTTTTTTATTTTTTTTTCCTCTTCAAAACTCCAACTTTTTTTTTTTTACCTCTTCAAAACTCAATTTTTTTTTTTTACCTCTTCAAAACTCCAACATTGATTTTTTGTTCCTTTTTTTACCTCTTCAAAACTCCTAAATTTTTTTTTATTTTTTTTTCCTCTTCAAAACTCCAACTTTTTTTTTTTTACCTCTTCAAAACTCAATTTTTTTTTTTTACCTCTTCAAAACTCCAACATTGATTTTTTATTTATTTTTTTTACCTCTTCAAAACTCCAACTTTTTTTTTTTTTTTTTTTACCTATTCAAAACTCCTAAATTTTTTTTTATTTTTTTTACCTCTTCAAAACTCCAACATTGATTTTTTGTTCCTTTTTTTACCTCTTCAAAACTCCTAAATTTTTTTTTATTTTTTTTTCCTCTTCAAAACTCCAACTTTTTTTTTTTTACCTCTTCAAAACTCAATTTTTTTTTTTTACCTCTTCAAAACTCCAACATTGATTTTTTATTTATTTTTTTTACCTCTTCAAAACTCCAACTTTTTTTTTTTTTTTTTTTACCTATTCAAAACTCCTAAATTTTTTTTTATTTTTTTTACCTCTTCAAAACTCCACAATTTTTTTTTTTTTTTTTTACCTATTCAAAACTCCTAAATTTATTTATTTATTTTTTACCTCTTCAAAACTCCAACATTGATTTTTTGTTCCTTTTTTTAGCTCTTCAAAACTCCAACTTTTTTTTTTTTTTTTAAGCTCTTCAAAACTCTATTTTTTTTATTTTTTTTTTTACCTATTCAAAACTCCTAAATTTTTTTTTTTTTTTTTTACCTCTTCAAAACTCCAACATTGATTTTTTGTTCCTTTTTTTACCTCTTCAAAACTCCAACTTTTTTTTTTTTTTTTACCTCTTCAAAACTCTTTTTTTTTTTTTTTTTTTTACCTCTTCAAAACTCCACACATTTTTTTATTTATTTTTTTTACCTCTTCAAAACTCCAACTTTTTTTTTTTTTTTTTACCTCTTCAAAACTCCACAAATTTTTTTATTTATTTTTTTTACCTCTTCAAAACTCCAACTTTTTTTTTTTTTTTTTTACCTCTTCAAAACTCCTAAATTTTTTATTTTTTTTTACCTCTTCAAAACTCTATTTTTTTTATTTTTTTTTTACCTCTTCAAAACTCCAACATTTTTTTTTTTTTACCTCTTCAAAACTCAATTTTTTTTTTTTTTTTTTTTTACCTCTCCAAAACTCCAATTTTTTTTTTTTTTACCTCTTCAAAACTCCAACATTTTTTTTTTTTTTACCTCTTCAAAACTCCAACATTGATTTTTTGTTCCTTTTTTTAGCTCTTCAAAACTCCACAATTTTATTATTTTTTTTTTTTACCTATTCAAAACTCCAACATTGATTTTTTGTTCCTTTTTTTACCTCTTCAAAACTCCTAAAAAAATTTTTATTTTTTTTTCCTCTTCAAAACTCCAACTTTTTTTTTTTTACCTCTTCAAAACTCCAACTTTTTTTTTTTTTTACCTCTTCAAAACTCCAACATTGATTTTTTTGTTCCTTTTTTTTCCTCTTCAAAACTCCACAATTTTTTTTATTAATTTTTTTTACCTCCTCAAAACTCCAACTTTTTTTTTTTTTTTTTTTACCTCTTCAAAACTCCTAAATTTTTTTTAATTTTTTTTACCTCTTCAAAACTCCACAATTTTTTTGTTTTTTTTTTACCTATTCAAAACTCCTAAATTTATTTATTTATTTTTTACCTCTTCAAAACTCCAACATTGATTTTTTGTTCCTTTTTTTAGCTCTTCAAAACTCCAACTTTTTTTTTTTTTTTTAGCTCTTCAAAACTCTATTTTTTTTATTTTTTTTTTTACCTCTTCAAAACTCAATTTTTTTTTTTTACCTCTTCAAAACTCCAACATTGATTGTTTGTTCCTTTTTTTACCTCTTCAAAACTCCAATTTTTTTTTTTATTTTTTTTTTACCTCTTCAAAACTCAATTTTTTTTTTTTACCTATTCAAAACTCCAACATTATTATTATTATTTTTTTTACCTCTTCAAATCTCCAACATTAAAATATTTCTTTCTTTTTTTTTCCTCTTCAAAACTAAAACATTAAAAGAATTCTTTCTTTTCTACCTCTTCAGAACTCCAACATTTTTTTAATTTTTTTACCTCTTCAAAACTCCAACATTAAAAGATGTATTTCTTTTTTTACCTCTTCAAAACTCCAACATTAATTTCTTTTTTTTTATCTCTTCAAAAGTCCAACGTTTTGTTTTTACCTCTTCAAAAGTCCAACTTTTTTTTTTACCTCTTCAAAAGCCCAACATTTTTTTTTTTTTTTACCTCTTCAAAACTCCAACATTTTTTTAAACTTTTTTTTACCTCTTCAAAACTCCAAAATTAAAAGATTTATTTCTTTTTTTACCTCTTCAAAACTCCAACATTAAAATAATTCTTTCTTTTTTACCTCTCTAAAACTCCAACATGATTTTTTTTTTTTTTTTTTACCTCTTCAAAACTCCAACATTTTTTTTTTTTTTTACCTCTTCAAAACTCCAACATTGATTTTTTGTTAGTTTTTTTACCTCTTCAAAACTCAAATTTTTTTATTTTTTTTTTACCTCTTCAAAACTCCAACTTTTTTTTTTTTTTTTTTACCTCTTCAAAACTCCACAATTTTTTTTTTTTTTTTTTACCTCTTCAAAACTCCAACATTTCTTTTTTTTTTTACCTCTTCAAAACTCCAACATTGATTTTTTGTTCGTTTTTTTACCTCTTCAAAACTCCAACTTTTTTTTTTTTTACCTCTTCAAAACTCCAACATTGATTTATTGTTTTTTTTTATACCTCTTCAAAACTCCAACTTTTTTTTTTTTTTACCTCTTCAAAACTCAATTTTTTTTTTTTTTTACCTCTTCAAAACTCCACAATTTTTTTTTTTTACCTCTTCAAAACTCCTAAATATTTTTTTTTTTTTACCTCTTCAAAACTCCACATTTTTTTTTTTATTTTTTTTTTACCTATTCAATACTCCAACATTGATTTTTTGTTCCTTTTTTTTACCTCTTCAAAACTCCAACTTTTTTATTTTTTTTTACCTCTTCAAAACTCCACATTTTTTTTTTTTTTTTTTTTTACCTCTTCAAAACTCCACAATTTTTTTTTTTTTTTTACCTCTTCAAAACTCCTAAATGTTTTTTTTTTTTTTTTCCTCTTCAAAACTCCAACTTTTTTTTTTTTTTACCTCTTCAAAACTCCAACTTTTTTTTTTTTTTACCTCTTCAAAACTCCAACATTGATTTTTTGTTCCTTTTTTTTCCTCTTCAAAACTCCTAAATTTTTTTTAATTTTTTTTACCTCTTCAAAACTCCACAATTTTTTTTTTTTTTTTTACCTATTCAAAACTCCTAAATTTATTTATTTATTTTTTACCTCTTCAAAACTCCAACATTGATTTTTTGTTCCTTTTTTTAGCTCTTCAAAACTCAATTTTTTTTTTTTTTTTTTTTACCTCTTCAAAACTCCAACATTGATTTTTTGTTCCTTTTTTTACCTCTTCAAAACTCCAAATTTTTTTTTAATTTTTTTTTACCTCTTCAAAACTCCAACTTTTTTTTTTTTTACCTCTTCAAAACTCCAACTTATTTTTTTTTTACCTCTTCAAAACTCCAACATTGATTTTTTGTTCCTTTTTTTACCTCTTCAAAACTCCAATTTTTTTTTTAATTTTTTTTTACCTCTTCAAAACTCCAACTTTTTTCTTTTTTACCTCTTCAAAAGTCCAACTTTTTTTTTTACCTCTCTAAAACTCCAACATATTTTTTTTTATTTTTTTTACCTCTTCAAATCTCCAACATTAAAATATTTCTTTCTTTTTTTTTCCTCTTCAAAACTAAAACATTAAAAGAATTCTTTCTTTTCTACCTCTTCAGAACTCCAACATTTTTTTTACCTCTTCAAAACTCCAACATTATTATTATTTTTTTTTTTACCTCTTCAAATCTCCAACATTAAAATATTTCTTTCTTTTTTTTTCCTCTTCAAAACTAAAACATTAAAAGAATTCTTTCTTTTCTACCTCTTCAGAACTCCACAATTTTTTTTTTTTTTTTTACCTATTCAAAACTCCTAAATTTATTAATTTATTTTTTACCTCTTCAAAACTCCAACATTGATTTTTTGTTCCTTTTTTTAGCTCTTCAAAACTCAATTTTTTTTTATTTTTTTTTTACCTCTTCAAAACTCCAACATTGATTTTTTGTTCCTTTTTTTACCTCTTCAAAACTCCAACATTGATTTTTTGTTCCTTTTTTTACCTCTTCAAAACTCCACAATTTTTTTTTTTTTTTTTTACCTCTTCAAAACTCTACAATTTTTTTTTTTTTTTTTTTTACCTCTTCAAAACTCCAACTTTTTTTTTTTCTTACCTCTTCAAAACTCCAACTTTTTTTTTCTTTTTTTTTACCTCTTCAAAACTCCAACATTGATTTTTTGTTCCTTTTTTTACCTCTTCAAAACTCCACAATTTTTTTTTTTTTTTTTTTTTACCTCTTCAAAACTCCAACTTTTTTTTTTTTTTTTTTTACCTCTTCAAAACTCCAACATTGATTTTTTGTTCCTTTTTTTACCTCTTCAAAACTCTATTTTTTTTATTTTTTTTTTACCTCTTCAAAACTCCAACATTTTTTTTTTTTACCTCTTCAAAACTCTACAATTTTTTTTTTTTTTTTTTTTTACCTCTTCAAAACTCCAACTTTTTTTTTTCTTACCTCTTCAAAACTCCAACTTTTTTTTTTTTTTTTTTTACCTCTTCAAAACTCCAACATTGATTTTTTGTTCCTTTTTTTACCTCTTCAAAACTCCACAATTTTTTTTTTTTTTTTTTTTACCTCTTCAAAACTCCAACTTTTTTTTTTTTTTTTTTTACCTCTTCAAAACTCCAACATTTTTTTTTTTTTTACCTCTTCAAAACTCCAACATTGATTTTTTGTTCCTTTTTTTAGCTCTTCAAAACTCCACAATTTTATTATTTTTTTTTTTTACCTATTCAAAACTCCAACATTGATTTTTTGTTCCTTTTTTTACCTCTTCAAAACTCCTAAATTTTTTTTAATTTTTTTTTCCTCTTCAAAACTCCAACTTTTTTTTTTTTACCTCTTCAAAACTCCAACTTTTTTTTTTTTTTACCTCTTCAAAACTCCAACATTGATTTTTTGTTCCTTTTTTTTCCTCTTCAAAACTCCACAATTTTTTTTATTTATTTTTTTTACCTCTTCAAAACTCCAACTTTTTTTTTTTTTTTTTTACCTCTTCAAAACTCCTAAATTTTTTTTTTATTTTTTTTACCTCTTCAAAACTCCACAATTTTTTTTTTTTTTTTTTACCTATTCAAAACTCCTAAATTTATTTATTTATTTTTTACCTCTTCAAAACTCCAACATTGATTTTTTGTTCCTTTTTTTAGCTCTTCAAAACTCCAACTTTTTTTTTTTTTTTTACCTCTTCAAAACTCCAACATTGATTGTTTGTTCCTTTTTTTACCTCTTCAAAACTCAATTTTTTTTTTTTACCTATTCAAAACTCCTAAATTTTTTTTTTTTTTTTTTTTACCTCTTCAAAACTCTTTTTTTTTTTTTTTTTTTTACCTCTTCAAAACTCCACACATTTTTTTATTTATTTTTTTTACCTCTTCAAAACTCCAACTTTTTTTTTTTTTTTTTACCTCTTCAAAACTCCACAAATTTTTTTTTTTATTTTTTTTACCTCTTCAAAACTCCAACTTTTTTTTTTTTTTTTTTACCTCTTCAAAACTCCTAAATTTATTTTTTTTTTTTACCTCTTCAAAACTCTATTTTTTTTATTTTTTTTTTACCTCTTCAAAACTCCAACATTTTTTTTTTTTACCTCTTCAAAACTCAATTTTTTTTTTTTTTTTTTTTACCTCTCCAAAACTCCAATTTTTTTTTTTTTTACCTCTTCAAAACTCCAACATTTTTTTTTTTTTTACCTCTTCAAAACTCCAACATTGATTTTTTGTTCCTTTTTTTAGCTCTTCAAAACTCCACAATTTTATTATTTTTTTTTTTTACCTATTCAAAACTCCAACATTGATTTTTTGTTCCTTTTTTTACCTCTTCAAAACTCCTAAAAATTTTTTTAATTTTTTTTCCTCTTCAAAACTCCAACTTTTTTTTTTTTACCTCTTCAAAACTCCAACTTTTTTTTTTTTTTTCCTCTTCAAAACTCCTAAATTTTTTTTTATTTTTTTTACCTCTTCAAAACTCCACAATTTTTTTGTTTTTTTTTTACCTATTCAAAACTCCTAAATTTATTTATTTATTTTTTACCTCTTCAAAACTCCAACATTGATTTTTTGTTCCTTTTTTTAGCTCTTCAAAACTCCAACTTTTTTTTTTTTTTTTAGCTCTTCAAAACTCTATTTTTTTTATTTTTTTTTTTACCTCTTCAAAACTCAATTTTTTTTTTTTACCTCTTCAAAACTCCAACATTGATTTTTTGTTCCTTTTTTTACCTCTTCAAAACTCCTAAATTTTTTTTTATTTTTTTTTCCTCTTCAAAACTCCAACTTTTTTTTTTTTACCTCTTCAAAACTCAATTTTTTTTTTTTACCTCTTCAAAACTCCAACATTGATTTTTTGTTCCTTTTTTTACCTCTTCAAAACTCCTAAATTTTTTTTTATTTTTTTTTCCTCTTCAAAACTCCAACTTTTTTTTTTTTACCTCTTCAAAACTCCAACATTTTTTTTTTTTTACCTCTTCAAAACTCCAACATTGATTTTTTATTTATTTTTTTTACCTCTTCAAAACTCCAACTTTTTTTTTTTTTTTTTTTTACCTATTCAAAACTCCTAAATTTTTTTTAATTTTTTTTACCTCTTCAAAACTCCACAATTTTTTTTTTTTTTTTTACCTATTCAAAACTCCTAAATTTATTTATTTATTTTTTACCTCTTCAAAACTCCAACATTGATTTTTTGTTCCTTTTTTTAGCTCTTCAAAACTCCAACTTTTTTTTTTTTTTTTAAGCTCTTCAAAACTCTATTTTTTTTTTTTTTTTTTTACCTATTCAAAACTCCTAAATTTTTTTTTTTTTTTTTTTACCTCTTCAAAACTCCAACATTGATTTATTGTTTTTTTTTATACCTCTTCAAAACTCCAACTTTTTTTTTTTTTACCTCTTCAAAACTCAATTTTTTTTTTTTTTTTACCTCTTCAAAACTCCACAATTTTTTTTTTTTTACCTCTTCAAAACTCCTAAATTTTTTTTTTTTTTTACCTCTTCAAAACTCCACATTTTTTTTTTTATTTTTTTTTTACCTATTCAAAACTCCAACATTGATTTTTTGTTCCTTTTTTTACCTCTTCAAAACTCCAACTTTTTTATTTTTTTTTACCTCTTCAAAACTCCACATTTTTTTTTTTTTTTTTTTTTACCTCTTCAAAACTCCACAATTTTTTTTTTTTTTTTACCTCTTCAAAACTCCTAAATGTTTTTTATTTTTTTTTCCTCTTCAAAACTCCAACTTTTTTTTTTTTTTACCTCTTCAAAACTCCAACTTTTTTTTTTTTTTACCTCTTCAAAACTCCAACATTGATTTTTTGTTCCTTTTTTTTCCTCTTCAAAACTCCTAATTTTTTTTTAATTTTTTTTACCTCTTCAAAACTCCACAATTTTTTTTTTTTTTTTTACCTATTCAAAACTCCTACATTTATTTATTTATTTTTTACCTCTTCAAAACTCCAACATTGATTTTTTGTTCCTTTTTTTAGCTCTTCAAAACTCAATTTTTTTTTTTTTTTTTTTTACCTCTTCAAAACTCCAACATTGATTTTTTGTTCCTTTTTTTACCTCTTCAAAACTCCAAATTTTTTTTTAATTTTTTTTTACCTCTTCAAAACTCCAACTTTTTTTTTTTTTACCTCTTCAAAACTCCAACTTATTTTTTTTTTACCTCTTCAAAACTCCAACATTGATTTTTTGTTCCTTTTTTTACCTCTTCAAAACTCCAATTTTTTTTTTAATTTTTTTTTACCTCTTCAAAACTCCAACTTTTTTCTTTTTTACCTCTTCAAAAGTCCAACTTTTTTTTTTACCTCTCTAAAACTCCAACATATTTTTTTTTATTTTTTTTACCTCTTCAAATCTCCAACATTAAAATATTTCTTTCTTTTTTTTTCCTCTTCAAAACTAAAACATTAAAAGAATTCTTTCTTTTCTACCTCTTCAGAACTCCAACATTTTTTTTAATTTTTTTTACCTCTTCAAAACTCCAACATTAAAAGATGTATTTCTTTTTTTACCTCTTCAAAACTCCAACATTAATTTCTTTTTTTTTATCTCTTCAAAAGTCCAACATTTTGTTTTTACCTCTTCAAAAGTCCAACTTTTTTTTTTACCTCTTCAAAAGCACAACATTTTTTTTTTTTTACCTCTTCAAAACTCCAACATTTTTTTAAACTTTTTTTTACCTCTTCAATACTCCAAAATTAAAAGATTTATTTCTTTTTTTACCTCTTCAAAACTCCAACATTATTATTATTTTTTTTTTTACCTCTTCAAATCTCCAACATTAAAATATTTCTTTCTTTTTTTTTCCTCTTCAAAACTAAAACATTAAAAGAATTCTTTCTTTTCTACCTCTTCAGAACTCCACAATTTTTTTTTTTTTTTTTACCTATTCAAAACTCCTAAATTTATTTATTTATTTTTTACCTCTTCAAAACTCCAACATTGATTTTTTGTTCCTTTTTTTAGCTCTTCAAAACTCAATTTTTTTTAATTTTTTTTTTACCTCTTCAAAACTCCAACATTGATTTTTTGTTCCTTTTTTTACCTCTTCAAAACTCCAAATTTTTTTTTACCTCTTCAAAACTCCAACTTTTTTTTTTTTTACCTCTTCAAAACTCCAACTTATTTTTTTTTTACCTCTTCAAAACTCCAACATTGATTTTTTGTTCCTTTTTTTACCTCTTCAAAACTCCAATTTTTTTTTTAATTTTTTTTTACCTCTTCAAAACTCCAACTTTTTTCTTTTTTACCTCTTCAAAAGTCCAACTTTTTTTTTTACCTCTCTAAAACTCCAACATATTTTTTTTTATTTTTTTTACCTCTTCAAATCTCCAACATTAAAATATTTCTTTCTTTTTTTTTCCTCTTCAAAACTAAAACATTAAAAGAATTCTTTCTTTTCTACCTCTTCAGAACTCCAACATTTTTTTTAATTTTTTTTACCTCTTCAAAACTCCAACATTAAAAGATGTATTTCTTTTTTTACCTCTTCAAAACTCCAACATTAATTTCTTTTTTTTTATCTCTTCAAAAGTCCAACATTTTGTTTTTACCTCTTCAAAAGTCCAACTTTTTTTTTTACCTCTTCAAAAGCACAACATTTTTTTTTTTTTTACCTCTTCAAAACTCCAACATTTTTTTAAACTTTTTTTTACCTCTTCAATACTCCAAAATTAAAAGATTTATTTCTTTTTTTACCTCTTCAAAACTCCAACATTATTATTATTATTTTTTTTACCTCTTCAAATCTCCAACATTAAAATATTTCTTTCTTTTTTTTTCCTCTTCAAAACTAAAACATTAAAAGAATTCTTTCTTTTCTACCTCTTCAGAACTCCACAATTTTTTTTTTTTTTTTACCTATTCAAAACTCCTAAATTTATTTATTTATTTTTTACCTCTTCAAAACTCCAACATTGATTTTTTGTTCCTTTTTTTAGCTCTTCAAAACTCAATTTTTTTTTATTTTTTTTTTACCTCTTCAAAACTCCAACATTGATTTTTTGTTCCTTTTTTTACCTCTTCAAAACTCCAAATTTTTTTTTAAATTTTTTTTACCTCTTCAAAACTCCAACTTTTTTTTTTTTTACCTCTTCAAAACTCCAACTTATTTTTTTTTTACCTCTTCAAAACTCCAACATTGATTTTGTGTTCCTTTTTTTACCTCTTCAAAACTCCAATTTTTTTTTTAATTTTTTTTTACCTCTTCAAAACTCCAACTTTTTTCTTTTTTACCTCTTCAAAAGTCCAACTTTTTTTTTTACCTCTCTAAAACTCCAACATATTTTTTTTTATTTTTTTTACCTCTTCAAATCTCCAACATTAAAATATTTCTTTCTTTTTTTTTCCTCTTCAAAACTAAAACATTAAAAGAATTCTTTCTTTTCTACCTCTTCAGAACTCCAACATTTTTTTTAATTTTTTTTACCTCTTCAAAACTCCAACATTAAAAGATGTATTTCTTTTTTTACCTCTTCAAAACTCCAACATTAATTTCTTTTTTTTTATCTCTTCAAAAGTCCAACATTTTGTTTTTACCTCTTCAAAAGTCCAACTTTTTTTTTTACCTCTTCAAAAGCACAACATTTTTTTTTTTTTTACCTCTTCAAAACTCCAACATTTTTTTAAACTTTTTTTTACCTCTTCAATACTCCAAAATTAAAAGATTTATTTCTTTTTTTACCTCTTCAAAACTCCAACATTATTATTATTATTTTTTTTACCTCTTCAAATCTCCAACATTAAAATATTTCTTTCTTTTTTTTTCCTCTTCAAAACTAAAACATTAAAAGAATTCTTTCTTTTCTACCTCTTCAGAACTCCAACATTTTTTTAATTTTTTTTACCTCTTCAAAACTCCAACATTAAAAGATGTATTTCTTTTTTTACCTCTTCAAAACTCCAACATTAATTTCTTTTTTTTTATCTCTTCAAAAGTCCAACGTTTTGTTTTTACCTCTTCAAAAGTCCAACTTTTTTTTTTACCTCTTCAAAAGCCCAACATTTTTTTTTTTTTTTACCTCTTCAAAACTCCAACATTTTTTTTAACTTTTTTTTACCTCTTCAAAACTCCAAAATTAAAAGATTTATTTCTTTTTTTACCTCTTCAAAACTCCAACATTAAAATAATTCTTTCTTTTTTACCTCTCTAAAACTCCAACATGATTTTTTTTTTTTTTTTTTACCTCTTCAAAACTCCAACATTTTTTTTTTTTTTTACCTCTTCAAAACTCCAACATTCATTTTTTGTTAGTTTTTTTACCTCTTCAAAACTCAATTTTTTTTATTTTTTTTTTACCTCTTCAAAACTCCAACTTTTTTTTTTTTTTTTTTACCTCTTCAAAACTCCACAATTTTTTTTTTTTTTTTTTACCTCTTCAAAACTCCAACATTTCTTTTTTTTTTTACCTCTTCAAAACTCCAACATTGATTTTTTGTTCGTTTTTTTACCTCTTCAAAACTCCAACTTTTTTTTTTTTTTACCTCTTCAAAACTCCAACATTGATTTATTGTTTTTTTTTATACCTCTTCAAAACTCCAACTTTTTTTTTTTTTTACCTCTTCAAAACTCAATTTTTTTTTTTTTTACCTCTTCAAAACTCCACAATTTTTTTTTTTTACCTCTTCAAAACTCCTAAATTTTTTTTTTTTTTACCTCTTCAAAACTCCACATTTTTTTTTTTTTTTTTTTTACCTCTTCAAAACTCCACAATTTTTTTTTTTTTTTTTTTACCTATTCAAAACTCCAACATTGATTTTTTGTTCCTTTTTTTACCTCTTCAAAACTCCAACTTTTTTATTTTTTTTTACCTCTTCAAAACTCCACATTTTTTTTTTTTTTTTTTTTTACCTCTTCAAAACTCCACAATTTTTTTTTTTTTTTTACCTCTTCAAAACTCCTAAATGTTTTTTTTTTTTTTTTCCTCTTCAAAACTCCAACTTTTTTTTTTTTTTACCTCTTCAAAACTCCAACTTTTTTTTTTTTTTACCTCTTCAAAACTCCAACATTGATTTTTTGTTCCTTTTTTTTCCTCTTCAAAACTCCTAAATTTTTTTTTATTTTTTTTACCTCTTCAAAACTCCACAATTTTTTTTTTTTTTTTACCTATTCAAAACTCCTAAATTTATTTATTTATTTTTTACCTCTTCAAAACTCCAACATTGATTTTTTGTTCCTTTTTTTAGCTCTTCAAAACTCAATTTTTTTTAATTTTTTTTTTACCTCTTCAAAACTCCAACATTGATTTTTTGTTCCTTTTTTTACCTCTTCAAAACTCCACAATTTTTTTTTTTTTTTTTACCTATTCAAAACTCCTAAATTTATTTATTTATTTTTTACCTCTTCAAAACTCCAACATTGATTTTTTGTTCCTTTTTTTAGCTCTTCAAAACTCAATTTTTTTTTATTTTTTTTTTACCTCTTCAAAACTCCAACATTGATTTTTTGTTCCTTTTTTTACCTCTTCAAAACTCCAAATTTTTTTTTAATTTTTTTTTACCTCTTCAAAACTCCAACTTTTTTTTTTTTTACCTCTTCAAAACTCCAACTTATTTTTTTTTTACCTCTTCAAAACTCCAACATTGATTTTTTGTTCCTTTTTTTACCTCTTCAAAACTCCAATTTTTTTTTTAATTTTTTTTTACCTCTTCAAAACTCCAACTTTTTTCTTTTTTACCTCTTCAAAAGTCCAACTTTTTTTTTTACCTCTCTAAAACTCCAACATATTTTTTTTTATTTTTTTTACCTCTTCAAATCTCCAACATTAAAATATTTCTTTCTTTTTTTTTCCTCTTCAAAACTAAAACATTAAAAGAATTCTTTCTTTTCTACCTCTTCAGAACTCCAACATTTTTTTTTAATTTTTTTTACCTCTTCAAAACTCCAACATTAAAAGATGTATTTCTTTTTTTACCTCTTCAAAACTCCAACATTAATTTCTTTTTTTTTATCTCTTCAAAAGTCCAACATTTTGTTTTTACCTCTTCAAAAGTCCAACTTTTTTTTTTACCTCTTCAAAAGCACAACATTTTTTTTTTTTTACCTCTTCAAAACTCCAACATTTTTTTAAACTTTTTTTTACCTCTTCAATACTCCAAAATTAAAAGATTTATTTCTTTTTTTACCTCTTCAAAACTCCAACATTATTATTATTATTTTTTTTACCTCTTCAAATCTCCAACATTAAAATATTTCTTTCTTTTTTTTTCCTCTTCAAAACTAAAACATTAAAAGAATTCTTTCTTTTCTACCTCTTCAGAACTCCAACATTTTTTTAATTTTTTTTACCTCTTCAAAACTCCAACATTAAAAGATGTATTTCTTTTTTTACCTCTTCAAAACTCCAACATTAATTTCTTTTTTTTTATCTCTTCAAAAGTCCAACGTTTTGTTTTTACCTCTTCAAAAGTCCAACTTTTTTTTTTACCTCTTCAAAAGCCCAACATTTTTTTTTTTTTTTACCTCTTCAAAACTCCAACATTTTTTTAAACTTTTTTTTACCTCTTCAAAACTCCAAAATTAAAAGATTTATTTCTTTTTTTACCTCTTCAAAACTCCAACATTAAAATAATTCTTTCTTTTTTACCTCTCTAAAACTCCAACATGATTTTTTTTTTTTTTTTTTACCTCTTCAAAACTCCAACATTTTTTTTTTTTTTTACCTCTTCAAAACTCCAACATTCATTTTTTGTTAGTTTTTTTACCTCTTCAAAACTCAAATTTTTTTATTTTTTTTTTACCTCTTCAAAACTCCAACTTTTTTTTTTTTTTTTTTACCTCTTCAAAACTCCACAATTTTTTTTTTTTTTTTTTACCTCTTCAAAACTCCAACATTTCTTTTTTTTTTTACCTCTTCAAAACTCCAACATTGATTTTTTGTTCGTTTTTTTACCTCTTCAAAACTCCAACTTTTTTTTTTTTTTACCTCTTCAAAACTCCAACATTGATTTATTGTTTTTTTTTATACCTCTTCAAAACTCCAACTTTTTTTTTTTTTTACCTCTTCAAAACTCAATTTTTTTTTTTTTTTTACCTCTTCAAAACTCCACAATTTTTTTTTTTTACCTCTTCAAAACTCCTAAATTTTTTTTTTTTTTACCTCTTCAAAACTCCTAAATGTTTTTTATTTTTTTTTCCTCTTCAAAACTCCAACTTTTTTTTTTTTTTACCTCTTCAAAACTCCAACTTTTTTTTTTTTTTACCTCTTCAAAACTCCAACATTGATTTTTTGTTCCTTTTTTTTCCTCTTCAAAACTCCTAAATTTTTTTTTATTTTTTTTACCTCTTCAAAACTCCACAATTTTTTTTTTTTTTTTTACCTATTCAAAACTCCTAAATTTATTTATTTATTTTTTACCTCTTCAAAACTCCAACATTGATTTTTTGTTCCTTTTTTTAGCTCTTCAAAACTCAATTTTTTTTTATTTTTTTTTTACCTCTTCAAAACTCCAACATTGATTTTTTGTTCCTTTTTTTACCTCTTCAAAACTCCAAATTTTTTTAAAATTTTTTTTTACCTCTTCAAAACTCCAACTTTTTTTTTTTTACCTCTTCAAAAATTCCAACTTTTTTTTTTTTTTTTACCTATTCAAAACTCCTAAATTTTTTTTTTTTTTTACCTCTTCAAAACTCCAACATTGATTTTTTGTTCCTTTTTTTTCCTCTTCAAAACTCCACAATTTTTTTTACCTCTTCAAAACTCGACTTTTTTTTTTTTTTTTTACCTCTTCAAAACTCCTAAATTTTTTTTTTTTTTTTTTTACCCCTTCAAAACTCCACAATTTTTTTTTTTTTTTTACCTATTCAAAACTCCTAAATTTATTTATTTATTTTTTACCTCTTCAAAACTCCAACATTGATTTTTTGTTCCTTTTTTTAGCTCTTCAAAACTCCAACTTTTTTTTTTTTTTAGCTCTTCAAAACTCAATTTTTTTTAATTTTTTTTTTACCTCTTCAAAACTCCAACATTGATTTTTTGTTCCTTTTTTTACCTCTTCAAAACTCAATTTTTTTTTTTTTTACCTCTTCAAAACTCCAATTTTTTTTAATTTTTTTTTTACCTATTCAAAACTCCTAAATTTTTTTTTTTTTTTTTTTATCTCTTCAAAACTCCAACATTGATTTTTTGTTGCTTTTTTTACCTCTTCAAAACTCCAAATTTTTTTTTAATTTTTTTTTTACCTCCTCAAAACTCAATTTTTTTTTTTACCTATTCAAAACTCCAACATTGATTTTTTGTTCCTTTTTTTACCTCTTCAAAACTCCTAAATTTTTTTTTTTTTTTTTACCTCTTCAAAACTCCACAATTTTTTTTTTTTTTTTACCTCTTCAAAACTCCAAAATTTTTTTTATTTTTTTTTCCTCTTCAAATCTCCAACTTTTTTCTTTTTTTACCTCTTCAAAACCCCAACTCTTTTTTCTTTTTACCTCTTCAAAACTCCAACTTTTTTTTTTTTTACCTCTTCAAAACTCCAACTTTTTTTTTTTTTTTTTACCTATTCAAAACTCCTAAATTTTTTTTTTTTTTTACCTCTTCAAAACTCCACAATTTTTTTTTTTTTTTACCTCTTCAAAACTCCTAAATTTATTTATTTATTTTTTACCTCTTCAAAACTCCAACATTGATTTTTGTTCCTTTTTTTAGCTCTTCAAAACTCCACAATTTTATTATTTTTTTTTTTTACCTATTCAAAACTCCTAAATTTATTTATTTATTTTTTACCTCTTCAAAACTCAAACATTGATTTTTTGTTCCTTTTTTTAGCTCTTCAAAACTCCAACTTTTTTTTTTTTTTTTAGCTCTTCAAAACTCCAACATTAAAATATTTCTTTCTTTTTTTTTCCTCTTCAAAACTAAAACATTAAAAGAATTCTTTCTTTTCTACCTCTTCAGAACTCCAACATTTTTTTTAATTTTTTTTACCTCTTCAAAACTCCAACATTAAAAGATGTATTTCTTTTTTTACCTCTTCAAAACTCCAACATTAATTTCTTTTTTTTTATCTATTCAAAAGTCCAATATTTTGTTTTACCTCTTCAAAAGTCCAACTTTTTTTTTTACCTCTTCAAAAGCCCAACATTTTTTTTTTTTTTACCTCTTCAAAACTCCAACATTAAAAGATTATTTCTTTTTTTACCTCTTCAAAACTCCAACATTAAAAGAATTCTTTCTTTTTTACCTCTTCAAAAGTCCAACTTTTTTTTTTACCTCTCTAAAACTCCAACATATTTTTTTTTATTTTTTTTACCTCTTCAAATCTCCAACATTAAAATATTTCTTTCTTTTTTTTTCCTCTTCAAAACTAAAACATTAAAAGAATTCTTTCTTTTCTACCTCTTCAGAACTCCAACATTTTTTTTAATTTTTTTTACCTCTTCAAAACTCCAACATTAAAAGATGTATTTCTTTTTTTACCTCTTCAAAACTCCAACATTAATTTCTTTTTTTTTATCTCTTCAAAAGTCCAACATTTTGTTTTTACCTCTTCAAAAGTCCAACTTTTTTTTTTACCTCTTCAAAAGCCCAACATTTTTTTTTTTTTTACCTCTTCAAAACTCCAACATTTTTTTAAACTTTTTTTTACCTCTTCAATACTCCAAAATTAAAAGATTTATTTCTTTTTTTACCTCTTCAAAACTCCAACATTATTATTATTATTTTTTTTACCTCTTCAAATCTCCAACATTAAAATATTTCTTTCTTTTTTTTTCCTCTTCAAAACTAAAACATTAAAAGAATTCTTTCTTTTCTACCTCTTCAGAACTCCAACATTTTTTAAATTTTTTTTACCTCTTCAAAACTCCAACATTAAAAGATGTATTTCTTTTTTTACCTCTTCAAAACTCCAACATTAATTTCTTTTTTTTTATCTCTTCAAAAGTCCAACGTTTTGTTTTTACCTCTTCAAAAGTCCAACTTTTTTTTTTACCTCTTCAAAAGCCCAACATTTTTTTTTTTTTTACCTCTTCAAAACTCCAACATTTTTTAAAACTTTTTTTTACCTCTTCAAAACTCCAAAATTAAAAGATTTATTTCTTTTTTTACCTCTTCAAAACTCCAACATTAAAATAATTCTTTTTTTTTTACCTCTTCAAAACTCCAACATTTTTTTTTTTTTTTACCTCTTCAAAACTCCAACATTGATTTTTTGTTAGTTTTTTTACCTCTTCAAAACTCAATTTTTTTTATTTTTTTTTTACCTCTTCAAAACTCCAACTTTTTTTTTTTTTTTTTTACCTCTTCAAAACTCCACAATTTTTTTTTTTTTTTTTACCTCTTCAAAACTCCAACATTGATTTTTTGTTAGTTTTTTTACCTCTTCAAAACTCAATTTTTTTTATTTTTTTTTTACCTCTTCAAAACTCCAACTTTTTTTTTTTTTTTTTTACCTCTTCAAAACTCCACAATTTTTTTTTTTTTTTTTACCTCTTCAAAACTCCAACATTTCTTTTTTTTTTACCTCTTCAAAACTCCAACATTGATTTTTTGTTCGTTTTTTTACCTCTTCAAAACTCCAACTTTTTTTTTTTTTTTACCTCTTCAAAACTCCAACATTGATTTATTGTTTTTTTTTATACCTCTTCAAAACTCCAACTTTTTTTTTTTTTTACCTCTTCAAAACTCAATTTTTTTTTTTTTTTTTACCTCTTCAAAACTCCACAATTTTTTTTTTTTACCTCTTCAAAACTCCTAAATTTTTTTTTTTTTTTACCTCTTCAAAACTCCACATTTTTTTTTTTTTTTTTTTTTACCTCTTCAAAACTCCACAATTTTTTTTTTTTTTTTTTTACCTATTCAAAACTCCAACATTGATTTTTTGTTCCTTTTTTTACCTCTTCAAAACTCCAACTTTTTTATTTTTTTTTACCTCTTCAAAACTCCACATTTTTTTTTTTTTTTTTTTTTACCTCTTCAAAACTCCACAATTTTTTTTTTTTTTTTTACCTCTTCAAAACTCCTAAATTTTTTTTTTTTTTTTTTCCTCTTCAAAACTCCAACTTTTTTTTTTTTTACCTCTTCAAAACTCCAACTTTTTTTTTTTTTTACCTCTTCAAAACTCCAACTTTTTTTTTTTTTTACCTCTTCAAAACTCCAACATTGATTTTTTGTTCCTTTTTTTTCCTCTTCAAAACTCCTAAATTTTTTTTTATTTTTTTTACCTCTTCAAAACTCCACAATTTTTTTTTTTTTTTTTACCTATTCAAAACTCCTAAATTTATTTATTTATTTTTTACCTCTTCAAAACTCCAACATTGATTTTTTGTTCCTTTTTTTAGCTCTTCAAAACTCAATTTTTTTTAATTTTTTTTTTACCTCTTCAAAACTCCAACATTGATTTTTTGTTCCTTTTTTTACCTCTTCAAAACTCCAAATTTTTTTTTAATTTTTTTTTACCTCTTCAAAACTCCAACTTTTTTTTTTTTACCTCTTCAAAACTCCAACTTTTTTTTTTTTTTTTACCTATTCAAAACTCCTAAATTTTTTTTTTTTTTTACCTCTTCAAAACTCCAACATTGATTTTTTGTTCCTTTTTTTTCCTCTTCAAAACTCCACAATTTTTTTTATTTATTTTTTTTACCTCTTCAAAACTCCAACTTTTTTTTTTTTTTTTTTACCTCTTCAAAACTCCTAAATTTTTTTTTTTTTTTACCTATTCAAAACTCCTAAATTTATTTATTTATTTTTTACCTCTTCAAAACTCCAACATTGATTTTTTGTTCCTTTTTTTAGCTCTTCAAAACTCAATTTTTTTTAATTTTTTTTTTACCTCTTCAAAACTCCAACATTGATTTTTTGTTCCTTTTTTTACCTCTTCAAAACTCCAAATTTTTTTTAAATTTTTTTTTACCTCTTCAAAACTCCAACTTTTTTTTTTTTTACCTCTTCAAAACTCCAACTTTTTTTTTTTTTTTTACCTATTCAAAACTCCTAAATTTTTTTTTTTTTTTTACCTCTTCAAAACTCCAACATTGATTTTTTGTTCCTTTTTTTTCCTCTTCAAAACTCCACAATTTTTTTTATTTATTTTTTTTACCTCTTCAAAACTCCAACATTAAAATAATTCTTTTTTTTTTACCTCTTCAAAACTCCAACATTTTTTTTTTTTTTTACCTCTTCAAAACTCCAACATTGATTTTTTGTTAGTTTTTTTACCTCTTCAAAACTCAAATTTTTTTATTTTTTTTTTACCTCTTCAAAACTCCAACTTTTTTTTTTTTTTTTTTTACCTCTTCAAAACTCCACAATTTTTTTTTTTTTTTTTACCTCTTCAAAACTCCAACATTTCTTTTTTTTTTACCTCTTCAAAACTCCAACATTGATTTTTTGTTCGTTTTTTTACCTCTTCAAAACTCCAACTTTTTTTTTTTTTTTACCTCTTCAAAACTCCAACATTGATTTATTGTTTTTTTTTATACCTCTTCAAAACTCCAACTTTTTTTTTTTTTTACCTCTTCAAAACTCAATTTTTTTTTTTTTTTTTACCTCTTCAAAACTCCACAATTTTTTTTTTTTACCTCTTCAAAACTCCTAAATTTTTATTTTTTTTTACCTCTTCAAAACTCCACAATTTTTTTTTTTTTTTTTTTACCTATTCAAAACTCCAACATTGATTTTTTGTTCCTTTTTTTACCTCTTCAAAACTCCACATTTTTTTTTTTTTTTTTTTTTACCTCTTCAAAACTCCACAATTTTTTTTTTTTTTAACCTCTTCAAAACTCCTAAATTTTTTATTTTTTTTTTTCCTCTTCAAAACTCCAACTTTTTTTTTTTTTACCTCTTCAAAACTCCAACTTTTTTTTTTTTTTACCTCTTCAAAACTCCAACTTTTTTTTTTTTTTACCTCTTCAAAACTCCAACATTGATTTTTTGTTCCTTTTTTTTCCTCTTCAAAACTCCTAAATTTTCTTTTATTTTTTTTACCTCTTCAAAACTCCACAATTTTTTTTTTTTTTTTACCTATTCAAAACTCCTAAATTTATTTATTTATTTTTTACCTCTTCAAAACTCCAACATTGATTTTTTGTTCCTTTTTTTAGCTCTTCAAAACTCAATTTTTTTTTATTTTTTTTTTACCTCTTCAAAACTCCAACATTGATTTTTTGTTCCTTTTTTTACCTCTTCAAAACTCCAATTTTTTTTTTAATTTTTTTTTACCTCTTCAAAACTCCAACTTTTTTTTTTTTTACCTCTTCAAAACTCCAACTTTTTTTTTTTTTTTTACCTATTCAAAACTCCTAAATTTTTTTTTTTTTTTTACCTCTTCAAAACTCCAACATTGATTTTTTGTTCCTTTTTTTTCCTCTTCAAAACTCCACAATTTTTTTTATTTATTTTTTTTACCTCTTCAAAACTCCAACTTTTTTTTTTTTTTTTTTACCTCTTCAAAACTCCTAATTTTTTTTTTTTTTTTTTTTACCTCTTCAAAACTCCACAATTTTTTTTTTTTTTTTACCTATTCAAAACTCCTACATTTATTTATTTATTTTTTACCTCTTCAAAACTCCAACATTGATTTTTTGTTCCTTTTTTTAGCTCTTCAAAACTCAATTTTTTTTAATTTTTTTTTTACCTCTTCAAAACTCAATTTTTTTTTTTTTACCTCTTCAAAACTCCAACATTGATTTTTTGTTCCTTTTTTTACCTCTTCAAAACTCAATTTTTTTTAATTTTTTTTTTACCTCTTCAAAACTCCAACATTGATTTTTTGTTCCTTTTTTTACCTCTTCAAAACTCAATTTTTTTTTTTTTTACCTCTTCAAAACTCCAATTTTTTTAAAAATTTTTTTTACCTATTCAAAACTCCTAAATTTTTTTTTTTTTTTTTTTATCTCTTCAAAACTCCAACATTGATTTTTTGTTGCTTTTTTTACCTCTTCAAAACTCCAAATTTTTTTTTAATTTTTTTTTTACCTCCTCAAAACTCAATTTTTTTTTTTACCTATTCAAAACTCCAACATTGATTTTTTGTTCCTTTTTTTACCTCTTCAAAACTCCTAAATTTTTTTTTTTTTTTTTACCTCTTCAAAACTCCACAATTTTTTTTTTTTTTTACCTCTTCAAAACTCCTAAATTTTTTTTATTTTTTTTTCCTCTTCAAAACTCCAACTTTTTTCTTTTTTTACCTCTTCAAAACCCCAACTCTTTTTTCTTTTTACCTCTTCAAAACTCCAACTTTTTTTTTTTTTACCTCTTCAAAACTCCAACTTTTTTTTTTTTTTTTTACCTATTCAAAACTCCTAAATTTTTTTTTTTTTTACCTCTTCAAAACTCCACAATTTTTTTTTTTTTTTACCTCTTCAAAACTCCTAAATTTATTTATTTATTTTTTACCTCTTCAAAACTCCAACATTGATTTTTGTTCCTTTTTTTAGCTCTTCAAAACTCCACAATTTTATTATTTTTTTTTTTTACCTATTCAAAACTCCTAAATTTATTTATTTATTTTTTACCTCTTCAAAACTCCAACATTGATTTTTTGTTCCTTTTTTTAGCTCTTCAAAACTCCAACTTTTTTTTTTTTTTTTAGCTCTTCAAAACTCCAACATTAAAATATTTCTTTCTTTTTTTTTCCTCTTCAAAACTAAAACATTAAAAGAATTCTTTCTTTTCTACCTCTTCAGAACTCCAACATTTTTTTTAATTTTTTTTACCTCTTCAAAACTCCAACATTAAAAGATGTATTTCTTTTTTTACCTCTTCAAAACTCCAACATTAATTTCTTTTTTTTTATCTATTCAAAAGTCCAATATTTTGTTTTACCTCTTCAAAAGTCCAACTTTTTTTTTTACCTCTTCAAAAGCCCAACATTTTTTTTTTTTTTACCTCTTCAAAACTCCAACATTAAAAGATTATTTCTTTTTTTACCTCTTCAAAACTCCAACATTAAAAGAATTCTTTATTTTTTACCTCTTCAAAAGTCCAACTTTTTTTTTTACCTCTCTAAAACTCCAACATATTTTTTTTTATTTTTTTTACCTCTTCAAATCTCCAACATTAAAATATTTCTTTCTTTTTTTTTCCTCTTCAAAACTAAAACATTAAAAGAATTCTTTCTTTTCTACCTCTTCAGAACTCCAACATTTTTTTTAATTTTTTTTACCTCTTCAAAACTCCAACATTAAAAGATGTATTTCTTTTTTTACCTCTTCAAAACTCCAACATTAATTTCTTTTTTTTATCTCTTCAAAAGTCCAACATTTTGTTTTTACCTCTTCAAAAGTCCAACTTTTTTTTTTACCTCTTCAAAAGCCCAACATTTTTTTTTTTTTTACCTCTTCAAAACTCCAACATTTTTTTAAACTTTTTTTTACCTCTTCAATACTCCAAAATTAAAAAATTTATTTCTTTTTTTACCTCTTCAAAACTCCAACATTATTATTATTATTTTTTTACCTCTTCAAATCTCCAACATTAAAATATTTCTTTCTTTTTTTTTCCTCTTCAAAACTAAAACATTAAAAGAATTCTTTCTTTTCTACCTCTTCAGAACTCCAACATTTTTTTAATTTTTTTTACCTCTTCAAAACTCCAACATTAAAAGATGTATTTCTTTTTTTACCTCTTCAAAACTCCAACATTAATTTCTTTTTTTTTATCTCTTCAAAAGTCCAACGTTTTGTTTTTACCTCTTCAAAAGTCCAACTTTTTTTTTTACCTCTTCAAAAGCCCAACATTTTTTTTTTTTTTTACCTCTTCAAAACTCCAACATTTTTTTAAACTTTTTTTTACCTCTTCAAAACTCCAAAATTAAAAGATTTATTTCTTTTTTTACCTCTTCAAAACTCCAACATTAAAATAATTCTTTTTTTTTTACCTCTTCAAAACTCCAACATTTTTTTTTTTTTTTACCTCTTCAAAACTCCAACATTGATTTTTTGTTAGTTTTTTTACCTCTTCAAAACTCAAATTTTTTTATTTTTTTTTTTCCTCTTCAAAACTCCAACTTTTTTTTTTTTTTTTTTACCTCTTCAAAACTCCACAATTTTTTTTTTTTTTTTTACCTCTTCAAAACTCCAACATTTCTTTTTTTTTTACCTCTTCAAAACTCCAACATTGATTTTTTGTTCGTTTTTTTACCTCTTCAAAACTCCAACTTTTTTTTTTTTTTTACCTCTTCAAAACTCCAACATTGATTTATTGTTTTTTTTTATACCTCTTCAAAACTCCAACTTTTTTTTTTTTTTACCTCTTCAAAACTCAATTTTTTTTTTTTTTTTTACCTCTTCAAAACTCCACAATTTTTTTTTTTTACCTCTTCAAAACTCCTAAATTTTTTTTTTTTTTTACCTCTTCAAAACTCCAACATTTCTTTTTTTTTTACCTCTTCAAAACTCCAACATTGATTTTTTGTTCGTTTTTTTACCTCTTCAAAACTCCAACTTTTTTTTTTTTTTTACCTCTTCAAAACTCCAACATTGATTTATTGTTTTTTTTTATACCTCTTCAAAACTCCAACTTTTTTTTTTTTTTACCTCTTCAAAACTCAATTTTTTTTTTTTTTTTTACCTCTTCAAAACTCCACAATTTTTTTTTTTTACCTCTTCAAAACTCCTAAATTTTTTTTTTTTTTTACCTCTTCAAAACTCCACATTTTTTTTTTTTTTTTTTTTTACCTCTTCAAAACTCCACAATTTTTTTTTTTTTTTTTTTACCTATTCAAAACTCCAACATTGATTTTTTGTTCCTTTTTTTACCTCTTCAAAACTCCAACTTTTTTATTTTTTTTTACCTCTTCAAAACTCCACATTTTTTTTTTTTTTTTTTTTTACCTCTTCAAAACTCCACAATTTTTTTTTTTTTTTACCTCTTCAAAACTCCTAAATTTTTTTTTTTTTTTTTTCCTCTTCAAAACTCCAACTTTTTTTTTTTTTACCTCTTCAAAACTCCAACTTTTTTTTTTTTTTACCTCTTCAAAACTCCAACTTTTTTTTTTTTTTACCTCTTCAAAACTCCAACATTGATTTTTTGTTCCTTTTTTTTCCTCTTCAAAACTCCTAAATTTTTTTTTATTTTTTTTACCTCTTCAAAACTCCACAATTTTTTTTTTTTTTTTTACCTATTCAAAACTCCTAAATTTATTTATTTATTTTTTACCTCTTCAAAACTCCAACATTGATTTTTTGTTCCTTTTTTTAGCTCTTCAAAACTCAATTTTTTTTAATTTTTTTTTTACCTCTTCAAAACTCCAACATTGATTTTTTGTTCCTTTTTTTACCTCTTCAAAACTCCAAATTTTTTTTTAATTTTTTTTTACCTCTTCAAAACTCCAACTTTTTTTTTTTTTACCTCTTCAAAACTCCAACTTTTTTTTTTTTTTTACCTATTCAAAACTCCTAAATTTTTTTTTTTTTTTTACCTCTTCAAAACTCCAACATTGATTTTTTGTTCCTTTTTTTTCCTCTTCAAAACTCCACAATTTTTTTTATTTATTTTTTTTACCTCTTCAAAACTCCAACTTTTTTTTTTTTTTTTTTTCCTCTTCAAAACTCCTAAATTTTTTTTTTTTTTACCTATTCAAAACTCCTAAATTTATTTATTTATTTTTTACCTCTTCAAAACTCCAACATTGATTTTTTGTTCCTTTTTTTAGCTCTTCAAAACTCAATTTTTTTTAATTTTTTTTTTACCTCTTCAAAACTCCAACATTGATTTTTTGTTCCTTTTTTTACCTCTTCAAAACTCCAATTTTTTTTTTAATTTTTTTTTACCTCTTCAAAACTCCAACTTTTTTTTTTTTTACCTCTTCAAAACTCCAACTTTTTTTTTTTTTTTTACCTATTCAAAACTCCTAAATTTTTTTTTTTTTTTTACCTCTTCAAAACTCCAACATTGATTTTTTGTTCCTTTTTTTTCCTCTTCAAAACTCCACAATTTTTTTTATTTATTTCTTTTACCTCTTCAAAACTCCAACATTAAAATAATTCTTTTTTTTTTACCTCTTCAAAACTCCAACATTTTTTTTTTTTTTTACCTCTTCAAAACTCCAACATTGATTTTTTGTTAGTTTTTTTACCTCTTCAAAACTCAATTTTTTTTATTTTTTTTTTACCTCTTCAAAACTCCAACTTTTTTTTTTTTTTTTTTACCTCTTCAAAACTCCACAATTTTTTTTTTTTTTTTTACCTCTTCAAAACTCCAACATTTCTTTTTTTTTTACCTCTTCAAAACTCCAACATTGATTTTTTGTTCGTTTTTTTACCTCTTCAAAACTCCAACTTTTTTTTTTTTTTTACCTCTTCAAAACTCCAACATTGATTTATTGTTTTTTTTTATACCTCTTCAAAACTCCAACTTTTTTTTTTTTTTACCTCTTCAAAACTCAATTTTTTTTTTTTTTTTACCTCTTCAAAACTCCACAATTTTTTTTTTTTACCTCTTCAAAACTCCTAAATTTTTATTTTTTTTTACCTCTTCAAAACTCCACATTTTTTTTTTTTTTTTTTTTTACCTCTTCAAAACTCCACAATTTTTTTTTTTTTTTTTTTACCTATTCAAAACTCCAACATTGATTTTTTGTTCCTTTTTTTACCTCTTCAAAACTCCAACTTTTTTATTTTTTTTTACCTCTTCAAAACTCCACATTTTTTTTTTTTTTTTTTTTTTACCTCTTCAAAACTCCACAATTTTTTTTTTTTTTTTTACCTCTTCAAAACTCCTAAATTTTTTATTTTTTTTTTTCCTCTTCAAAACTCCAACTTTTTTTTTTTTTACCTCTTCAAAACTCCAACTTTTTTTTTTTTTTTACCTCTTCAAAACTCCAACTTTTTTTTTTTTTTACCTCTTCAAAACTCCAACATTGATTTTTTGTTCCTTTTTTTTCCTCTTCAAAACTCCTAAATTTTTTTTTATTTTTTTTACCTCTTCAAAACTCCACAATTTTTTTTTTTTTTTTTACCTATTCAAAACTCCTAAATTTATTTATTTATTTTTTACCTCTTCAAAACTCCAACATTGATTTTTTGTTCCTTTTTTTAGCTCTTCAAAACTCAATTTTTTTTAAATTTTTTTTTACCTCTTCAAAACTCCAACATTGATTTTTTGTTCCTTTTTTTACCTCTTCAAAACTCCAATTTTTTTTTAAATTTTTTTTTACCTCTTCAAAACTCCAACTTTTTTTTTTTTTACCTCTTCAAAACTCCAACTTTTTTTTTTTTTTTTACCTATTCAAAACTCCTAAATTTTTTTTTTTTTTTTACCTCTTCAAAACTCCAACATTGATTTTTTGTTCCTTTTTTTTCCTCTTCAAAACTCCACAATTTTTTTTATTTATTTTTTTTACCTCTTCAAAACTCCAACTTTTTTTTTTTTTTTTTTACCTCTTCAAAACTCCTAATTTTTTTTTTTTTTTTTTTTACCTCTTCAAAACTCCACAATTTTTTTTTTTTTTTTACCTATTCAAAACTCCTAAATTTATTTATTTATTTTTTACCTCTTCAAAACTCCAACATTGATTTTTTGTTCCTTTTTTTAGCTCTTCAAAACTCAATTTTTTTTAATTTTTTTTTTACCTCTTCAAAACTCAATTTTTTTTTTTTTACCTCTTCAAAACTCCAACATTGATTTTTTGTTCCTTTTTTTACCTCTTCAAAACTCAATTTTTTTTAATTTTTTTTTTACCTCTTCAAAACTCCAACATTGATTTTTTGTTCCTTTTTTTACCTCTTCAAAACTCATTTTTTTTTTTTTTTTACCTCTTCAAAACTCCAATTTTTTTTAATTTCTTTTTTACCTATTCAAAACTCCTAAATTTTTTTTTTTTTTTTTTTATCTCTTCAAAACTCCAACATTGATTTTTTGTTGCTTTTTTTACCTCTTCAAAACTCCAAATTTTTTTTTAATTTTTTTTTTACCTCCTCAAAACTCAATTTTTTTTTTTACCTATTCAAAACTCCAACATTGATTTTTTGTTCCTTTTTTTAGCTCTTCAAAACTCCACAATTTTATTATTTTTTTTTTTTACCTATTCAAAACTCCTAAATTTATTTATTTATTTTTTACCTCTTCAAAACTCCAACATTGATTTTTTGTTCCTTTTTTTAGCTCTTCAAAACTCCAACTTTTTTTTTTTTTTTTAGCTCTTCAAAACTCCAACATTAAAATATTTCTTTCTTTTTTTTTCCTCTTCAAAACTAAAACATTAAAAGAATTCTTTCTTTTCTACCTCTTCAGAACTCCAACATTTTTTTTAATTTTTTTTACCTCTTCAAAACTCCAACATTAAAAGATGTATTTCTTTTTTTACCTCTTCAAAACTCCAACATTAATTTCTTTTTTTTTATCTATTCAAAAGTCCAATATTTTGTTTTACCTCTTCAAAAGTCCAACTTTTTTTTTTACCTCTTCAAAAGCCCAACATTTTTTTTTTTTTTACCTCTTCAAAACTCCAACATTAAAAGATTATTTCTTTTTTTACCTCTTCAAAACTCCAACATTAAAAGAATTCTTTATTTTTTACCTCTTCAAAAGTCCAACTTTTTTTTTTACCTCTCTAAAACTCCAACATATTTTTTTTTATTTTTTTTACCTCTTCAAATCTCCAACATTAAAATATTTCTTTCTTTTTTTTTCCTCTTCAAAACTAAAACATTAAAAGAATTCTTTCTTTTCTACCTCTTCAGAACTCCAACATTTTTTTTAATTTTTTTTACCTCTTCAAAACTCCAACATTAAAAGATGTATTTCTTTTTTTACCTCTTCAAAACTCCAACATTAATTTCTTTTTTTTATCTCTTCAAAAGTCCAACATTTTGTTTTTACCTCTTCAAAAGTCCAACTTTTTTTTTTACCTCTTCAAAAGCCCAACATTTTTTTTTTTTTTACCTCTTCAAAACTCCAACATTTTTTTAAACTTTTTTTTACCTCTTCAATACTCCAAAATTAAAAAATTTATTTCTTTTTTTACCTCTTCAAAACTCCAACATTATTATTATTATTTTTTTTACCTCTTCAAATCTCCAACATTAAAATATTTCTTTCTTTTTTTTTCCTCTTCAAAACTAAAACATTAAAAGAATTCTTTCTTTTCTACCTCTTCAGAACTCCAACATTTTTTAAATTTTTTTTACCTCTTCAAAACTCCAACATTAAAAGATGTATTTCTTTTTTTACCTCTTCAAAACTCCAACATTAATTTCTTTTTTTTTATCTCTTCAAAAGTCCAACGTTTTGTTTTTACCTCTTCAAAAGTCCAACTTTTTTTTTTACCTCTTCAAAAGCCCAACATTTTTTTTTTTTTTTACCTCTTCAAAACTCCAACATTTTTTTAAACTTTTTTTTACCTCTTCAAAACTCCAAAATTAAAAGATTTATTTCTTTTTTTACCTCTTCAAAACTCCAACATTAAAATAATTCTTTTTTTTTTACCTCTTCAAAACTCCAACATTTTTTTTTTTTTTTACCTCTTCAAAACTCCAACATTGATTTTTTGTTAGTTTTTTTACCTCTTCAAAACTCAAATTTTTTTATTTTTTTTTTACCTCTTCAAAACTCCAACTTTTTTTTTTTTTTTTTTACCTCTTCAAAACTCCACAATTTTTTTTTTTTTTTTTACCTCTTCAAAACTCCAACATTTCTTTTTTTTTTACCTCTTCAAAACTCCAACATTGATTTTTTGTTCGTTTTTTTACCTCTTCAAAACTCCAACTTTTTTTTTTTTTTTACCTCTTCAAAACTCCAACATTGATTTATTGTTTTTTTTTATACCTCTTCAAAACTCCAACTTTTTTTTTTTTTTACCTCTTCAAAACTCAATTTTTTTTTTTTTTTTTACCTCTTCAAAACTCCACAATTTTTTTTTTTTACCTCTTCAAAACTCCTAAATTTTTTTTTTTTTTTACCTCTTCAAAACTCCAACATTTCTTTTTTTTTTACCTCTTCAAAACTCCAACATTGATTTTTTGTTCGTTTTTTTACCTCTTCAAAACTCCAACTTTTTTTTTTTTTTTACCTCTTCAAAACTCCAACATTGATTTATTGTTTTTTTTTATACCTCTTCAAAACTCCAACTTTTTTTTTTTTTTACCTCTTCAAAACTCAATTTTTTTTTTTTTTTTTACCTCTTCAAAACTCCACAATTTTTTTTTTTTACCTCTTCAAAACTCCTAAATTTTTTTTTTTTTTTACCTCTTCAAAACTCCACATTTTTTTTTTTTTTTTTTTTTACCTCTTCAAAACTCCACAATTTTTTTTTTTTTTTTTTACCTATTCAAAACTCCAACATTGATTTTTTGTTCCTTTTTTTACCTCTTCAAAACTCCAACTTTTTTATTTTTTTTTACCTCTTCAAAACTCCACATTTTTTTTTTTTTTTTTTTTTACCTCTTCAAAACTCCACAATTTTTTTTTTTTTTTTACCTCTTCAAAACTCCTAAATTTTTTTTTTTTTTTTTTCCTCTTCAAAACTCCAACTTTTTTTTTTTTTACCTCTTCAAAACTCCAACTTTTTTTTTTTTTTACCTCTTCAAAACTCCAACTTTTTTTTTTTTTTACCTCTTCAAAACTCCAACATTGATTTTTTGTTCCTTTTTTTTCCTCTTCAAAACTCCTAAATTTTTTTTTATTTTTTTTACCTCTTCAAAACTCCACAATTTTTTTTTTTTTTTTTACCTATTCAAAACTCCTAAATTTATTTATTTATTTTTTACCTCTTCAAAACTCCAACATTGATTTTTTGTTCCTTTTTTTAGCTCTTCAAAACTCAATTTTTTTTAATTTTTTTTTTACCTCTTCAAAACTCCAACATTGATTTTTTGTTCCTTTTTTTACCTCTTCAAAACTCCAAATTTTTTTTTAATTTTTTTTTACCTCTTCAAAACTCCAACTTTTTTTTTTTTTACCTCTTCAAAACTCCAACTTTTTTTTTTTTTTTTACCTATTCAAAACTCCTAAATTTTTTTTTTTTTTTTACCTCTTCAAAACTCCAACATTGATTTTTTGTTCCTTTTTTTTCCTCTTCAAAACTCCACAATTTTTTTTATTTATTTTTTTTACCTCTTCAAAACTCCAACTTTTTTTTTTTTTTTTTTTCCTCTTCAAAACTCCTAAATTTTTTTTTTTTTTACCTATTCAAAACTCCTAAATTTATTTATTTATTTTTTACCTCTTCAAAACTCCAACATTGATTTTTTGTTCCTTTTTTTAGCTCTTCAAAACTCAATTTTTTTTAATTTTTTTTTTACCTCTTCAAAACTCCAACATTGATTTTTTGTTCCTTTTTTTACCTCTTCAAAACTCCAATTTTTTTTTTAATTTTTTTTTACCTCTTCAAAACTCCAACTTTTTTTTTTTTTACCTCTTCAAAACTCCAACTTTTTTTTTTTTTTTTACCTATTCAAAACTCCTAAATTTTTTTTTTTTTTTTACCTCTTCAAAACTCCAACATTGATTTTTTGTTCCTTTTTTTTCCTCTTCAAAACTCCACAATTTTTTTTATTTATTTCTTTTACCTCTTCAAAACTCCAACATTAAAATAATTCTTTTTTTTTTACCTCTTCAAAACTCCAACATTTTTTTTTTTTTTTACCTCTTCAAAACTCCAACATTGATTTTTTGTTAGTTTTTTTACCTCTTCAAAACTCAAATTTTTTTATTTTTTTTTTACCTCTTCAAAACTCCAACTTTTTTTTTTTTTTTTTTACCTCTTCAAAACTCCACAATTTTTTTTTTTTTTTTTACCTCTTCAAAACTCCAACATTTCTTTTTTTTTTACCTCTTCAAAACTCCAACATTGATTTTTTGTTCGTTTTTTTACCTCTTCAAAACTCCAACTTTTTTTTTTTTTTTACCTCTTCAAAACTCCAACATTGATTTATTGTTTTTTTTTATACCTCTTCAAAACTCCAACTTTTTTTTTTTTTTACCTCTTCAAAACTCAATTTTTTTTTTTTTTTTACCTCTTCAAAACTCCACAATTTTTTTTTTTTACCTCTTCAAAACTCCTAAATTTTTATTTTTTTTTACCTCTTCAAAACTCCACATTTTTTTTTTTTTTTTTTTTTACCTCTTCAAAACTCCACAATTTTTTTTTTTTTTTTTTTACCTATTCAAAACTCCAACATTGATTTTTTGTTCCTTTTTTTACCTCTTCAAAACTCCAACTTTTTTATTTTTTTTTACCTCTTCAAAACTCCACATTTTTTTTTTTTTTTTTTTTTTTACCTCTTCAAAACTCCACAATTTTTTTTTTTTTTTTTACCTCTTCAAAACTCCTAAATTTTTTATTTTTTTTTTTCCTCTTCAAAACTCCAACTTTTTTTTTTTTTACCTCTTCAAAACTCCAACTTTTTTTTTTTTTTACCTCTTCAAAACTCCAACTTTTTTTTTTTTTTACCTCTTCAAAACTCCAACATTGATTTTTTGTTCCTTTTTTTTCCTCTTCAAAACTCCTAAATTTTTTTTTATTTTTTTTACCTCTTCAAAACTCCACAATTTTTTTTTTTTTTTTTACCTATTCAAAACTCCTAAATTTATTTATTTATTTTTTACCTCTTCAAAACTCCAACATTGATTTTTTGTTCCTTTTTTTAGCTCTTCAAAACTCAATTTTTTTTAAATTTTTTTTTACCTCTTCAAAACTCCAACATTGATTTTTTGTTCCTTTTTTTACCTCTTCAAAACTCCAATTTTTTTTTAAATTTTTTTTTACCTCTTCAAAACTCCAACTTTTTTTTTTTTTACCTCTTCAAAACTCCAACTTTTTTTTTTTTTTTTACCTATTCAAAACTCCTAAATTTTTTTTTTTTTTTTACCTCTTCAAAACTCCAACATTGATTTTTTGTTCCTTTTTTTTCCTCTTCAAAACTCCACAATTTTTTTTATTTATTTTTTTTACCTCTTCAAAACTCCAACTTTTTTTTTTTTTTTTTTACCTCTTCAAAACTCCTAATTTTTTTTTTTTTTTTTTTTACCTCTTCAAAACTCCACAATTTTTTTTTTTTTTTTACCTATTCAAAACTCCTAAATTTATTTATTTATTTTTTACCTCTTCAAAACTCCAACATTGATTTTTTGTTCCTTTTTTTAGCTCTTCAAAACTCAATTTTTTTTAATTTTTTTTTTACCTCTTCAAAACTCAATTTTTTTTTTTTTACCTCTTCAAAACTCCAACATTGATTTTTTGTTCCTTTTTTTACCTCTTCAAAACTCAATTTTTTTTAATTTTTTTTTTACCTCTTCAAAACTCCAACATTGATTTTTTGTTCCTTTTTTTACCTCTTCAAAACTCAATTTTTTTTTTTTTTTACCTCTTCAAAACTCCAATTTTTTTTAATTTTTTTTTTACCTATTCAAAACTCCTAAATTTTTTTTTTTTTTTTTTTATCTCTTCAAAACTCCAACATTGATTTTTTGTTGCTTTTTTTACCTCTTCAAAACTCCAAATTTTTTTTTAATTTTTTTTTTACCTCCTCAAAACTCAATTTTTTTTTTTACCTATTCAAAACTCCAACATTGATTTTTTGTTCCTTTTTTTAGCTCTTCAAAACTCCACAATTTTATTATTTTTTTTTTTTACCTATTCAAAACTCCTAAATTTATTTATTTATTTTTTACCTCTTCAAAACTCCAACATTGATTTTTTGTTCCTTTTTTTAGCTCTTCAAAACTCCAACTTTTTTTTTTTTTTTTAGCTCTTCAAAACTCCAACATTAAAATATTTCTTTCTTTTTTTTTCCTCTTCAAAACTAAAACATTAAAAGAATTCTTTCTTTTCTACCTCTTCAGAACTCCAACATTTTTTTTAATTTTTTTTACCTCTTCAAAACTCCAACATTAAAAGATGTATTTCTTTTTTTACCTCTTCAAAACTCCAACATTAATTTCTTTTTTTTTATCTATTCAAAAGTCCAATATTTTGTTTTACCTCTTCAAAAGTCCAACTTTTTTTTTTACCTCTTCAAAAGCCCAACATTTTTTTTTTTTTTACCTCTTCAAAACTCCAACATTAAAAGATTATTTCTTTTTTTACCTCTTCAAAACTCCAACATTAAAAGAATTCTTTATTTTTTACCTCTTCAAAAGTCCAACTTTTTTTTTTACCTCTCTAAAACTCCAACATATTTTTTTTTATTTTTTTTACCTCTTCAAATCTCCAACATTAAAATATTTCTTTCTTTTTTTTTCCTCTTCAAAACTAAAACATTAAAAGAATTCTTTCTTTTCTACCTCTTCAGAACTCCAACATTTTTTTTAATTTTTTTTACCTCTTCAAAACTCCAACATTAAAAGATGTATTTCTTTTTTTACCTCTTCAAAACTCCAACATTAATTTCTTTTTTTTATCTCTTCAAAAGTCCAACATTTTGTTTTTACCTCTTCAAAAGTCCAACTTTTTTTTTTACCTCTTCAAAAGCCCAACATTTTTTTTTTTTTTACCTCTTCAAAACTCCAACATTTTTTTAAACTTTTTTTTACCTCTTCAATACTCCATAATTAAAAAATTTATTTCTTTTTTTACCTCTTCAAAACTCCAACATTATTATTATTATTTTTTTTACCTCTTCAAATCTCCAACATTAAAATATTTCTTTCTTTTTTTTTCCTCTTCAAAACTAAAACATTAAAAGAATTCTTTCTTTTCTACCTCTTCAGAACTCCAACATTTTTTAAATTTTTTTTACCTCTTCAAAACTCCAACATTAAAAGATGTATTTCTTTTTTTACCTCTTCAAAACTCCAACATTAATTTCTTTTTTTTTATCTCTTCAAAAGTCCAACGTTTTGTTTTTACCTCTTCAAAAGTCCAACTTTTTTTTTTACCTCTTCAAAAGCCCAACATTTTTTTTTTTTTTTACCTCTTCAAAACTCCAACATTTTTTTAAACTTTTTTTTACCTCTTCAAAACTCCAAAATTAAAAGATTTATTTCTTTTTTTACCTCTTCAAAACTCCAACATTAAAATAATTCTTTTTTTTTTACCTCTTCAAAACTCCAACATTTTTTTTTTTTTTTACCTCTTCAAAACTCCAACATTGATTTTTTGTTAGTTTTTTTACCTCTTCAAAACTCAAATTTTTTTATTTTTTTTTTACCTCTTCAAAACTCCAACTTTTTTTTTTTTTTTTTTACCTCTTCAAAACTCCACAATTTTTTTTTTTTTTTTTACCTCTTCAAAACTCCAACATTTCTTTTTTTTTTACCTCTTCAAAACTCCAACATTGATTTTTTGTTCGTTTTTTTACCTCTTCAAAACTCCAACTTTTTTTTTTTTTTTACCTCTTCAAAACTCCAACATTGATTTATTGTTTTTTTTTATACCTCTTCAAAACTCCAACTTTTTTTTTTTTTTACCTCTTCAAAACTCAATTTTTTTTTTTTTTTTTACCTCTTCAAAACTCCACAATTTTTTTTTTTTACCTCTTCAAAACTCCTAAATTTATTTATTTATTTTTTACCTCTTCAAAACTCCAACATTGATTTTTTGTTCCTTTTTTTACCTCTTCAAAACTCCTAAATTTTTTTTTTTTTTTTTACCTCTTCAAAACTCCACAATTTTTTTTTTTTTTTTACCTCTTCAAAACTCCAAAATTTTTTTTATTTTTTTTTCCTCTTCAAAACTCCAACTTTTTTCTTTTTTTACCTCTTCAAAACCCCAACTCTTTTTTCTTTTTACCTCTTCAAAACTCCAACTTTTTTTTTTTTTACCTCTTCAAAACTCCAACTTTTTTTTTTTTTTTTTACCTATTCAAAACTCCTAAATTTTTTTTTTTTTTTACCTCTTCAAAACTCCACAATTTTTTTTTTTTTTTACCTCTTCAAAACTCCTAAATTTATTTATTTATTTTTTACCTCTTCAAAACTCCAACATTGATTTTTGTTCCTTTTTTTAGCTCTTCAAAACTCCACAATTTTATTATTTTTTTTTTTTACCTATTCAAAACTCCTAAATTTATTTATTTATTTTTTACCTCTTCAAAACTCAAACATTGATTTTTTGTTCCTTTTTTTAGCTCTTCAAAACTCCAACTTTTTTTTTTTTTTTTAGCTCTTCAAAACTCCAACATTAAAATATTTCTTTCTTTTTTTTTCCTCTTCAAAACTAAAACATTAAAAGAATTCTTTCTTTTCTACCTCTTCAGAACTCCAACATTTTTTTTAATTTTTTTTACCTCTTCAAAACTCCAACATTAAAAGATGTATTTCTTTTTTTACCTCTTCAAAACTCCAACATTAATTTCTTTTTTTTTATCTATTCAAAAGTCCAATATTTTGTTTTACCTCTTCAAAAGTCCAACTTTTTTTTTTACCTCTTCAAAAGCCCAACATTTTTTTTTTTTTTACCTCTTCAAAACTCCAACATTAAAAGATTATTTCTTTTTTTACCTCTTCAAAACTCCAACATTAAAAGAATTCTTTCTTTTTTACCTCTTCAAAAGTCCAACTTTTTTTTTTACCTCTCTAAAACTCCAACATATTTTTTTTTATTTTTTTTACCTCTTCAAATCTCCAACATTAAAATATTTCTTTCTTTTTTTTTCCTCTTCAAAACTAAAACATTAAAAGAATTCTTTCTTTTCTACCTCTTCAGAACTCCAACATTTTTTTTAATTTTTTTTACCTCTTCAAAACTCCAACATTAAAAGATGTATTTCTTTTTTTACCTCTTCAAAACTCCAACATTAATTTCTTTTTTTTTATCTCTTCAAAAGTCCAACATTTTGTTTTTACCTCTTCAAAAGTCCAACTTTTTTTTTTACCTCTTCAAAAGCACAACATTTTTTTTTTTTTTACCTCTTCAAAACTCCAACATTTTTTTAAACTTTTTTTTACCTCTTCAATACTCCAAAATTAAAAGATTTATTTCTTTTTTTACCTCTTCAAAACTCCAACATTATTATTATTATTTTTTTTACCTCTTCAAATCTCCAACATTAAAATATTTCTTTCTTTTTTTTTCCTCTTCAAAACTAAAACATTAAAAGAATTCTTTCTTTTCTACCTCTTCAGAACTCCAACATTTTTTTAATTTTTTTTACCTCTTCAAAACTCCAACATTAAAAGATGTATTTCTTTTTTTACCTCTTCAAAACTCCAACATTAATTTCTTTTTTTTTATCTCTTCAAAAGTCCAACGTTTTGTTTTTACCTCTTCAAAAGTCCAACTTTTTTTTTTACCTCTTCAAAAGCCCAACATTTTTTTTTTTTTTTACCTCTTCAAAACTCCAACATTTTTTTAAACTTTTTTTTACCTCTTCAAAACTCCAAAATTAAAAGATTTATTTCTTTTTTTACCTCTTCAAAACTCCAACATTAAAATAATTCTTTCTTTTTTACCTCTCTAAAACTCCAACATGATTTTTTTTTTTTTTTTTTACCTCTTCAAAACTCCAACATTTTTTTTTTTTTTTACCTCTTCAAAACTCCAACATTCATTTTTTGTTAGTTTTTTTACCTCTTCAAAACTCAATTTTTTTTATTTTTTTTTTACCTCTTCAAAACTCCAACTTTTTTTTTTTTTTTTTTACCTCTTCAAAACTCCACAATTTTTTTTTTTTTTTTTTACCTCTTCAAAACTCCAACATTTCTTTTTTTTTTTACCTCTTCAAAACTCCAACATTGATTTTTTGTTCGTTTTTTTACCTCTTCAAAACTCCAACTTTTTTTTTTTTTTACCTCTTCAAAACTCCAACATTGATTTATTGTTTTTTTTTATACCTCTTCAAAACTCCAACTTTTTTTTTTTTTTACCTCTTCAAAACTCAATTTTTTTTTTTTTTACCTCTTCAAAACTCCACAATTTTTTTTTTTTACCTCTTCAAAACTCCTAAATTTTTTTTTTTTTTACCTCTTCAAAACTCCACATTTTTTTTTTTTTTTTTTTTACCTCTTCAAAACTCCACAATTTTTTTTTTTTTTTTTTACCTATTCAAAACTCCAACATTGATTTTTTGTTCCTTTTTTTACCTCTTCAAAACTCCAACTTTTTTATTTTTTTTTACCTCTTCAAAACTCCACATTTTTTTTTTTTTTTTTTTTTACCTCTTCAAAACTCCACAATTTTTTTTTTTTTTTTACCTCTTCAAAACTCCTAAATGTTTTTTTTTTTTTTTTCCTCTTCAAAACTCCAACTTTTTTTTTTTTTTACCTCTTCAAAACTCCAACTTTTTTTTTTTTTTACCTCTTCAAAACTCCAACATTGATTTTTTGTTCCTTTTTTTTCCTCTTCAAAACTCCTAAATTTTTTTTTATTTTTTTTACCTCTTCAAAACTCCACAATTTTTTTTTTTTTTTTACCTATTCAAAACTCCTAAATTTATTTATTTATTTTTTACCTCTTCAAAACTCCAACATTGATTTTTTGTTCCTTTTTTTAGCTCTTCAAAACTCAATTTTTTTTAATTTTTTTTTTACCTCTTCAAAACTCCAACATTGATTTTTTGTTCCTTTTTTTACCTCTTCAAAACTCCACAATTTTTTTTTTTTTTTTTACCTATTCAAAACTCCTAAATTTATTTATTTATTTTTTACCTCTTCAAAACTCCAACATTGATTTTTTGTTCCTTTTTTTAGCTCTTCAAAACTCAATTTTTTTTTATTTTTTTTTTACCTCTTCAAAACTCCAACATTGATTTTTTGTTCCTTTTTTTACCTCTTCAAAACTCCAAATTTTTTTTTAATTTTTTTTTACCTCTTCAAAACTCCAACTTTTTTTTTTTTTACCTCTTCAAAACTCCAACTTATTTTTTTTTTACCTCTTCAAAACTCCAACATTGATTTTTTGTTCCTTTTTTTACCTCTTCAAAACTCCAATTTTTTTTTTAATTTTTTTTTACCTCTTCAAAACTCCAACTTTTTTCTTTTTTACCTCTTCAAAAGTCCAACTTTTTTTTTTACCTCTCTAAAACTCCAACATATTTTTTTTTATTTTTTTTACCTCTTCAAATCTCCAACATTAAAATATTTCTTTCTTTTTTTTTCCTCTTCAAAACTAAAACATTAAAAGAATTCTTTCTTTTCTACCTCTTCAGAACTCCAACATTTTTTTTTAATTTTTTTTACCTCTTCAAAACTCCAACATTAAAAGATGTATTTCTTTTTTTACCTCTTCAAAACTCCAACATTAATTTCTTTTTTTTTATCTCTTCAAAAGTCCAACATTTTGTTTTTACCTCTTCAAAAGTCCAACTTTTTTTTTTACCTCTTCAAAAGCACAACATTTTTTTTTTTTTACCTCTTCAAAACTCCAACATTTTTTTAAACTTTTTTTTACCTCTTCAATACTCCAAAATTAAAAGATTTATTTCTTTTTTTACCTCTTCAAAACTCCAACATTATTATTATTATTTTTTTTACCTCTTCAAATCTCCAACATTAAAATATTTCTTTCTTTTTTTTTCCTCTTCAAAACTAAAACATTAAAAGAATTCTTTCTTTTCTACCTCTTCAGAACTCCAACATTTTTTTAATTTTTTTTACCTCTTCAAAACTCCAACATTAAAAGATGTATTTCTTTTTTTACCTCTTCAAAACTCCAACATTAATTTCTTTTTTTTTATCTCTTCAAAAGTCCAACGTTTTGTTTTTACCTCTTCAAAAGTCCAACTTTTTTTTTTACCTCTTCAAAAGCCCAACATTTTTTTTTTTTTTTACCTCTTCAAAACTCCAACATTTTTTTAAACTTTTTTTTACCTCTTCAAAACTCCAAAATTAAAAGATTTATTTCTTTTTTTACCTCTTCAAAACTCCAACATTAAAATAATTCTTTCTTTTTTACCTCTCTAAAACTCCAACATGATTTTTTTTTTTTTTTTTTACCTCTTCAAAACTCCAACATTTTTTTTTTTTTTTACCTCTTCAAAACTCCAACATTCATTTTTTGTTAGTTTTTTTACCTCTTCAAAACTCAAATTTTTTTATTTTTTTTTTACCTCTTCAAAACTCCAACTTTTTTTTTTTTTTTTTTACCTCTTCAAAACTCCACAATTTTTTTTTTTTTTTTTTACCTCTTCAAAACTCCAACATTTCTTTTTTTTTTTACCTCTTCAAAACTCCAACATTGATTTTTTGTTCGTTTTTTTACCTCTTCAAAACTCCAACTTTTTTTTTTTTTTACCTCTTCAAAACTCCAACATTGATTTATTGTTTTTTTTTATACCTCTTCAAAACTCCAACTTTTTTTTTTTTTTACCTCTTCAAAACTCAATTTTTTTTTTTTTTTTACCTCTTCAAAACTCCACAATTTTTTTTTTTTACCTCTTCAAAACTCCTAAATTTTTTTTTTTTTTACCTCTTCAAAACTCCTAAATGTTTTTTATTTTTTTTTCCTCTTCAAAACTCCAACTTTTTTTTTTTTTTACCTCTTCAAAACTCCAACTTTTTTTTTTTTTTACCTCTTCAAAACTCCAACATTGATTTTTTGTTCCTTTTTTTTCCTCTTCAAAACTCCTAAATTTTTTTTTATTTTTTTTACCTCTTCAAAACTCCACAATTTTTTTTTTTTTTTTTACCTATTCAAAACTCCTAAATTTATTTATTTATTTTTTACCTCTTCAAAACTCCAACATTGATTTTTTGTTCCTTTTTTTAGCTCTTCAAAACTCAATTTTTTTTTATTTTTTTTTTACCTCTTCAAAACTCCAACATTGATTTTTTGTTCCTTTTTTTACCTCTTCAAAACTCCAAATTTTTTTAAAATTTTTTTTTACCTCTTCAAAACTCCAACTTTTTTTTTTTTACCTCTTCAAAAATTCCAACTTTTTTTTTTTTTTTTACCTATTCAAAACTCCTAAATTTTTTTTTTTTTTTACCTCTTCAAAACTCCAACATTGATTTTTTGTTCCTTTTTTTTCCTCTTCAAAACTCCACAATTTTTTTTACCTCTTCAAAACTCGACTTTTTTTTTTTTTTTTTACCTCTTCAAAACTCCTAAATTTTTTTTTTTTTTTTTTTACCCCTTCAAAACTCCACAATTTTTTTTTTTTTTTTACCTATTCAAAACTCCTAAATTTATTTATTTATTTTTTACCTCTTCAAAACTCCAACATTGATTTTTTGTTCCTTTTTTTAGCTCTTCAAAACTCCAACTTTTTTTTTTTTTTAGCTCTTCAAAACTCAATTTTTTTTAATTTTTTTTTTACCTCTTCAAAACTCCAACATTGATTTTTTGTTCCTTTTTTTACCTCTTCAAAACTCAATTTTTTTTTTTTTTACCTCTTCAAAACTCCAATTTTTTTTAATTTTTTTTTTACCTATTCAAAACTCCTAAATTTTTTTTTTTTTTTTTTTATCTCTTCAAAACTCCAACATTGATTTTTTGTTGCTTTTTTTACCTCTTCAAAACTCCAAATTTTTTTTTAATTTTTTTTTTACCTCCTCAAAACTCAATTTTTTTTTTTACCTATTCAAAACTCCAACATTGATTTTTTGTTCCTTTTTTTACCTCTTCAAAACTCCTAAATTTTTTTTTTTTTTTTTACCTCTTCAAAACTCCACAATTTTTTTTTTTTTTTTACCTCTTCAAAACTCCAAAATTTTTTTTATTTTTTTTTCCTCTTCAAAACTCCAACTTTTTTCTTTTTTTACCTCTTCAAAACCCCAACTCTTTTTTCTTTTTACCTCTTCAAAACTCCAACTTTTTTTTTTTTTACCTCTTCAAAACTCCAACTTTTTTTTTTTTTTTTTACCTATTCAAAACTCCTAAATTTTTTTTTTTTTTTACCTCTTCAAAACTCCACAATTTTTTTTTTTTTTTACCTCTTCAAAACTCCTAAATTTATTTATTTATTTTTTACCTCTTCAAAACTCCAACATTGATTTTTGTTCCTTTTTTTAGCTCTTCAAAACTCCACAATTTTATTATTTTTTTTTTTTACCTATTCAAAACTCCTAAATTTATTTATTTATTTTTTACCTCTTCAAAACTCAAACATTGATTTTTTGTTCCTTTTTTTAGCTCTTCAAAACTCCAACTTTTTTTTTTTTTTTTAGCTCTTCAAAACTCCAACATTAAAATATTTCTTTCTTTTTTTTTCCTCTTCAAAACTAAAACATTAAAAGAATTCTTTCTTTTCTACCTCTTCAGAACTCCAACATTTTTTTTAATTTTTTTTACCTCTTCAAAACTCCAACATTAAAAGATGTATTTCTTTTTTTACCTCTTCAAAACTCCAACATTAATTTCTTTTTTTTTATCTATTCAAAAGTCCAATATTTTGTTTTACCTCTTCAAAAGTCCAACTTTTTTTTTTACCTCTTCAAAAGCCCAACATTTTTTTTTTTTTTACCTCTTCAAAACTCCAACATTAAAAGATTATTTCTTTTTTTACCTCTTCAAAACTCCAACATTAAAAGAATTCTTTCTTTTTTACCTCTTCAAAAGTCCAACTTTTTTTTTTACCTCTTCAAAACTCCACAATTTTTTATTTTTTTTTACCTCTTCAAAACTCCAAAATTTTTTTTATTTTTTTTTCCTCTTCAAAACTCCAACTTTTTTCTTTTTTTACCTCTTCAAAACCCCAACTCTTTTTTCTTTTTACCTCTTCAAAACTCCAACTTTTTTTTTTTTTACCTCTTCAAAACTCCAACTTTTTTTTTTTTTTTTTACCTATTCAAAACTCCTAAATTTTTTTTTTTTTTTACCTCTTCAAAACTCCACAATTTTTTTTTTTTTTTACCTCTTCAAAACTCCTAAATTTATTTATTTATTTTTTACCTCTTCAAAACTCCAACATTGATTTTTGTTCCTTTTTTTAGCTCTTCAAAACTCCACAATTTTATTATTTTTTTTTTTTACCTATTCAAAACTCCTAAATTTATTTATTTATTTTTTACCTCTTCAAAACTCAAACATTGATTTTTTGTTCCTTTTTTTAGCTCTTCAAAACTCCAACTTTTTTTTTTTTTTTTAGCTCTTCAAAACTCCAACATTAAAATATTTCTTTCTTTTTTTTTCCTCTTCAAAACTAAAACATTAAAAGAATTCTTTCTTTTCTACCTCTTCAGAACTCCAACATTTTTTTTAATTTTTTTTACCTCTTCAAAACTCCAACATTAAAAGATGTATTTCTTTTTTTACCTCTTCAAAACTCCAACATTAATTTCTTTTTTTTTATCTATTCAAAAGTCCAATATTTTGTTTTACCTCTTCAAAAGTCCAACTTTTTTTTTTACCTCTTCAAAAGCCCAACATTTTTTTTTTTTTTACCTCTTCAAAACTCCAACATTAAAAGATTATTTCTTTTTTTACCTCTTCAAAACTCCAACATTAAAAGAATTCTTTCTTTTTTACCTCTTCAAAAGTCCAACTTTTTTTTTTACCTCTCTAAAACTCCAACATATTTTTTTTTATTTTTTTTACCTCTTCAAATCTCCAACATTAAAATATTTCTTTCTTTTTTTTTCCTCTTCAAAACTAAAACATTAAAAGAATTCTTTCTTTTCTACCTCTTCAGAACTCCAACATTTTTTTTAATTTTTTTTACCTCTTCAAAACTCCAACATTAAAAGATGTATTTCTTTTTTTACCTCTTCAAAACTCCAACATTAATTTCTTTTTTTTTATCTCTTCAAAAGTCCAACATTTTGTTTTTACCTCTTCAAAAGTCCAACTTTTTTTTTTACCTCTTCAAAAGCCCAACATTTTTTTTTTTTTACCTCTTCAAAACTCCAACATTTTTTTAAACTTTTTTTTACCTCTTCAATACTCCAAAATTAAAAGATTTATTTCTTTTTTTACCTCTTCAAAACTCCAACATTATTATTATTATTTTTTTTACCTCTTCAAATCTCCAACATTAAAATATTTCTTTCTTTTTTTTTCCTCTTCAAAACTAAAACATTAAAAGAATTCTTTCTTTTCTACCTCTTCAGAACTCCAACATTTTTTAAATTTTTTTTACCTCTTCAAAACTCCAACATTAAAAGATGTATTTCTTTTTTTACCTCTTCAAAACTCCAACATTAATTTCTTTTTTTTTATCTCTTCAAAAGTCCAACGTTTTGTTTTTACCTCTTCAAAAGTCCAACTTTTTTTTTTACCTCTTCAAAAGCCCAACATTTTTTTTTTTTTTTACCTCTTCAAAACTCCAACATTTTTTTAAACTTTTTTTTACCTCTTCAAAACTCCAAAATTAAAAGATTTATTTCTTTTTTTACCTCTTCAAAACTCCAACATTAAAATAATTCTTTTTTTTTTACCTCTTCAAAACTCCAACATTTTTTTTTTTTTTTACCTCTTCAAAACTCCAACATTGATTTTTTGTTAGTTTTTTTACCTCTTCAAAACTCAATTTTTTTTATTTTTTTTTTACCTCTTCAAAACTCCAACTTTTTTTTTTTTTTTTTTACCTCTTCAAAACTCCACAATTTTTTTTTTTTTTTTTACCTCTTCAAAACTCCAACATTTCTTTTTTTTTTACCTCTTCAAAACTCCAACATTGATTTTTTGTTCGTTTTTTTACCTCTTCAAAACTCCAACTTTTTTTTTTTTTTTACCTCTTCAAAACTCCAACATTGATTTATTGTTTTTTTTTATACCTCTTCAAAACTCCAACTTTTTTTTTTTTTTACCTCTTCAAAACTCAATTTTTTTTTTTTTTTTTACCTCTTCAAAACTCCACAATTTTTTTTTTTTACCTCTTCAAAACTCCTAAATTTTTTTTTTTTTTTACCTCTTCAAAACTCCACATTTTTTTTTTTTTTTTTTTTTACCTCTTCAAAACTCCACAATTTTTTTTTTTTTTTTTTTACCTATTCAAAACTCCAACATTGATTTTTTGTTCCTTTTTTTACCTCTTCAAAACTCCAACTTTTTTATTTTTTTTTACCTCTTCAAAACTCCACATTTTTTTTTTTTTTTTTTTTTACCTCTTCAAAACTCCACAATTTTTTTTTTTTTTTTTACCTCTTCAAAACTCCTAAATTTTTTTTTTTTTTTTTTCCTCTTCAAAACTCCAACTTTTTTTTTTTTTACCTCTTCAAAACTCCAACTTTTTTTTTTTTTTACCTCTTCAAAACTCCAACTTTTTTTTTTTTTTACCTCTTCAAAACTCCAACATTGATTTTTTGTTCCTTTTTTTTCCTCTTCAAAACTCCTAAATTTTTTTTTATTTTTTTTACCTCTTCAAAACTCCACAATTTTTTTTTTTTTTTTTACCTATTCAAAACTCCTAAATTTATTTATTTATTTTTTACCTCTTCAAAACTCCAACATTGATTTTTTGTTCCTTTTTTTAGCTCTTCAAAACTCAATTTTTTTTAATTTTTTTTTTACCTCTTCAAAACTCCAACATTGATTTTTTGTTCCTTTTTTTACCTCTTCAAAACTCCAAATTTTTTTTTAATTTTTTTTTACCTCTTCAAAACTCCAACTTTTTTTTTTTTTACCTCTTCAAAACTCCAACTTTTTTTTTTTTTTTTACCTATTCAAAACTCCTAAATTTTTTTTTTTTTTTACCTCTTCAAAACTCCAACATTGATTTTTTGTTCCTTTTTTTTCCTCTTCAAAACTCCACAATTTTTTTTATTTATTTTTTTTACCTCTTCAAAACTCCAACTTTTTTTTTTTTTTTTTTACCTCTTCAAAACTCCTAAATTTTTTTTTTTTTTTACCTATTCAAAACTCCTAAATTTATTTATTTATTTTTTACCTCTTCAAAACTCCAACATTGATTTTTTGTTCCTTTTTTTAGCTCTTCAAAACTCAATTTTTTTTAATTTTTTTTTTACCTCTTCAAAACTCCAACATTGATTTTTTGTTCCTTTTTTTACCTCTTCAAAACTCCAAATTTTTTTTTAATTTTTTTTTACCTCTTCAAAACTCCAACTTTTTTTTTTTTTACCTCTTCAAAACTCCAACTTTTTTTTTTTTTTTTACCTATTCAAAACTCCTAAATTTTTTTTTTTTTTTTACCTCTTCAAAACTCCAACATTGATTTTTTGTTCCTTTTTTTTCCTCTTCAAAACTCCACAATTTTTTTTATTTATTTTTTTTACCTCTTCAAAACTCCAACATTAAAATAATTCTTTTTTTTTTACCTCTTCAAAACTCCAACATTTTTTTTTTTTTTTACCTCTTCAAAACTCCAACATTGATTTTTTGTTAGTTTTTTTACCTCTTCAAAACTCAAATTTTTTTATTTTTTTTTTACCTCTTCAAAACTCCAACTTTTTTTTTTTTTTTTTTACCTCTTCAAAACTCCACAATTTTTTTTTTTTTTTTTACCTCTTCAAAACTCCAACATTTCTTTTTTTTTTACCTCTTCAAAACTCCAACATTGATTTTTTGTTCGTTTTTTTACCTCTTCAAAACTCCAACTTTTTTTTTTTTTTACCTCTTCAAAACTCCAACATTGATTTATTGTTTTTTTTTATACCTCTTCAAAACTCCAACTTTTTTTTTTTTTTACCTCTTCAAAACTCAATTTTTTTTTTTTTTTTTACCTCTTCAAAACTCCACAATTTTTTTTTTTTACCTCTTCAAAACTCCTAAATTTTTATTTTTTTTTACCTCTTCAAAACTCCACAATTTTTTTTTTTTTTTTTTACCTATTCAAAACTCCAACATTGATTTTTTGTTCCTTTTTTTACCTCTTCAAAACTCCACATTTTTTTTTTTTTTTTTTTTTACCTCTTCAAAACTCCACAATTTTTTTTTTTTTTTAACCTCTTCAAAACTCCTAAATTTTTTATTTTTTTTTTTCCTCTTCAAAACTCCAACTTTTTTTTTTTTTACCTCTTCAAAACTCCAACTTTTTTTTTTTTTTACCTCTTCAAAACTCCAACTTTTTTTTTTTTTTACCTCTTCAAAACTCCAACATTGATTTTTTGTTCCTTTTTTTTCCTCTTCAAAACTCCTAAATTTTCTTTTATTTTTTTTACCTCTTCAAAACTCCACAATTTTTTTTTTTTTTTTACCTATTCAAAACTCCTAAATTTATTTATTTATTTTTTACCTCTTCAAAACTCCAACATTGATTTTTTGTTCCTTTTTTTAGCTCTTCAAAACTCAATTTTTTTTAATTTTTTTTTTACCTCTTCAAAACTCCAACATTGATTTTTTGTTCCTTTTTTTACCTCTTCAAAACTCCAATTTTTTTTTTAATTTTTTTTTACCTCTTCAAAACTCCAACTTTTTTTTTTTTTACCTCTTCAAAACTCCAACTTTTTTTTTTTTTTTTACCTATTCAAAACTCCTAAATTTTTTTTTTTTTTTTACCTCTTCAAAACTCCAACATTGATTTTTTGTTCCTTTTTTTTCCTCTTCAAAACTCCACAATTTTTTTTATTTATTTTTTTTACCTCTTCAAAACTCCAACTTTTTTTTTTTTTTTTTTACCTCTTCAAAACTCCTAATTTTTTTTTTTTTTTTTTTTACCTCTTCAAAACTCCACAATTTTTTTTTTTTTTTTACCTATTCAAAACTCCTACATTTATTTATTTATTTTTTACCTCTTCAAAACTCCAACATTGATTTTTTGTTCCTTTTTTTAGCTCTTCAAAACTCAATTTTTTTTAATTTTTTTTTTACCTCTTCAAAACTCAATTTTTTTTTTTTTACCTCTTCAAAACTCCAACATTGATTTTTTGTTCCTTTTTTTACCTCTTCAAAACTCAATTTTTTTTAATTTTTTTTTTACCTCTTCAAAACTCCAACATTGATTTTTTGTTCCTTTTTTTACCTCTTCAAAACTCAATTTTTTTTTTTTTTACCTCTTCAAAACTCCAATTTTTTTAAAATTTTTTTTTACCTATTCAAAACTCCTAAATTTTTTTTTTTTTTTTTTTATCTCTTCAAAACTCCAACATTGATTTTTTGTTGCTTTTTTTACCTCTTCAAAACTCCAAATTTTTTTTTAATTTTTTTTTTACCTCCTCAAAACTCAATTTTTTTTTTTACCTATTCAAAACTCCAACATTGATTTTTTGTTCCTTTTTTTACCTCTTCAAAACTCCTAAATTTTTTTTTTTTTTTTTACCTCTTCAAAACTCCACAATTTTTTTTTTTTTTTACCTCTTCAAAACTCCTAAATTTTTTTTATTTTTTTTTCCTCTTCAAAACTCCAACTTTTTTCTTTTTTTACCTCTTCAAAACCCCAACTCTTTTTTCTTTTTACCTCTTCAAAACTCCAACTTTTTTTTTTTTTACCTCTTCAAAACTCCAACTTTTTTTTTTTTTTTTTACCTATTCAAAACTCCTAAATTTTTTTTTTTTTTACCTCTTCAAAACTCCACAATTTTTTTTTTTTTTTACCTCTTCAAAACTCCTAAATTTATTTATTTATTTTTTACCTCTTCAAAACTCCAACATTGATTTTTGTTCCTTTTTTTAGCTCTTCAAAACTCCACAATTTTATTATTTTTTTTTTTTACCTATTCAAAACTCCTAAATTTATTTATTTATTTTTTACCTCTTCAAAACTCCAACATTGATTTTTTGTTCCTTTTTTTAGCTCTTCAAAACTCCAACTTTTTTTTTTTTTTTTAGCTCTTCAAAACTCCAACATTAAAATATTTCTTTCTTTTTTTTTCCTCTTCAAAACTAAAACATTAAAAGAATTCTTTCTTTTCTACCTCTTCAGAACTCCAACATTTTTTTTAATTTTTTTTACCTCTTCAAAACTCCAACATTAAAAGATGTATTTCTTTTTTTACCTCTTCAAAACTCCAACATTAATTTCTTTTTTTTTATCTATTCAAAAGTCCAATATTTTGTTTTACCTCTTCAAAAGTCCAACTTTTTTTTTTACCTCTTCAAAAGCCCAACATTTTTTTTTTTTTTACCTCTTCAAAACTCCAACATTAAAAGATTATTTCTTTTTTTACCTCTTCAAAACTCCAACATTAAAAGAATTCTTTATTTTTTACCTCTTCAAAACTCCAACTTTTTTTTTTACCTCTCTAAAACTCCAACATATTTTTTTTTATTTTTTTTACCTCTTCAAATCTCCAACATTAAAATATTTCTTTCTTTTTTTTTCCTCTTCAAAACTAAAACATTAAAAGAATTCTTTCTTTTCTACCTCTTCAGAACTCCAACATTTTTTTTAATTTTTTTTACCTCTTCAAAACTCCAACATTAAAAGATGTATTTCTTTTTTTACCTCTTCAAAACTCCAACATTAATTTCTTTTTTTTATCTCTTCAAAAGTCCAACATTTTGTTTTTACCTCTTCAAAAGTCCAACTTTTTTTTTTACCTCTTCAAAAGCCCAACATTTTTTTTTTTTTTACCTCTTCAAAACTCCAACATTTTTTTAAACTTTTTTTTACCTCTTCAATACTCCAAAATTAAAAAATTTATTTCTTTTTTTACCTCTTCAAAACTCCAACATTATTATTATTATTTTTTTACCTCTTCAAATCTCCAACATTAAAATATTTCTTTCTTTTTTTTTCCTCTTCAAAACTAAAACATTAAAAGAATTCTTTCTTTTCTACCTCTTCAGAACTCCAACATTTTTTAAATTTTTTTTACCTCTTCAAAACTCCAACATTAAAAGATGTATTTCTTTTTTTACCTCTTCAAAACTCCAACATTAATTTCTTTTTTTTTATCTCTTCAAAAGTCCAACGTTTTGTTTTTACCTCTTCAAAAGTCCAACTTTTTTTTTTACCTCTTCAAAAGCCCAACATTTTTTTTTTTTTTTACCTCTTCAAAACTCCAACATTTTTTTAAACTTTTTTTTACCTCTTCAAAACTCCAAAATTAAAAGATTTATTTCTTTTTTTACCTCTTCAAAACTCCAACATTAAAATAATTCTTTTTTTTTTACCTCTTCAAAACTCCAACATTTTTTTTTTTTTTTACCTCTTCAAAACTCCAACATTGATTTTTTGTTAGTTTTTTTACCTCTTCAAAACTCAAATTTTTTTATTTTTTTTTTACCTCTTCAAAACTCCAACTTTTTTTTTTTTTTTTTTACCTCTTCAAAACTCCACAATTTTTTTTTTTTTTTTTACCTCTTCAAAACTCCAACATTTCTTTTTTTTTTACCTCTTCAAAACTCCAACATTGATTTTTTGTTCGTTTTTTTACCTCTTCAAAACTCCAACTTTTTTTTTTTTTTTACCTCTTCAAAACTCCAACATTGATTTATTGTTTTTTTTTATACCTCTTCAAAACTCCAACTTTTTTTTTTTTTTACCTCTTCAAAACTCAATTTTTTTTTTTTTTTTTACCTCTTCAAAACTCCACAATTTTTTTTTTTTACCTCTTCAAAACTCCTAAATTTTTTTTTTTTTTTACCTCTTCAAAACTCCAACATTTCTTTTTTTTTTACCTCTTCAAAACTCCAACATTGATTTTTTGTTCGTTTTTTTACCTCTTCAAAACTCCAACTTTTTTTTTTTTTTTACCTCTTCAAAACTCCAACATTGATTTATTGTTTTTTTTTATACCTCTTCAAAACTCCAACTTTTTTTTTTTTTTACCTCTTCAAAACTCAATTTTTTTTTTTTTTTTTACCTCTTCAAAACTCCACAATTTTTTTTTTTTACCTCTTCAAAACTCCTAAATTTTTTTTTTTTTTTACCTCTTCAAAACTCCACATTTTTTTTTTTTTTTTTTTTTACCTCTTCAAAACTCCACAATTTTTTTTTTTTTTTTTTTACCTATTCAAAACTCCAACATTGATTTTTTGTTCCTTTTTTTACCTCTTCAAAACTCCAACTTTTTTATTTTTTTTTACCTCTTCAAAACTCCACATTTTTTTTTTTTTTTTTTTTTACCTCTTCAAAACTCCACAATTTTTTTTTTTTTTTACCTCTTCAAAACTCCTAAATTTTTTTTTTTTTTTTTTCCTCTTCAAAACTCCAACTTTTTTTTTTTTTACCTCTTCAAAACTCCAACTTTTTTTTTTTTTTACCTCTTCAAAACTCCAACTTTTTTTTTTTTTTACCTCTTCAAAACTCCAACATTGATTTTTTGTTCCTTTTTTTTCCTCTTCAAAACTCCTAAATTTTTTTTTATTTTTTTTACCTCTTCAAAACTCCACAATTTTTTTTTTTTTTTTTACCTATTCAAAACTCCTAAATTTATTTATTTATTTTTTACCTCTTCAAAACTCCAACATTGATTTTTTGTTCCTTTTTTTAGCTCTTCAAAACTCAATTTTTTTTAATTTTTTTTTTACCTCTTCAAAACTCCAACATTGATTTTTTGTTCCTTTTTTTACCTCTTCAAAACTCCAAATTTTTTTTTAATTTTTTTTTACCTCTTCAAAACTCCAACTTTTTTTTTTTTTACCTCTTCAAAACTCCAACTTTTTTTTTTTTTTTTACCTATTCAAAACTCCTAAATTTTTTTTTTTTTTTTACCTCTTCAAAACTCCAACATTGATTTTTTGTTCCTTTTTTTTCCTCTTCAAAACTCCACAATTTTTTTTATTTATTTTTTTTACCTCTTCAAAACTCCAACTTTTTTTTTTTTTTTTTTTCCTCTTCAAAACTCCTAAATTTTTTTTTTTTTTACCTATTCAAAACTCCTAAATTTATTTATTTATTTTTTACCTCTTCAAAACTCCAACATTGATTTTTTGTTCCTTTTTTTAGCTCTTCAAAACTCAATTTTTTTTAATTTTTTTTTTACCTCTTCAAAACTCCAACATTGATTTTTTGTTCCTTTTTTTACCTCTTCAAAACTCCAATTTTTTTTTTAATTTTTTTTTACCTCTTCAAAACTCCAACTTTTTTTTTTTTTACCTCTTCAAAACTCCAACTTTTTTTTTTTTTTTTACCTATTCAAAACTCCTAAATTTTTTTTTTTTTTTTACCTCTTCAAAACTCCAACATTGATTTTTTGTTCCTTTTTTTTCCTCTTCAAAACTCCACAATTTTTTTTATTTATTTCTTTTACCTCTTCAAAACTCCAACATTAAAATAATTCTTTTTTTTTTACCTCTTCAAAACTCCAACATTTTTTTTTTTTTTTACCTCTTCAAAACTCCAACATTGATTTTTTGTTAGTTTTTTTACCTCTTCAAAACTCAAATTTTTTTATTTTTTTTTTACCTCTTCAAAACTCCAACTTTTTTTTTTTTTTTTTTACCTCTTCAAAACTCCACAATTTTTTTTTTTTTTTTTACCTCTTCAAAACTCCAACATTTCTTTTTTTTTTACCTCTTCAAAACTCCAACATTGATTTTTTGTTCGTTTTTTTACCTCTTCAAAACTCCAACTTTTTTTTTTTTTTTACCTCTTCAAAACTCCAACATTGATTTATTGTTTTTTTTTATACCTCTTCAAAACTCCAACTTTTTTTTTTTTTTACCTCTTCAAAACTCAATTTTTTTTTTTTTTTTACCTCTTCAAAACTCCACAATTTTTTTTTTTTACCTCTTCAAAACTCCTAAATTTTTATTTTTTTTTACCTCTTCAAAACTCCACATTTTTTTTTTTTTTTTTTTTTACCTCTTCAAAACTCCACAATTTTTTTTTTTTTTTTTTTACCTATTCAAAACTCCAACATTGATTTTTTGTTCCTTTTTTTACCTCTTCAAAACTCCAACTTTTTTATTTTTTTTTACCTCTTCAAAACTCCACATTTTTTTTTTTTTTTTTTTTTTACCTCTTCAAAACTCCACAATTTTTTTTTTTTTTTTTACCTCTTCAAAACTCCTAAATTTTTTATTTTTTTTTTTCCTCTTCAAAACTCCAACTTTTTTTTTTTTTACCTCTTCAAAACTCCAACTTTTTTTTTTTTTTACCTCTTCAAAACTCCAACTTTTTTTTTTTTTTACCTCTTCAAAACTCCAACATTGATTTTTTGTTCCTTTTTTTTCCTCTTCAAAACTCCTAAATTTTTTTTTATTTTTTTTACCTCTTCAAAACTCCACAATTTTTTTTTTTTTTTTACCTATTCAAAACTCCTAAATTTATTTATTTATTTTTTACCTCTTCAAAACTCCAACATTGATTTTTTGTTCCTTTTTTTAGCTCTTCAAAACTCAATTTTTTTTAAATTTTTTTTTACCTCTTCAAAACTCCAACATTGATTTTTTGTTCCTTTTTTTACCTCTTCAAAACTCCAATTTTTTTTTAAATTTTTTTTTACCTCTTCAAAACTCCAACTTTTTTTTTTTTTACCTCTTCAAAACTCCAACTTTTTTTTTTTTTTTTACCTATTCAAAACTCCTAAATTTTTTTTTTTTTTTTACCTCTTCAAAACTCCAACATTGATTTTTTGTTCCTTTTTTTTCCTCTTCAAAACTCCACAATTTTTTTTATTTATTTTTTTTACCTCTTCAAAACTCCAACTTTTTTTTTTTTTTTTTTACCTCTTCAAAACTCCACAATTTTTTTTTTTTTTTTTACCTCTTCAAAACTCCAACATTTCTTTTTTTTTTACCTCTTCAAAACTCCAACATTGATTTTTTGTTCGTTTTTTTACCTCTTCAAAACTCCAACTTTTTTTTTTTTTTTACCTCTTCAAAACTCCAACATTGATTTATTGTTTTTTTTTATACCTCTTCAAAACTCCAACTTTTTTTTTTTTTTACCTCTTCAAAACTCAATTTTTTTTTTTTTTTTACCTCTTCAAAACTCCACAATTTTTTTTTTTTACCTCTTCAAAACTCCTAAATTTTTATTTTTTTTTACCTCTTCAAAACTCCACATTTTTTTTTTTTTTTTTTTTTACCTCTTCAAAACTCCACAATTTTTTTTTTTTTTTTTTTACCTATTCAAAACTCCAACATTGATTTTTTGTTCCTTTTTTTACCTCTTCAAAACTCCAACTTTTTTATTTTTTTTTACCTCTTCAAAACTCCACATTTTTTTTTTTTTTTTTTTTTTTACCTCTTCAAAACTCCACAATTTTTTTTTTTTTTTTTACCTCTTCAAAACTCCTAAATTTTTTATTTTTTTTTTTCCTCTTCAAAACTCCAACTTTTTTTTTTTTTACCTCTTCAAAACTCCAACTTTTTTTTTTTTTTACCTCTTCAAAACTCCAACTTTTTTTTTTTTTTACCTCTTCAAAACTCCAACATTGATTTTTTGTTCCTTTTTTTTCCTCTTCAAAACTCCTAAATTTTTTTTTATTTTTTTTACCTCTTCAAAACTCCACAATTTTTTTTTTTTTTTTACCTATTCAAAACTCCTAAATTTATTTATTTATTTTTTACCTCTTCAAAACTCCAACATTGATTTTTTGTTCCTTTTTTTAGCTCTTCAAAACTCAATTTTTTTTAAATTTTTTTTTACCTCTTCAAAACTCCAACATTGATTTTTTGTTCCTTTTTTTACCTCTTCAAAACTCCAATTTTTTTTTAAATTTTTTTTTACCTCTTCAAAACTCCAACTTTTTTTTTTTTTACCTCTTCAAAACTCCAACTTTTTTTTTTTTTTTTACCTATTCAAAACTCCTAAATTTTTTTTTTTTTTTTACCTCTTCAAAACTCCAACATTGATTTTTTGTTCCTTTTTTTTCCTCTTCAAAACTCCACAATTTTTTTTATTTATTTTTTTTACCTCTTCAAAACTCCAACTTTTTTTTTTTTTTTTTTACCTCTTCAAAACTCCTAATTTTTTTTTTTTTTTTTTTTACCTCTTCAAAACTCCACAATTTTTTTTTTTTTTTTACCTATTCAAAACTCCTAAATTTATTTATTTATTTTTTACCTCTTCAAAACTCCAACATTGATTTTTTGTTCCTTTTTTTAGCTCTTCAAAACTCAATTTTTTTTAATTTTTTTTTTACCTCTTCAAAACTCAATTTTTTTTTTTTTACCTCTTCAAAACTCCAACATTGATTTTTTGTTCCTTTTTTTACCTCTTCAAAACTCAATTTTTTTTAATTTTTTTTTTACCTCTTCAAAACTCCAACATTGATTTTTTGTTCCTTTTTTTACCTCTTCAAAACTCAATTTTTTTTTTTTTTTACCTCTTCAAAACTCCAATTTTTTTTAATTTTTTTTTTACCTATTCAAAACTCCTAAATTTTTTTTTTTTTTTTTTTATCTCTTCAAAACTCCAACATTGATTTTTTGTTGCTTTTTTTACCTCTTCAAAACTCCAAATTTTTTTTTAATTTTTTTTTTACCTCCTCAAAACTCAATTTTTTTTTTTACCTATTCAAAACTCCAACATTGATTTTTTGTTCCTTTTTTTAGCTCTTCAAAACTCCACAATTTTATTATTTTTTTTTTTTACCTATTCAAAACTCCTAAATTTATTTATTTATTTTTTACCTCTTCAAAACTCCAACATTGATTTTTTGTTCCTTTTTTTAGCTCTTCAAAACTCCAACTTTTTTTTTTTTTTTTAGCTCTTCAAAACTCCAACATTAAAATATTTCTTTCTTTTTTTTTCCTCTTCAAAACTAAAACATTAAAAGAATTCTTTCTTTTCTACCTCTTCAGAACTCCAACATTTTTTTTAATTTTTTTTACCTCTTCAAAACTCCAACATTAAAAGATGTATTTCTTTTTTTACCTCTTCAAAACTCCAACATTAATTTCTTTTTTTTTATCTATTCAAAAGTCCAATATTTTGTTTTACCTCTTCAAAAGTCCAACTTTTTTTTTTACCTCTTCAAAAGCCCAACATTTTTTTTTTTTTTACCTCTTCAAAACTCCAACATTAAAAGATTATTTCTTTTTTTACCTCTTCAAAACTCCAACATTAAAAGAATTCTTTATTTTTTACCTCTTCAAAAGTCCAACTTTTTTTTTTACCTCTCTAAAACTCCAACATATTTTTTTTTATTTTTTTTACCTCTTCAAATCTCCAACATTAAAATATTTCTTTCTTTTTTTTTCCTCTTCAAAACTAAAACATTAAAAGAATTCTTTCTTTTCTACCTCTTCAGAACTCCAACATTTTTTTTAATTTTTTTTACCTCTTCAAAACTCCAACATTAAAAGATGTATTTCTTTTTTTACCTCTTCAAAACTCCAACATTAATTTCTTTTTTTTATCTCTTCAAAAGTCCAACATTTTGTTTTTACCTCTTCAAAAGTCCAACTTTTTTTTTTACCTCTTCAAAAGCCCAACATTTTTTTTTTTTTTACCTCTTCAAAACTCCAACATTTTTTTAAACTTTTTTTTACCTCTTCAATACTCCAAAATTAAAAAATTTATTTCTTTTTTTACCTCTTCAAAACTCCAACATTATTATTATTATTTTTTTTACCTCTTCAAATCTCCAACATTAAAATATTTCTTTCTTTTTTTTTCCTCTTCAAAACTAAAACATTAAAAGAATTCTTTCTTTTCTACCTCTTCAGAACTCCAACATTTTTTAAATTTTTTTTACCTCTTCAAAACTCCAACATTAAAAGATGTATTTCTTTTTTTACCTCTTCAAAACTCCAACATTAATTTCTTTTTTTTTATCTCTTCAAAAGTCCAACGTTTTGTTTTTACCTCTTCAAAAGTCCAACTTTTTTTTTTACCTCTTCAAAAGCCCAACATTTTTTTTTTTTTTTACCTCTTCAAAACTCCAACATTTTTTTAAACTTTTTTTTACCTCTTCAAAACTCCAAAATTAAAAGATTTATTTCTTTTTTTACCTCTTCAAAACTCCAACATTAAAATAATTCTTTTTTTTTTACCTCTTCAAAACTCCAACATTTTTTTTTTTTTTTACCTCTTCAAAACTCCAACATTGATTTTTTGTTAGTTTTTTTACCTCTTCAAAACTCAAATTTTTTTATTTTTTTTTTACCTCTTCAAAACTCCAACTTTTTTTTTTTTTTTTTTACCTCTTCAAAACTCCACAATTTTTTTTTTTTTTTTTACCTCTTCAAAACTCCAACATTTCTTTTTTTTTTACCTCTTCAAAACTCCAACATTGATTTTTTGTTCGTTTTTTTACCTCTTCAAAACTCCAACTTTTTTTTTTTTTTTACCTCTTCAAAACTCCAACATTGATTTATTGTTTTTTTTTATACCTCTTCAAAACTCCAACTTTTTTTTTTTTTTACCTCTTCAAAACTCAATTTTTTTTTTTTTTTTTACCTCTTCAAAACTCCACAATTTTTTTTTTTTACCTCTTCAAAACTCCTAAATTTTTTTTTTTTTTTACCTCTTCAAAACTCCAACATTTCTTTTTTTTTTACCTCTTCAAAACTCCAACATTGATTTTTTGTTCGTTTTTTTACCTCTTCAAAACTCCAACTTTTTTTTTTTTTTTACCTCTTCAAAACTCCAACATTGATTTATTGTTTTTTTTTATACCTCTTCAAAACTCCAACTTTTTTTTTTTTTTACCTCTTCAAAACTCAATTTTTTTTTTTTTTTTTACCTCTTCAAAACTCCACAATTTTTTTTTTTTACCTCTTCAAAACTCCTAAATTTTTTTTTTTTTTTACCTCTTCAAAACTCCACATTTTTTTTTTTTTTTTTTTTTACCTCTTCAAAACTCCACAATTTTTTTTTTTTTTTTTTACCTATTCAAAACTCCAACATTGATTTTTTGTTCCTTTTTTTACCTCTTCAAAACTCCAACTTTTTTATTTTTTTTTACCTCTTCAAAACTCCACATTTTTTTTTTTTTTTTTTTTTACCTCTTCAAAACTCCACAATTTTTTTTTTTTTTTTACCTCTTCAAAACTCCTAAATTTTTTTTTTTTTTTTTTCCTCTTCAAAACTCCAACTTTTTTTTTTTTTACCTCTTCAAAACTCCAACTTTTTTTTTTTTTTACCTCTTCAAAACTCCAACTTTTTTTTTTTTTTACCTCTTCAAAACTCCAACATTGATTTTTTGTTCCTTTTTTTTCCTCTTCAAAACTCCTAAATTTTTTTTTATTTTTTTTACCTCTTCAAAACTCCACAATTTTTTTTTTTTTTTTTACCTATTCAAAACTCCTAAATTTATTTATTTATTTTTTACCTCTTCAAAACTCCAACATTGATTTTTTGTTCCTTTTTTTAGCTCTTCAAAACTCAATTTTTTTTAATTTTTTTTTTACCTCTTCAAAACTCCAACATTGATTTTTTGTTCCTTTTTTTACCTCTTCAAAACTCCAAATTTTTTTTTAATTTTTTTTTACCTCTTCAAAACTCCAACTTTTTTTTTTTTTACCTCTTCAAAACTCCAACTTTTTTTTTTTTTTTTACCTATTCAAAACTCCTAAATTTTTTTTTTTTTTTTACCTCTTCAAAACTCCAACATTGATTTTTTGTTCCTTTTTTTTCCTCTTCAAAACTCCACAATTTTTTTTATTTATTTTTTTTACCTCTTCAAAACTCCAACTTTTTTTTTTTTTTTTTTTCCTCTTCAAAACTCCTAAATTTTTTTTTTTTTTACCTATTCAAAACTCCTAAATTTATTTATTTATTTTTTACCTCTTCAAAACTCCAACATTGATTTTTTGTTCCTTTTTTTAGCTCTTCAAAACTCAATTTTTTTTTAATTTTTTTTTTACCTCTTCAAAACTCCAACATTGATTTTTTGTTCCTTTTTTTACCTCTTCAAAACTCCAATTTTTTTTTTAATTTTTTTTTACCTCTTCAAAACTCCAACTTTTTTTTTTTTTACCTCTTCAAAACTCCAACTTTTTTTTTTTTTTTTACCTATTCAAAACTCCTAAATTTTTTTTTTTTTTTTACCTCTTCAAAACTCCAACATTGATTTTTTGTTCCTTTTTTTTCCTCTTCAAAACTCCACAATTTTTTTTATTTATTTCTTTTACCTCTTCAAAACTCCAACATTAAAATAATTCTTTTTTTTTTACCTCTTCAAAACTCCAACATTTTTTTTTTTTTTTACCTCTTCAAAACTCCAACATTGATTTTTTGTTAGTTTTTTTACCTCTTCAAAACTCAAATTTTTTTATTTTTTTTTTACCTCTTCAAAACTCCAACTTTTTTTTTTTTTTTTTACCTCTTCAAAACTCCACAATTTTTTTTTTTTTTTTTACCTCTTCAAAACTCCAACATTTCTTTTTTTTTTACCTCTTCAAAACTCCAACATTGATTTTTTGTTCGTTTTTTTACCTCTTCAAAACTCCAACTTTTTTTTTTTTTTTACCTCTTCAAAACTCCAACATTGATTTATTGTTTTTTTTTATACCTCTTCAAAACTCCAACTTTTTTTTTTTTTTACCTCTTCAAAACTCAATTTTTTTTTTTTTTTTACCTCTTCAAAACTCCACAATTTTTTTTTTTTACCTCTTCAAAACTCCTAAATTTTTATTTTTTTTTACCTCTTCAAAACTCCACATTTTTTTTTTTTTTTTTTTTTACCTCTTCAAAACTCCACAATTTTTTTTTTTTTTTTTTTACCTATTCAAAACTCCAACATTGATTTTTTGTTCCTTTTTTTACCTCTTCAAAACTCCAACTTTTTTATTTTTTTTTACCTCTTCAAAACTCCACATTTTTTTTTTTTTTTTTTTTTTACCTCTTCAAAACTCCACAATTTTTTTTTTTTTTTTTACCTCTTCAAAACTCCTAAATTTTTTATTTTTTTTTTTCCTCTTCAAAACTCCAACTTTTTTTTTTTTTACCTCTTCAAAACTCCAACTTTTTTTTTTTTTTACCTCTTCAAAACTCCAACTTTTTTTTTTTTTTACCTCTTCAAAACTCCAACATTGATTTTTTGTTCCTTTTTTTTCCTCTTCAAAACTCCTAAATTTTTTTTTTTTTTTTTTACCTCTTCAAAACTCCACAATTTTTTTTTTTTTTTTTACCTATTCAAAACTCCTAAATTTATTTATTTATTTTTTACCTCTTCAAAACTCCAACATTGATTTTTTGTTCCTTTTTTTAGCTCTTCAAAACTCAATTTTTTTTAAATTTTTTTTTACCTCTTCAAAACTCCAACATTGATTTTTTGTTCCTTTTTTTACCTCTTCAAAACTCCAATTTTTTTTTAAATTTTTTTTTACCTCTTCAAAACTCCAACTTTTTTTTTTTTTACCTCTTCAAAACTCCAACTTTTTTTTTTTTTTTTACCTATTCAAAACTCCTAAATTTTTTTTTTTTTTTTACCTCTTCAAAACTCCAACATTGATTTTTTGTTCCTTTTTTTTCCTCTTCAAAACTCCACAATTTTTTTTATTTATTTTTTTTACCTCTTCAAAACTCCAACTTTTTTTTTTTTTTTTTTACCTCTTCAAAACTCCTAATTTTTTTTTTTTTTTTTTTTACCTCTTCAAAACTCCACAATTTTTTTTTTTTTTTTACCTATTCAAAACTCCTAAATTTATTTATTTATTTTTTACCTCTTCAAAACTCCAACATTGATTTTTTGTTCCTTTTTTTAGCTCTTCAAAACTCAATTTTTTTTAATTTTTTTTTTACCTCTTCAAAACTCAATTTTTTTTTTTTTACCTCTTCAAAACTCCAACATTGATTTTTTGTTCCTTTTTTTACCTCTTCAAAACTCAATTTTTTTTAATTTTTTTTTTACCTCTTCAAAACTCCAACATTGATTTTTTGTTCCTTTTTTTACCTCTTCAAAACTCAATTTTTTTTTTTTTTTACCTCTTCAAAACTCCAATTTTTTTTAATTTTTTTTTTACCTATTCAAAACTCCTAAATTTTTTTTTTTTTTTTTTTATCTCTTCAAAACTCCAACATTGATTTTTTGTTGCTTTTTTTACCTCTTCAAAACTCCAAATTTTTTTTTAATTTTTTTTTTACCTCCTCAAAACTCAATTTTTTTTTTTACCTATTCAAAACTCCAACATTGATTTTTTGTTCCTTTTTTTAGCTCTTCAAAACTCCACAATTTTATTATTTTTTTTTTTTACCTATTCAAAACTCCTAAATTTATTTATTTATTTTTTACCTCTTCAAAACTCCAACATTGATTTTTTGTTCCTTTTTTTAGCTCTTCAAAACTCCAACTTTTTTTTTTTTTTTTAGCTCTTCAAAACTCCAACATTAAAATATTTCTTTCTTTTTTTTTCCTCTTCAAAACTAAAACATTAAAAGAATTCTTTCTTTTCTACCTCTTCAGAACTCCAACATTTTTTTTAATTTTTTTTACCTCTTCAAAACTCCAACATTAAAAGATGTATTTCTTTTTTTACCTCTTCAAAACTCCAACATTAATTTCTTTTTTTTTATCTATTCAAAAGTCCAATATTTTGTTTTACCTCTTCAAAAGTCCAACTTTTTTTTTTACCTCTTCAAAAGCCCAACATTTTTTTTTTTTTTTACCTCTTCAAAACTCCAACATTAAAAGATTATTTCTTTTTTTACCTCTTCAAAACTCCAACATTAAAAGAATTCTTTATTTTTTACCTCTTCAAAAGTCCAACTTTTTTTTTTACCTCTCTAAAACTCCAACATATTTTTTTTTATTTTTTTTACCTCTTCAAATCTCCAACATTAAAATATTTCTTTCTTTTTTTTTCCTCTTCAAAACTAAAACATTAAAAGAATTCTTTCTTTTCTACCTCTTCAGAACTCCAACATTTTTTTTAATTTTTTTTACCTCTTCAAAACTCCAACATTAAAAGATGTATTTCTTTTTTTACCTCTTCAAAACTCCAACATTAATTTCTTTTTTTTATCTCTTCAAAAGTCCAACATTTTGTTTTTACCTCTTCAAAAGTCCAACTTTTTTTTTTACCTCTTCAAAAGCCCAACATTTTTTTTTTTTTTACCTCTTCAAAACTCCAACATTTTTTTAAACTTTTTTTTACCTCTTCAATACTCCAAAATTAAAAAATTTATTTCTTTTTTTACCTCTTCAAAACTCCAACATTATTATTATTATTTTTTTTACCTCTTCAAATCTCCAACATTAAAATATTTCTTTCTTTTTTTTTCCTCTTCAAAACTAAAACATTAAAAGAATTCTTTCTTTTCTACCTCTTCAGAACTCCAACATTTTTTAAATTTTTTTTACCTCTTCAAAACTCCAACATTAAAAGATGTATTTCTTTTTTTACCTCTTCAAAACTCCAACATTAATTTCTTTTTTTTTATCTCTTCAAAAGTCCAACGTTTTGTTTTTACCTCTTCAAAAGTCCAACTTTTTTTTTTACCTCTTCAAAAGCCCAACATTTTTTTTTTTTTTTACCTCTTCAAAACTCCAACATTTTTTTAAACTTTTTTTTACCTCTTCAAAACTCCAAAATTAAAAGATTTATTTCTTTTTTTACCTCTTCAAAACTCCAACATTAAAATAATTCTTTTTTTTTTACCTCTTCAAAACTCCAACATTTTTTTTTTTTTTTACCTCTTCAAAACTCCAACATTGATTTTTTGTTAGTTTTTTTACCTCTTCAAAACTCAAATTTTTTTATTTTTTTTTTACCTCTTCAAAACTCCAACTTTTTTTTTTTTTTTTTTACCTCTTCAAAACTCCACAATTTTTTTTTTTTTTTTTACCTCTTCAAAACTCCAACATTTCTTTTTTTTTTACCTCTTCAAAACTCCAACATTGATTTTTTGTTCGTTTTTTTACCTCTTCAAAACTCCAACTTTTTTTTTTTTTTTACCTCTTCAAAACTCCAACATTGATTTATTGTTTTTTTTTATACCTCTTCAAAACTCCAACTTTTTTTTTTTTTTACCTCTTCAAAACTCAATTTTTTTTTTTTTTTTTACCTCTTCAAAACTCCACAATTTTTTTTTTTTACCTCTTCAAAACTCCTAAATTTTTTTTTTTTTTTACCTCTTCAAAACTCCAACATTTCTTTTTTTTTTACCTCTTCAAAACTCCAACATTGATTTTTTGTTCGTTTTTTTACCTCTTCAAAACTCCAACTTTTTTTTTTTTTTTACCTCTTCAAAACTCCAACATTGATTTATTGTTTTTTTTTATACCTCTTCAAAACTCCAACTTTTTTTTTTTTTTACCTCTTCAAAACTCAATTTTTTTTTTTTTTTTACCTCTTCAAAACTCCACAATTTTTTTTTTTTACCTCTTCAAAACTCCTAAATTTTTTTTTTTTTTTACCTCTTCAAAACTCCACATTTTTTTTTTTTTTTTTTTTTACCTCTTCAAAACTCCACAATTTTTTTTTTTTTTTTTTTACCTATTCAAAACTCCAACATTGATTTTTTGTTCCTTTTTTTACCTCTTCAAAACTCCAACTTTTTTATTTTTTTTTACCTCTTCAAAACTCCACATTTTTTTTTTTTTTTTTTTTTTACCTCTTCAAAACTCCACAATTTTTTTTTTTTTTTTTACCTCTTCAAAACTCCTAAATTTTTTATTTTTTTTTTTCCTCTTCAAAACTCCAACTTTTTTTTTTTTTACCTCTTCAAAACTCCAACTTTTTTTTTTTTTTACCTCTTCAAAACTCCAACTTTTTTTTTTTTTTACCTCTTCAAAACTCCAACATTGATTTTTTGTTCCTTTTTTTTCCTCTTCAAAACTCCTAAAATTTTTTTTATTTTTTTTACCTCTTCAAAACTCCACAATTTTTTTTTTTTTTTTTACCTATTCAAAACTCCTAAATTTATTTATTTATTTTTTACCTCTTCAAAACTCCAACATTGATTTTTTGTTCCTTTTTTTAGCTCTTCAAAACTCAATTTTTTTTAAATTTTTTTTTACCTCTTCAAAACTCCAACATTGATTTTTTGTTCCTTTTTTTACCTCTTCAAAACTCCAATTTTTTTTTAAATTTTTTTTTACCTCTTCAAAACTCCAACTTTTTTTTTTTTTACCTCTTCAAAACTCCAACTTTTTTTTTTTTTTTTACCTATTCAAAACTCCTAAATTTTTTATTTTTTTTTACCTCTTCAAAACTCCAACATTGATTTTTTGTTCCTTTTTTTTCCTCTTCAAAACTCCACAATTTTTTTTATTTATTTTTTTTACCTCTTCAAAACTCCAACTTTTTTTTTTTTTTTTTTACCTCTTCAAAACTCCTAATTTTTTTTTTTTTTTTTTTTACCTCTTCAAAACTCCACAATTTTTTTTTTTTTTTTACCTATTCAAAACTCCTAAATTTATTTATTTATTTTTTACCTCTTCAAAACTCCAACATTGATTTTTTGTTCCTTTTTTTAGCTCTTCAAAACTCAATTTTTTTTAATTTTTTTTTTACCTCTTCAAAACTCAATTTTTTTTTTTTTACCTCTTCAAAACTCCAACATTGATTTTTTGTTCCTTTTTTTACCTCTTCAAAACTCAATTTTTTTTAATTTTTTTTTTACCTCTTCAAAACTCCAACATTGATTTTTTGTTCCTTTTTTTACCTCTTCAAAACTCAATTTTTTTTTTTTTTTACCTCTTCAAAACTCCAATTTTTTTTAATTTTTTTTTTACCTATTCAAAACTCCTAAATTTTTTTTTTTTTTTTTTATCTCTTCAAAACTCCAACATTGATTTTTTGTTGCTTTTTTTACCTCTTCAAAACTCCAAATTTTTTTTTAATTTTTTTTTTACCTCCTCAAAACTCAATTTTTTTTTTTACCTATTCAAAACTCCAACATTGATTTTTTGTTCCTTTTTTTAGCTCTTCAAAACTCCACAATTTTATTATTTTTTTTTTTTACCTATTCAAAACTCCTAAATTTATTTATTTATTTTTTACCTCTTCAAAACTCCAACATTGATTTTTTGTTCCTTTTTTTAGCTCTTCAAAACTCCAACTTTTTTTTTTTTTTTTAGCTCTTCAAAACTCCAACATTAAAATATTTCTTTCTTTTTTTTTCCTCTTCAAAACTAAAACATTAAAAGAATTCTTTCTTTTCTACCTCTTCAGAACTCCAACATTTTTTTTAATTTTTTTTACCTCTTCAAAACTCCAACATTAAAAGATGTATTTCTTTTTTTACCTCTTCAAAACTCCAACATTAATTTCTTTTTTTTTATCTATTCAAAAGTCCAATATTTTGTTTTACCTCTTCAAAAGTCCAACTTTTTTTTTTACCTCTTCAAAAGCCCAACATTTTTTTTTTTTTTACCTCTTCAAAACTCCAACATTAAAAGATTATTTCTTTTTTTACCTCTTCAAAACTCCAACATTAAAAGAATTCTTTATTTTTTACCTCTTCAAAAGTCCAACTTTTTTTTTTACCTCTCTAAAACTCCAACATATTTTTTTTTATTTTTTTTACCTCTTCAAATCTCCAACATTAAAATATTTCTTTCTTTTTTTTTCCTCTTCAAAACTAAAACATTAAAAGAATTCTTTCTTTTCTACCTCTTCAGAACTCCAACATTTTTTTTAATTTTTTTTACCTCTTCAAAACTCCAACATTAAAAGATGTATTTCTTTTTTTACCTCTTCAAAACTCCAACATTAATTTCTTTTTTTTTATCTATTCAAAAGTCCAATATTTTGTTTTACCTCTTCAAAAGTCCAACTTTTTTTTTTACCTCTTCAAAAGCCCAACATTTTTTTTTTTTTTACCTCTTCAAAACTCCAACATTAAAAGATTATTTCTTTTTTTACCTCTTCAAAACTCCAACATTAAAAGAATTCTTTATTTTTTACCTCTTCAAAAGTCCAACTTTTTTTTTTACCTCTCTAAAACTCCAACATATTTTTTTTTATTTTTTTTACCTCTTCAAATCTCCAACATTAAAATATTTCTTTCTTTTTTTTTCCTCTTCAAAACTAAAACATTAAAAGAATTCTTTCTTTTCTACCTCTTCAGAACTCCAACATTTTTTTTAATTTTTTTTACCTCTTCAAAACTCCAACATTAAAAGATGTATTTCTTTTTTTACCTCTTCAAAACTCCAACATTAATTTCTTTTTTTTATCTCTTCAAAAGTCCAACATTTTGTTTTTACCTCTTCAAAAGTCCAACTTTTTTTTTTACCTCTTCAAAAGCCCAACATTTTTTTTTTTTTTACCTCTTCAAAACTCCAACATTTTTTTAAACTTTTTTTTACCTCTTCAATACTCCAAAATTAAAAAATTTATTTCTTTTTTTACCTCTTCAAAACTCCAACATTATTATTATTATTTTTTTTACCTCTTCAAATCTCCAACATTAAAATATTTCTTTCTTTTTTTTTCCTCTTCAAAACTAAAACATTAAAAGAATTCTTTCTTTTCTACCTCTTCAGAACTCCAACATTTTTTAAATTTTTTTTACCTCTTCAAAACTCCAACATTAAAAGATGTATTTCTTTTTTTACCTCTTCAAAACTCCAACATTAATTTCTTTTTTTTTATCTCTTCAAAAGTCCAACGTTTTGTTTTTACCTCTTCAAAAGTCCAACTTTTTTTTTTACCTCTTCAAAAGCCCAACATTTTTTTTTTTTTTTACCTCTTCAAAACTCCAACATTTTTTTAAACTTTTTTTTACCTCTTCAAAACTCCAAAATTAAAAGATTTATTTCTTTTTTTACCTCTTCAAAACTCCAACATTAAAATAATTCTTTTTTTTTTACCTCTTCAAAACTCCAACATTTTTTTTTTTTTTTACCTCTTCAAAACTCCAACATTGATTTTTTGTTAGTTTTTTTACCTCTTCAAAACTCAAATTTTTTTATTTTTTTTTTACCTCTTCAAAACTCCAACTTTTTTTTTTTTTTTTTTACCTCTTCAAAACTCCACAATTTTTTTTTTTTTTTTTACCTCTTCAAAACTCCAACATTTCTTTTTTTTTTACCTCTTCAAAACTCCAACATTGATTTTTTGTTCGTTTTTTTACCTCTTCAAAACTCCAACTTTTTTTTTTTTTTTACCTCTTCAAAACTCCAACATTGATTTATTGTTTTTTTTTATACCTCTTCAAAACTCCAACTTTTTTTTTTTTTTACCTCTTCAAAACTCAATTTTTTTTTTTTTTTTTACCTCTTCAAAACTCCACAATTTTTTTTTTTTACCTCTTCAAAACTCCTAAATTTTTTTTTTTTTTTACCTCTTCAAAACTCCAACATTTCTTTTTTTTTTACCTCTTCAAAACTCCAACATTGATTTTTTGTTCGTTTTTTTACCTCTTCAAAACTCCAACTTTTTTTTTTTTTTTACCTCTTCAAAACTCCAACATTGATTTATTGTTTTTTTTTATACCTCTTCAAAACTCCAACTTTTTTTTTTTTTTACCTCTTCAAAACTCAATTTTTTTTTTTTTTTTTACCTCTTCAAAACTCCACAATTTTTTTTTTTTACCTCTTCAAAACTCCTAAATTTTTTTTTTTTTTTACCTCTTCAAAACTCCACATTTTTTTTTTTTTTTTTTTTTACCTCTTCAAAACTCCACAATTTTTTTTTTTTTTTTTTTACCTATTCAAAACTCCAACATTGATTTTTTGTTCCTTTTTTTACCTCTTCAAAACTCCAACTTTTTTATTTTTTTTTACCTCTTCAAAACTCCACATTTTTTTTTTTTTTTTTTTTTACCTCTTCAAAACTCCACAATTTTTTATTTTTTTTTACCTCTTCAAAACTCCTAAATTTTTTTTTTTTTTTTTTCCTCTTCAAAACTCCAACTTTTTTTTTTTTTACCTCTTCAAAACTCCAACTTTTTTTTTTTTTTACCTCTTCAAAACTCCAACTTTTTTTTTTTTTTACCTCTTCAAAACTCCAACATTGATTTTTTGTTCCTTTTTTTTCCTCTTCAAAACTCCTAAATTTTTTTTTATTTTTTTTACCTCTTCAAAACTCCACAATTTTTTTTTTTTTTTTTACCTATTCAAAACTCCTAAATTTATTTATTTATTTTTTACCTCTTCAAAACTCCAACATTGATTTTTTGTTCCTTTTTTTAGCTCTTCAAAACTCAATTTTTTTTAATTTTTTTTTTACCTCTTCAAAACTCCAACATTGATTTTTTGTTCCTTTTTTTACCTCTTCAAAACTCCAAATTTTTTTTTAATTTTTTTTTACCTCTTCAAAACTCCAACTTTTTTTTTTTTTACCTCTTCAAAACTCCAACTTTTTTTTTTTTTTTTACCTATTCAAAACTCCTAAATTTTTTTTTTTTTTTTACCTCTTCAAAACTCCAACATTGATTTTTTGTTCCTTTTTTTTCCTCTTCAAAACTCCACAATTTTTTTTATTTATTTTTTTTACCTCTTCAAAACTCCAACTTTTTTTTTTTTTTTTTTTCCTCTTCAAAACTCCTAAATTTTTTTTTTTTTTACCTATTCAAAACTCCTAAATTTATTTATTTATTTTTTACCTCTTCAAAACTCCAACATTGATTTTTTGTTCCTTTTTTTAGCTCTTCAAAACTCAATTTTTTTTAATTTTTTTTTTACCTCTTCAAAACTCCAACATTGATTTTTTGTTCCTTTTTTTACCTCTTCAAAACTCCAATTTTTTTTTTAATTTTTTTTTACCTCTTCAAAACTCCAACTTTTTTTTTTTTTACCTCTTCAAAACTCCAACTTTTTTTTTTTTTTTTACCTATTCAAAACTCCTAAATTTTTTTTTTTTTTTTACCTCTTCAAAACTCCAACATTGATTTTTTGTTCCTTTTTTTTCCTCTTCAAAACTCCACAATTTTTTTTATTTATTTCTTTTACCTCTTCAAAACTCCAACATTAAAATAATTCTTTTTTTTTTACCTCTTCAAAACTCCAACATTTTTTTTTTTTTTTACCTCTTCAAAACTCCAACATTGATTTTTTGTTAGTTTTTTTACCTCTTCAAAACTCAAATTTTTTTATTTTTTTTTTACCTCTTCAAAACTCCAACTTTTTTTTTTTTTTTTTTACCTCTTCAAAACTCCACAATTTTTTTTTTTTTTTTTACCTCTTCAAAACTCCAACATTTCTTTTTTTTTTACCTCTTCAAAACTCCAACATTGATTTTTTGTTCGTTTTTTTACCTCTTCAAAACTCCAACTTTTTTTTTTTTTTTACCTCTTCAAAACTCCAACATTGATTTATTGTTTTTTTTTATACCTCTTCAAAACTCCAACTTTTTTTTTTTTTTACCTCTTCAAAACTCAATTTTTTTTTTTTTTTTACCTCTTCAAAACTCCACAATTTTTTTTTTTTACCTCTTCAAAACTCCTAAATTTTTATTTTTTTTTACCTCTTCAAAACTCCACATTTTTTTTTTTTTTTTTTTTTACCTCTTCAAAACTCCACAATTTTTTTTTTTTTTTTTTTACCTATTCAAAACTCCAACATTGATTTTTTGTTCCTTTTTTTACCTCTTCAAAACTCCAACTTTTTTATTTTTTTTTACCTCTTCAAAACTCCACATTTTTTTTTTTTTTTTTTTTTTACCTCTTCAAAACTCCACAATTTTTTTTTTTTTTTTTACCTCTTCAAAACTCCTAAATTTTTTATTTTTTTTTTTCCTCTTCAAAACTCCAACTTTTTTTTTTTTTACCTCTTCAAAACTCCAACTTTTTTTTTTTTTTACCTCTTCAAAACTCCAACTTTTTTTTTTTTTTACCTCTTCAAAACTCCAACATTGATTTTTTGTTCCTTTTTTTTCCTCTTCAAAACTCCTAAATTTTTTTTTATTTTTTTTACCTCTTCAAAACTCCACAATTTTTTTTTTTTTTTTTACCTATTCAAAACTCCTAAATTTATTTATTTATTTTTTACCTCTTCAAAACTCCAACATTGATTTTTTGTTCCTTTTTTTAGCTCTTCAAAACTCAATTTTTTTTAAATTTTTTTTTACCTCTTCAAAACTCCAACATTGATTTTTTGTTCCTTTTTTTACCTCTTCAAAACTCCAATTTTTTTTTAAATTTTTTTTTACCTCTTCAAAACTCCAACTTTTTTTTTTTTTACCTCTTCAAAACTCCAACTTTTTTTTTTTTTTTTACCTATTCAAAACTCCTAAATTTTTTTTTTTTTTTTACCTCTTCAAAACTCCAACATTGATTTTTTGTTCCTTTTTTTTCCTCTTCAAAACTCCACAATTTTTTTTATTTATTTTTTTTACCTCTTCAAAACTCCAACTTTTTTTTTTTTTTTTTTACCTCTTCAAAACTCCTAATTTTTTTTTTTTTTTTTTTTACCTCTTCAAAACTCCACAATTTTTTTTTTTTTTTTACCTATTCAAAACTCCTAAATTTATTTATTTATTTTTTACCTCTTCAAAACTCCAACATTGATTTTTTGTTCCTTTTTTTAGCTCTTCAAAACTCAATTTTTTTTAATTTTTTTTTTACCTCTTCAAAACTCAATTTTTTTTTTTTTACCTCTTCAAAACTCCAACATTGATTTTTTGTTCCTTTTTTTACCTCTTCAAAACTCAATTTTTTTTAATTTTTTTTTTACCTCTTCAAAACTCCAACATTGATTTTTTGTTCCTTTTTTTACCTCTTCAAAACTCAATTTTTTTTTTTTTTTACCTCTTCAAAACTCCAATTTTTTTTAATTTTTTTTTTACCTATTCAAAACTCCTAAATTTTTTTTTTTTTTTTTTTATCTCTTCAAAACTCCAACATTGATTTTTTGTTGATTTTTTTACCTCTTCAAAACTCCAAATTTTTTTTTAATTTTTTTTTTACCTCCTCAAAACTCAATTTTTTTTTTTACCTATTCAAAACTCCAACATTGATTTTTTGTTCCTTTTTTTACCTCTTCAAAACTCCTAAATTTTTTTTTTTTTTTTTACCTCTTCAAAACTCCACAATTTTATTATTTTTTTTACCTCTTCAAAACTCCAACATTGATTGTTTGTTCCTTTTTTTACCTCTTCAAAACTCCAAATTTTTTTTTAAATTTTTTTTTACCTCTTCAAAACTCCACAATTTTTTTTTTTTTTTAGCTCTTCAAAACTCAAATTTTTTTTTTTTTTTTTTACCTCTTCAAAACTCCAACTTTTTTTTTTTTTTTTTTTACCTCTTCAAAACTCCTAAATTTTTTTTTTTTTTTTTTACCTCTTCAAAACTCCACAATTTTTTTTTTTTTTTTACCTCTTCAAAACTCCAACATTGATTTTTGGTTCCTTTTTTTACCTCTTCAAAACTCAATTTTTTTTATTTTTTTTTACCTCTTCAAAACTCCAACTTTTTTTTTTTTTTACCTCTTCAAAACTCCAACATTGATTTTTTGTTCCTTTTTTTACCTCTTCAAAACTCCAACATTGATTTTTTGTTCCTTTTTTTACCTCTTCAAAACTCCAACATTGATTTTTTGTTCCTTTTTTTACCTCTTCAAAACTCCACAATTTTTTTTTTTTTTTTTTTACCTCTTCAAAACTCTACAATTTTTTTTTTTTTTTTTTTTACCTCTTCAAAACTCCAACTTTTTTTTTTTCTTACCTCTTCAAAACTCCAACTTTTTTTTTTTTTTTTTTTACCTCTTCAAAACTCCAACATTGATTTTTTGTTCCTTTTTTTACCTCTTCAAAACTCTATTTTTTTTATTTTTTTTTTACCTCTTCAAAACTCCAACATTTTTTTTTGTTCCTTTTTTTACCTCTTCAAAACTCCACAATTTTTTTTATTTTTTTTTTTTACCTCTTCAAAACTCCAACTTTTTTTTTTTTTTTTTTTTACCTCTTCAAAACTCCAACTTTTTTTTTTTTTTTTTTTACCTCTTCAAAACTCCAACTTTTTTTTTTTCTTACCTCTTCAAAACTCCAACTTTTTTTTTTTTTTTTTTTACCTCTTCAAAACTCCAACATTGATTTTTTGTTCCTTTTTTTACCTCTTCAAAACTCCACAATTTTTTTTATTTTTTTTTTTACCTCTTCAAAACTCCAACTTTTTTTCTTTTTTTTTTTACCTCTTCAAAACTCCAACATTGATTTTTTGTTCCTTTTTTTACCTCTTCAAAACTCTATTTTTTTTATTTTTTTTTTACCTCTTCAAAACTCCAACATTTTTTTTTTTACCTCTTCAAAACTCTACAATTTTTTTTTTTTTTTTTTTTACCTCTTCAAAACTCCAACTTTTTTTTTTCTTACCTCTTCAAAACTCCAACTTTTTTTTTTTTTTTTTTTACCTCTTCAAAACTCCAACATTGATTTTTTGTTCCTTTTTTTACCTCTTCAAAACTCCACAATTTTTTTTTTTTTTTTTTTTTACCTCTTCAAAACTCCAACTTTTTTTTTTTTTTTTTTACCTCTTCAAAACTCCAACTTTTTTTTTTTTTTTTTTTTACCTCTTCAAAACTCCAACATTGATTTTTTGTTCCTTTTTTTAGCTCTTCAAAACTCCACAATTTTATTATTTTTTTTTTTTACCTATTCAAAACTCCAACATTGATTTTTTGTTCCTTTTTTTACCTCTTCAAAACTCCTAAAAATTTTTTTATTTTTTTTCCTCTTCAAAACTCCAACTTTTTTTTTTTTACCTCTTCAAAACTCCAACTTTTTTTTTTTTTACCTCTTCAAAACTCCAACATTGATTTTTTGTTCCTTTTTTTTCCTCTTCAAAACTCCACAATTTTTTTTATTTATTTTTTTTACCTCTTCAAAACTCCAACTTTTTTTTTTTTTTTTTACCTCTTCAAAACTCCTAAATTTTTTTTTTTTTTTTTTACCTCTTCAAAACTCCACAATTTTTTTTTTTTTTTTTACCTATTCAAAACTCCTAAATGTATTTATTTATTTTTTACCTCTTCAAAACTCCAACATTGATTTTTTGTTCCTTTTTTTACCTCTTCAAAACCCCAACTCTTTTTTCTTTTTACCTCTTCAAAACTCCAACTTTTTTTTTTTTTTACCTCTTCAAAACTCCAACTTTTTTTTTTTTTTTTTACCTCTTCAAAAGTCCTAAATTTTTTTTTTTTTTTTTTACCTCTTCAAAACTCCACAATTTTTATTTTTTTTTTACCTCTTCAAAACTCCAACATTGATTTTTGGTTCCTTTTTTTACCTCTTCAAAACTCAATTCTTTTTATTTTTTTTTACCTCTTCAAAACTCCAACTTTTTTTTTTTTTACCTCTTCAAAACTCCAACATTGATTTTTTGTTCCTTTTTTTACCTCTTCAAAACTCCAACATTGATTTTTTGTTCCTTTTTTTACCTCTTCAAAACTCCAACATTGATTTTTTGTTCCTTTTTTTACCTCTTCAAAACTCCACAATTTTTTTTTTTTTTTTTTACCTCTTCAAAACTCTACAATTTTTTTTTTTTTTTTTTTTACCTCTTCAAAACTCCAACTTTTTTTTTTTTTACCTCTTCAAAACTCCACAATTTTTTTTTTTTTTTTTACCTATTCAAAACTCCAACATTGATTTTTTGTTCCTTTTTTTACCTCTTCAAAACTCCAACTTTTTTATTTTTTTTTACCTCTTCAAAACTCCACATTTTTTTTTTTTTTTTTTTTTTTACCTCTTCAAAACTCCACAATTTTTTTTTTTTTTTTTACCTCTTCAAAACTCCTAAATTTTTTATTTTTTTTTTTCCTCTTCAAAACTCCAACTTTTTTTTTTTTTACCTCTTCAAAACTCCAACTTTTTTTTTTTTTTACCTCTTCAAAACTCCAACTTTTTTTTTTTTTTACCTCTTCAAAACTCCAACATTGATTTTTTGTTCCTTTTTTTTCCTCTTCAAAACTCCTAAATTTTTTTTTATTTTTTTTACCTCTTCAAAACTCCACAATTTTTTTTTTTTTTTTTACCTATTCAAAACTCCTAAATTTATTTATTTATTTTTTACCTCTTCAAAACTCCAACATTGATTTTTTGTTCCTTTTTTTAGCTCTTCAAAACTCAATTTTTTTTAAATTTTTTTTTACCTCTTCAAAACTCCAACATTGATTTTTTGTTCCTTTTTTTACCTCTTCAAAACTCCAATTTTTTTTTAAATTTTTTTTTACCTCTTCAAAACTCCAACTTTTTTTTTTTTTACCTCTTCAAAACTCCAACTTTTTTTTTTTTTTTTACCTATTCAAAACTCCTAAATTTTTTTTTTTTTTTTACCTCTTCAAAACTCCAACATTGATTTTTTGTTCCTTTTTTTTCCTCTTCAAAACTCCACAATTTTTTTTATTTATTTTTTTTACCTCTTCAAAACTCCAACTTTTTTTTTTTTTTTTTTACCTCTTCAAAACTCCTAATTTTTTTTTTTTTTTTTTTTACCTCTTCAAAACTCCACAATTTTTTTTTTTTTTTTACCTATTCAAAACTCCTAAATTTATTTATTTATTTTTTACCTCTTCAAAACTCCAACATTGATTTTTTGTTCCTTTTTTTAGCTCTTCAAAACTCAATTTTTTTTAATTTTTTTTTTACCTCTTCAAAACTCAATTTTTTTTTTTTTACCTCTTCAAAACTCCAACATTGATTTTTTGTTCCTTTTTTTACCTCTTCAAAACTCAATTTTTTTTTTTTTTTACCTCTTCAAAACTCCAATTTTTTTTAATTTTTTTTTTACCTATTCAAAACTCCTAAATTTTTTTTTTTTTTTTTTTATCTCTTCAAAACTCCAACATTGATTTTTTGTTGATTTTTTTACCTCTTCAAAACTCCAAATTTTTTTTTAATTTTTTTTTTACCTCCTCAAAACTCAATTTTTTTTTTTACCTATTCAAAACTCCAACATTGATTTTTTGTTCCTTTTTTTACCTCTTCAAAACTCCTAAATTTTTTTTTTTTTTTTTACCTCTTCAAAACTCCACAATTTTATTATTTTTTTTACCTCTTCAAAACTCCAACATTGATTGTTTGTTCCTTTTTTTACCTCTTCAAAACTCCAAATTTTTTTTTAAATTTTTTTTTACCTCTTCAAAACTCCACAATTTTTTTTTTTTTTTAGCTCTTCAAAACTCAAATTTTTTTTTTTTTTTTTTACCTCTTCAAAACTCCAACTTTTTTTTTTTTTTTTTTTACCTCTTCAAAACTCCTAAATTTTTTTTTTTTTTTTTACCTCTTCAAAACTCCACAATTTTTTTTTTTTTTTTACCTCTTCAAAACTCCAACATTGATTTTTGGTTCCTTTTTTTACCTCTTCAAAACTCAATTTTTTTTATTTTTTTTTACCTCTTCAAAACTCCAACTTTTTTTTTTTTTTACCTCTTCAAAACTCCAACATTGATTTTTTGTTCCTTTTTTTACCTCTTCAAAACTCCAACATTGATTTTTTGTTCCTTTTTTTACCTCTTCAAAACTCCAACATTGATTTTTTGTTCCTTTTTTTACCTCTTCAAAACTCCACAATTTTTTTTTTTTTTTTTTTACCTCTTCAAAACTCTACAATTTTTTTTTTTTTTTTTTTTACCTCTTCAAAACTCCAACTTTTTTTTTTTCTTACCTCTTCAAAACTCCAACTTTTTTTTTTTTTTTTTTTACCTCTTCAAAACTCCAACATTGATTTTTTGTTCCTTTTTTTACCTCTTCAAAACTCTATTTTTTTTATTTTTTTTTTACCTCTTCAAAACTCCAACATTTTTTTTTGTTCCTTTTTTTACCTCTTCAAAACTCCACAATTTTTTTTATTTTTTTTTTTTACCTCTTCAAAACTCCAACTTTTTTTTTTTTTTTTTTTACCTCTTCAAAACTCCAACTTTTTTTTTTTTTTTTTTACCTCTTCAAAACTCCAACTTTTTTTTTTTCTTACCTCTTCAAAACTCCAACTTTTTTTTTTTTTTTTTTTACCTCTTCAAAACTCCAACATTGATTTTTTGTTCCTTTTTTTACCTCTTCAAAACTCCACAATTTTTTTTATTTTTTTTTTTACCTCTTCAAAACTCCAACTTTTTTTCTTTTTTTTTTTACCTCTTCAAAACTCCAACATTGATTTTTTGTTCCTTTTTTTACCTCTTCAAAACTCTATTTTTTTTATTTTTTTTTTACCTCTTCAAAACTCCAACATTTTTTTTTTTACCTCTTCAAAACTCTACAATTTTTTTTTTTTTTTTTTTTACCTCTTCAAAACTCCAACTTTTTTTTTTCTTACCTCTTCAAAACTCCAACTTTTTTTTTTTTTTTTTTTACCTCTTCAAAACTCCAACATTGATTTTTTGTTCCTTTTTTTACCTCTTCAAAACTCCACAATTTTTTTTTTTTTTTTTTTTTACCTCTTCAAAACTCCAACTTTTTTTTTTTTTTTTTTACCTCTTCAAAACTCCAACTTTTTTTTTTTTTTTTTTTACCTCTTCAAAACTCCAACATTGATTTTTTGTTCCTTTTTTTAGCTCTTCAAAACTCCACAATTTTATTATTTTTTTTTTTTACCTATTCAAAACTCCAACATTGATTTTTTGTTCCTTTTTTTACCTCTTCAAAACTCCTAAAAAATTTTTTATTTTTTTTCCTCTTCAAAACTCCAACTTTTTTTTTTTTACCTCTTCAAAACTCCAACTTTTTTTTTTTTTTACCTCTTCAAAACTCCAACATTGATTTTTTGTTCCTTTTTTTTCCTCTTCAAAACTCCACAATTTTTTTTATTTATTTTTTTTACCTCTTCAAAACTCCAACTTTTTTTTTTTTTTTTTACCTCTTCAAAACTCCTAAATTTTTTTTTTTTTTTTTTACCTCTTCAAAACTCCACAATTTTTTTTTTTTTTTTTACCTATTCAAAACTCCTAAATGTATTTATTTATTTTTTACCTCTTCAAAACTCCAACATTGATTTTTTGTTCCTTTTTTTACCTCTTCAAAACCCCAACTCTTTTTTCTTTTTACCTCTTCAAAACTCCAACTTTTTTTTTTTTTTACCTCTTCAAAACTCCAACTTTTTTTTTTTTTTTTTACCTCTTCAAAAGTCCTAAATTTTTTTTTTTTTTTTTTACCTCTTCAAAACTCCACAATTTTTATTTTTTTTTTACCTCTTCAAAACTCCAACATTGATTTTTGGTTCCTTTTTTTACCTCTTCAAAACTCAATTCTTTTTATTTTTTTTTACCTCTTCAAAACTCCAACTTTTTTTTTTTTTTACCTCTTCAAAACTCCAACATTGATTTTTTGTTCCTTTTTTTACCTCTTCAAAACTCCAACATTGATTTTTTGTTCCTTTTTTTACCTCTTCAAAACTCCAACATTGATTTTTTGTTCCTTTTTTTACCTCTTCAAAACTCCACAATTTTTTTTTTTTTTTTTTTACCTCTTCAAAACTCTACAATTTTTTTTTTTTTTTTTTTTACCTCTTCAAAACTCCAACTTTTTTTTTTTCTTACCTCTTCAAAACTCCAACTTTTTTTTTTTTTTTTTTTACCTCTTCAAAACTCCAACATTGATTTTTTGTTCCTTTTTTTACCTCTTCAAAACTCCACAATTTTTTTTATTTTTTTTTTTTACCTCTTCAAAACTCCAACTTTTTTTTTTTTTTTTTTTACCTCTTCAAAACTCCAACATTGATTTTTTGTTCCTATTTTTACCTCTTCAAAACTCTATTTTTTTTATTTTTTTTTTACCTCTTCAAAACTCCAACATTTTTTTTTTTTTACCTCTTCAAAACTCTACAATTTTTTTTTTTTTTTTTTTTACCTCTTCAAAACTCCAACTTTTTTTTTTCTAACCTCTTCAAAACTCCAACTTTTTTTTTTTTTTTTTTTACCTCTTCAAAACTCCAACATTGATTTTTTGTTCCTTTTTTTACCTCTTCAAAACTCCACAATTTTTTTTTTTTTTTTTTTTACCTCTTCAAAACTCCAACTTTTTTTTTTTTTTTTTTTACCTCTTCAAAACTCCAACATTTTTTTTTTTTTTACCTCTTCAAAACTCCAACATTGATTTTTTGTTCCTTTTTTTAGCTCTTCAAAACTCCACAATTTTATTATTTTTTTTTTTACCTATTCAAAACTCCAACATTGATTTTTTGTTCCTTTTTTTACCTCTTCAAAACTCCTAAATTTTTTTTTATTTTTTTTTCCTCTTCAAAACTCCAACTTTTTTTTTTTTTTACCTCTTCAAAACTCCAACATTGATTTTTTGTTCCTTTTTTTACCTCTTCAAAACTCCAACATTGATTTTTTGTTCCTTTTTTTACCTCTTCAAAACTCCAACATTGATTTTTTGTTCCTTTTTTTACCTCTTCAAAACTCCACAATTTTTTTTTTTTTTTTTTTTACCTCTTCAAAACTCTACAATTTTTTTTTTTTTTTTTTTTACCTCTTCAAAACTCCAACTTTTTTTTTTCTTACCTCTTCAAAACTCCAACTTTTTTTTTTTTTTTTTTTACCTCTTCAAAACTCCAACATTGATTTTTTGTTCCTTTTTTTACCTCTTCAAAACTCCACAATTTTTTTAATTTTTTTTTTTTACCTCTTCAAAACTCCAACTTTTTTTTTTTTTTTTTTTACCTCTTCAAAACTCCAACATTGATTTTTTGTTCCTTTTTTTACCTCTTCAAAACTCTATTTTTTTTATTTTTTTTTTACCTCTTCAAAACTCCAACATTTTTTTTTTTTTACCTCTTCAAAACTCTACAATTTTTTTTTTTTTTTTTTTTACCTCTTCAAAACTCCAACTTTTTTTTTTCTTACCTCTTCGAAACTCCAACTTTTTTTTTTTTTTTTTTTTACCTCTTCAAAACTCCAACATTGATTTTTTGTTCCTTTTTTTACCTCTTCAAAACTCCACAATTTTTTTTTTTTTTTTTTTTTTACCTCTTCAAAACTCCAACTTTTTTTTTTTTTTTTTTTACCTCTTCAAAACTCCAACATTTTTTTTTTTTTTACCTCTTCAAAACTCCAACATTGATTTTTTGTTCCTTTTTTTAGCTCTTCAAAACTCCACAATTTTATTATTTTTTTTTTTTACCTATTCAAAACTCCAACATTAATTTTTTGTTCCTTTTTTTACCTCTTCAAAACTCCTAAATTTTTTTTTATTTTTTTTTCCTCTTCAAAACTCCAACTTTTTTTTTTTTACCTCTTCAAAACTCCAACATTTTTTTTTTTTTTACCTCTTCAAAACTCCAACATTGATTTTTTGTTCCTTTTTTTTCCTCTTCAAAACTCCACAATTTTTTTTATTTATTTTTTTTACCTCTTCAAAACTCCAACTTTTTTTTTTTTTTTTTACCTCTTCAAAACTCCTAAATTTTTTTTTTTTTTTTTTACCTCTTCAAAACTCCACAATTTTTTTTTTTTTTTTTACCTATTCAAAACTCCTAAATTTATTTATTTATTTTTTACCTCTTCAAAACTCCAACATTGATTTTTTGTTCCTTTTTTTACCTCTTCAAAACCCCAACTCTTTTTTCTTTTTACCTCTTCAAAACTCCAACTTTTTTTTTTTTTTACCTCTTCAAAACTCCAACTTTTTTTTTTTTTTTTTACCTCTTCAAAACTCCTAAATTTTTTTTTTTTTTTTTACCTCTTCAAAACTCCACAATTTTTTTTTTTTTTTTACCTCTTCAAAACTCCAACATTGATTTTTGGTTCCTTTTTTTACCTCTTCAAAACTCAATTTTTTTTATTTTTTTTTACCTCTTCAAAACTCCAACTTTTTTTTTTTTTTACCTCTTCAAAACTCCAACATTGATTTTTTGTTCCTTTTTTTACCTCTTCAAAACTCCAACATTGATTTTTTGTTCCTTTTTTTACCTCTTCAAAACTCCAACATTGATTTTTTGTTCCTTTTTTTACCTCTTCAAAACTCCACAATTTTTTTTTTTTTTTTACCTCTTCAAAACTCTACAATTTTTTTTTTTTTTTTTTTTACCTCTTCAAAACTCCAACTTTTTTTTTTTCTTACCTCTTCAAAACTCCAACTTTTTTTTTTTTTTTTTTTACCTCTTCAAAACTCCAACATTGATTTTTTGTTCCTTTTTTTACCTCTTCAAAACTCCACAATTTTTTTTATTTTTTTTTTTTACCTCTTCAAAACTCCAACTTTTTTTTTTTTTTTTTTTACCTCTTCAAAACTCCAACATTGATTTTTTGTTCCTTTTTTTACCTCTACAAAACTCTATTTTTTTTATTTTTTTTTTACCTCTTCAAAACTCCAACATTTTTTTTTTTTACCTCTTCAAAACTCTACAATTTTTTTTTTTTTTTTTTTTACCTCTTCAAAACTCCAACTTTTTTTTTTCTTACCTCTTCAAAACTCCAACTTTTTTTTTTTTTTTTTTTACCTCTTCAAAACTCCAACATTGATTTTTTGTTCCTTTTTTTACCTCTTCAAAACTCCACAATTTTTTTTTTTTTTTTTTTTACCTCTTCAAAACTCCAACTTTTTTTTTTTTTTTTTTTACCTCTTCAAAACTCCAACATTTTTTTTTTTTTTACCTCTTCAAAACTCCAACATTGATTTTTTGTTCCTTTTTTTAGCTCTTCAAAACTCCACAATTTTATTATTTTTTTTTTTTACCTATTCAAAACTCCAACATTGATTTTTTGTTCCTTTTTTTACCTCTTCAAAACTCCTAAATTTTTTTTAATTTTTTTTTCCTCTTCAAAACTCCAACTTTTTTTTTTTTACCTCTTCAAAACTCCAACTTTTTTTTTTTTTTACCTCTTCAAAACTCCAACATTGATTTTTTGTTCCTTTTTTTTCCTCTTCAAAACTCCACAATTTTTTTTATTTATTTTTTTTACCTCTTCAAAACTCCAACTTTTTTTTTTTTTTTTTACCTCTTCAAAACTCCTAAATTTTTTTTAATTTTTTTTACCTCTTCAAAACTCCACAATTTTTTTTTTTTTTTTTACCTATTCAAAACTCCTAAATTTATTTATTTATTTTTTACCTCTTCAAAACTCCAACATTGATTTTTTGTTCCTTTTTTTACCTCTTCAAAACCCCAACTCTTTTTTCTTTTTACCTCTTCAAAACTCCAACTTTTTTTTTTTTTTACCTCTTCAAAACTCCAACTTTTTTTTTTTTTTTTTTTTACCTATTCAAAACTCCTAAATTTTTTTTTATTTTTTTTACCTCTTCAAAACTCCACAATTTTTTTTTTTTTTTTACCTATTCAAAACTCCTAAATTTATTTATTTATTTTTTACCTCTTCAAAACTCCAACATTGATTTTTTGTTCCTTTTTTTACCTCTTCAAAACCCCAACTCTTTTTTCTTTTTACCTCTTCAAAACTCCAACTTTTTTTTTTTTTTACCTCTTCAAAACTCCAACTTTTTTTTTTTTTTTTTACCTCTTCAAAACTCCTAAATTTTTTTTTTTTTTTTTTACCTCTTCAAAACTCCACAATTTTTTTTTTTTTTTTACCTCTTCAAAACTCCAACATTGATTTTTGGTTCCTTTTTTTACCTCTTCAAAACTCAATTTTTTTTATTTTTTTTACCTCTTCAAAACTCCAACTTTTTTTTTTTTTTACCTCTTCAAAACTCCAACATTGATTTTTTGTTCCTTTTTTTACCTCTTCAAAACTCCAACATTGATTTTTTGTTCCTTTTTTTACCTCTTCAAAACTCCAACATTGATTTTTTGTTCCTTTTTTTACCTCTTCAAAACTCCACAATTTTTTTTTTTTTTTTTTACCTCTTCAAAACTCTACAATTTTTTTTTTTTTTTTTTTACCTCTTCAAAACTCCAACTTTTTTTTTTTCTTACCTCTTCAAAACTCCAACTTTTTTTTTCTTTTTTTTTACCTCTTCAAAACTCCAACATTGATTTTTTGTTCCTTTTTTTACCTCTTCAAAACTCCACAATTTTTTTTATTTTTTTTTTTTACCTCTTCAAAACTCCAACTTTTTTTTTTTTTTTTTTACCTCTTCAAAACTCCAACATTGATTTTTTGTTCCTTTTTTTACCTCTTCAAAACTCTATTTTTTTTATTTTTTTTTTACCTCTTCAAAACTCCAACATTTTTTTTTTTTTACCTCTTCAAAACTCTACAATTTTTTTTTTTTTTTTTTTTACCTCTTCAAAACTCCAACTTTTTTTTTTCTTACCTCTTCAAAACTCCAACTTTTTTTTTTTTTTTTTTACCTCTTCAAAACTCCAACATTGATTTTTTGTTCCTTTTTTTACCTCTTCAAAACTCCACAATTTTTTTTTTTTTTTTTTTACCTCTTCAAAACTCCAACATTTTTTTTTTTTTACCTCTTCAAAACTCCAACATTGATTTTTTGTTCCTTTTTTTAGCTCTTCAAAACTCCACAATTTTATTATTTTTTTTTTTTACCTATTCAAAACTCCAACATTGATTTTTTGTTCCTTTTTTTACCTCTTCAAAACTCCTAAATTTTTTTAAATTTTTTTTTCCTCTTCAAAACTCCAACTTTTTTTTTTTTACCTCTTCAAAACTCCAACTTTTTTTTTTTTTTACCTCTTCAAAACTCCAACATTGATTTTTTGTTCCTTTTTTTTCCTCTTCAAAACTCCACAATTTTTTTTATTTATTTTTTTTACCTCTTCAAAACTCCAACTTTTTTTTTTTTTATTTTACCTCTTCAAAACTCCTAAATTTTTTTTAATTTTTTTTACCTCTTCAAAACTCCACAATTTTTTTTTTTTTTTTTACCTATTCAAAACTCCTAAATTTATTTATTTATTTTTTACCTCTTCAAAACTCCAACATTGATTTTTTGTTCCTTTTTTTACCTCTTCAAAACCCCAACTCTTTTTTCTTTTTACCTCTTCAAAACTCCAACTTTTTTTTTTTTTTACCTCTTCAAAACTCCAACTTTTTTTTTTTTTTTTACCTATTCAAAACTCCTAAATTTTTTTTTATTTTTTTTTCCTCTTCAAAACTCCAACTTTTTTTTTTTTTACCTCTTCAAAACTCCAACATTGATTTTTTGTTCCTTTTTTTTCCTCTTCAAAACTCCACAATTTTTTTTATTTATTTTTTTTACCTCTTCAAAACTCCAATTTTTTTTTTTTTTTTTTTTACCTCTTCAAAACTCCTACATTTTTTTTAATTTTTTTTACCTCTTCAAAACTCCACAAATTTTTTTTTTTTTTTTACCTATTCAAAACTCCTAAATTTATTTATTTATTTTTTACCTCTTCAAAACTCCAACATTGATTTTTTGTTACTTTTTTTAGCTCTTCAAAACTCCAACTTTTTTTTTTTTTTTAGCTCTTCAAAACTCAATTTTTTTTATTTTTTTTTTTACCTCTTCAAAACTCAATTTTTTTTTTTTTACCTCTTCAAAACTCCAACATTGATTTTTTGTTCCTTTTTTTACCTCTTCAAAACTCCAAATTTAAAAAAAAAAAAATTTTTACCTCTTCAAAACTCAATTTTTTTTTTTTACCTCTTCAAAACTCCACAATTTTTTTTTTTTTTACCTCTTCAAAACTCCAACATTGATTTTTTGTTCCTTTTTTTACCTCTTCAAAACTCCTAAATTTTTTTTATTTTTTTTTCCTCTTCAAAACTCCAACTTTTTTTTTTTTTTACCTCTTCAAAACTCCAACTTTTTTTTTTTTTACCTCTTCAAAACTCCAACATTGATTTTTTGTTTCTTTTTTTTCCTCTTCAAAACTCCACAATTTTTTTTATTTATTTTTTTTACCTCTTCAAAACTCCAACTTTTTTTTTTTTTTTTTTACGTCTTCAAAACTCCTAAATTTTTTTTTATTTTTTTTACCTCTTCAAAACTCCACATTTTTTTTTTTTTTTTTTACCTCTTCAAAACTCCAACTTTTTTTTTTTTTTACCTCTTCAAAACTCCAACATTGATTTTTTGTTCCTTTTTTTACCTCTTCAAAACTCCTAAATTTTTTTTATTTTTTTTCCTCTTCAAAACTCCAACTTTTTTTTTTTTTTACCTCTTCAAAACTCCAACTTTTTTTTTTTTTTACCTCTTCAAAACTCCAACATTGATTTTTTGTTTCTTTTTTTTCCTCTTCAAAACTCCACAATTTTTTTTATTTATTTTTTTTACCTCTTCAAAACTCCAACTTTTTTTTTTTTTTTTTTTACGTCTTCAAAACTCCTAAATTTTTTTTTATTTTTTTTACCTCTTCAAAACTCCACAATTTTTTTTTTTTTTTTTACCTCTTCAAAACTCCTAAATTTATTTATTTATTTTGTACCTCTTCAAAACTCCAACATTGATTTTTTGTTCCTTTTTTTACCTCTTCAAAACTCCACAATTTTATTATTTTATTTTTTTACCTATTCAAAACTCCAACATTGATTTTTTGTTCCTTTTTTTACCTCTTCAAAACTCCTAAATTTTTTTTTATTTTTTTTTCCTCTTCAAAACTCCAACTTTTTTTTTTTTACCTCTTCAAAACTCCAACTTTTTTTTTTTTTTACCTCTTCAAAACTCCAACATTGATTTTTTGTTCCTTTTTTTTCCTCTTCAAAACTCCACAATTTTTTTTAATTTTTTTTACCTCTTCAAAACTCCTAAATTTATTTATTTTTTTTTTACCTCTTCAAAACTCCTAAATTTTTTTTTATTTTTTTTTCCTCTTCAAAACTCCAACTTTTTTTTTTTTACCTCTTCAAAACTCCAACTTTTTTTTTTTTTTACCTCTTCAAAACTCCAACATTGATTTTTTGTTCCTTTTTTTTCCTCTTCAAAACTCCACAATTTTTTTTTTTTTTTTTACCTATTCAAAACTCCTAAATTTATTTATTTATTTTTTACCTCTTCAAAACTCCTAAATTTTTTTAAATTTTTTTTACCTCTTCAAAACTCCACAATTTTTTTTATTTTTTTTTACCTATTCAAAACTCCTAAATTTATTTATTTATTTTTTACCTCTTCAAAACTCCAACATTGATTTTTTGTTCCTTTTTTTAGCTCTTCAAAACTCCAACTTTTTTTTTTTTTTTTAGCTCTTCAAAACTCTATTTTTTTTATTTATTTTTTTACCTCTTCAAAACTCTTTTTTTTTTTTTTTACCTCTTCAAAACTCCAACATTGATTTTTTGTTCCTTTTTTTACCTCTTCAAAACTCCTAAATTTTTTTTTATTTTTTTTTCCTCTTCAAAACTCCAACTTTTTTTTTTTTACCTCTTCAAAACTCCAACTTTTTTTTTTTTTTTACCTCTTCAAAACTCCAACATTGATTTTTTGTTCCTTTTTTTTCCTCTTCAAAACTCCACAATTTTTTTTATTTATTTTTTTTACCTCTTCAAAACTCCAACTTTTTTTTTTTTTTTTTTACCTCTTCAAAACTCCTAAATTTTTTTTTATTTTTTTTACCTCTTCAAAACTCCACAATTTTTTTTTTTTTTTTTACCTATTCAAAACTCCTAAATTTATTTATTTATTTTTTACCTCTTCAAAACTCCAACATTGATTTTTTGTTCCTTTTTTTAGCTCTTCAAAACTCCAACTTTTTTTTTTTTTTTTTACCTCTTCAAAACTCCAACATTGATTGTTTGTTCCTTTTTTTACCTCTTCAAAACTCAATTTTTTTTTTTTACCTATTCAAAACTCCTAAATTTTTTTTTTTTTTTTTTTACCTCTTCAAAACTCCAACATTGATTTTTTGTTCCTTTTTTTACCTCTTCAAAACTCCAACTTTTTTTTTTTTTTTTACCTCTTCAAAACTCTTTTTTTTTTTTTTTTTTTACCTCTTCAAAACTCCACACATTTTTTTATTTATTTTTTTTACCTCTTCAAAACTCCAACTTTTTTTTTTTTTTTACCTCTTCAAAACTCCACAAATTTTTTTATTTATTTTTTTTACCTCTTCAAAACTCCAACTTTTTTTTTTTTTTTTTTACCTCTTCAAAACTCCTACATTTTTTTATTTTTTTTACCTCTTCAAAACTCTATTTTTTTTATTTTTTTTTTACCTCTTCAAAACTCCAACATTTTTTTTTTTTACCTCTTCAAAACTCAATTTTTTTTTTTTTTTTTTTTTACCTCTCCAAAACTCCAATTTTTTTTTTTTTACCTCTTCAAAACTCCAACATTTTTTTTTTTTTTACCTCTTCAAAACTCCAACATTGATTTTTTGTTCCTTTTTTTAGCTCTTCAAAACTCCACAATTTTATTATTTTTTTTTTTTACCTATTCAAAACTCCAACATTGATTTTTTGTTCCTTTTTTTACCTCTTCAAAACTCCTAAAAATTTTTTTATTTTTTTTTCCTCTTCAAAACTCCAACTTTTTTTTTTTTACCTCTTCAAAACTCCAACTTTTTTTTTTTTTTTCCTCTTCAAAACTCCACAATTTTTTTTATTTATTTTTTTTACCTCTTCAAAACTCCAACTTTTTTTTTTTTTTTTTTACCTCTTCAAAACTCCTAAATTTTTTTTAATTTTTTTTACCTCTTCAAAACTCCACAATTTTTTTGTTTTTTTTTTACCTATTCAAAACTCCTAAATTTATTTATTTATTTTTTACCTCTTCAAAACTCCAACATTGATTTTTTGTTCCTTTTTTTAGCTCTTCAAAACTCCAACTTTTTTTTTTTTTTTTAGCTCTTCAAAACTCTATTTTTTTTATTTTTTTTTTTACCTCTTCAAAACTCAATTTTTTTTTTTACCTCTTCAAAACTCCAACATTGATTTTTTGTTCCTTTTTTTACCTCTTCAAAACTCCTAAATTTTTTTTTATTTTTTTTTCCTCTTCAAAACTCCAACTTTTTTTTTTTTACCTCTTCAAAACTCAATTTTTTTTTTTTACCTCTTCAAAACTCCAACATTGATTTTTTGTTCCTTTTTTTACCTCTTCAAAACTCCTAAATTTTTTTTTATTTTTTTTTCCTCTTCAAAACTCCAACTTTTTTTTTTTTACCTCTTCAAAACTCAATTTTTTTTTTTTACCTCTTCAAAACTCCAACATTGATTTTTTATTTATTTTTTTTACCTCTTCAAAACTCCAACTTTTTTTTTTTTTTTTTTTACCTATTCAAAACTCCTAAATTTTTTTTTATTTTTTTTACCTCTTCAAAACTCCAACATTGATTTTTTGTTCCTTTTTTTACCTCTTCAAAACTCCTAAATTTTTTTTTATTTTTTTTTCCTCTTCAAAACTCCAACTTTTTTTTTTTTACCTCTTCAAAACTCAATTTTTTTTTTTACCTCTTCAAAACTCCAACATTGATTTTTTATTTATTTTTTTTACCTCTTCAAAACTCCAACTTTTTTTTTTTTTTTTTTTACCTATTCAAAACTCCTAAATTTATTTATTTATTTTTTACCTCTTCAAAACTCCTAAATTTTTTTAAATTTTTTTTACCTCTTCAAAACTCCACAATTTTTTTTATTTTTTTTTACCTATTCAAAACTCCTAAATTTATTTATTTATTTTTTACCTCTTCAAAACTCCAACATTGATTTTTTGTTCCTTTTTTTAGCTCTTCAAAACTCCAACTTTTTTTTTTTTTTTTAGCTCTTCAAAACTCTATTTTTTTTATTTATTTTTTTACCTCTTCAAAACTCTTTTTTTTTTTTTTTACCTCTTCAAAACTCCAACATTGATTTTTTGTTCCTTTTTTTACCTCTTCAAAACTCCTAAATTTTTTTTTATTTTTTTTTCCTCTTCAAAACTCCAACTTTTTTTTTTTTACCTCTTCAAAACTCCAACTTTTTTTTTTTTTTACCTCTTCAAAACTCCAACATTGATTTTTTGTTCCTTTTTTTTCCTCTTCAAAACTCCACAATTTTTTTTATTTATTTTTTTTACCTCTTCAAAACTCCAACTTTTTTTTTTTTTTTTTTACCTCTTCAAAACTCCTAAATTTTTTTTTATTTTTTTTACCTCTTCAAAACTCCACAATTTTTTTTTTTTTTTTTACCTATTCAAAACTCCTAAATTTATTTATTTATTTTTTACCTCTTCAAAACTCCAACATTGATTTTTTGTTCCTTTTTTTAGCTCTTCAAAACTCCAACTTTTTTTTTTTTTTTTTACCTCTTCAAAACTCCAACATTGATTGTTTGTTCCTTTTTTTACCTCTTCAAAACTCAATTTTTTTTTTTTACCTATTCAAAACTCCTAAATTTTTTTTTTTTTTTTTTACCTCTTCAAAACTCCAACATTGATTTTTTGTTCCTTTTTTTACCTCTTCAAAACTCCAACTTTTTTTTTTTTTTTTACCTCTTCAAAACTCTTTTTTTTTTTTTTTTTTTTACCTCTTCAAAACTCCACACATTTTTTTATTTATTTTTTTTACCTCTTCAAAACTCCAACTTTTTTTTTTTTTTTACCTCTTCAAAACTCCACAAATTTTTTTATTTATTTTTTTTACCTCTTCAAAACTCCAACTTTTTTTTTTTTTTTTTTACCTCTTCAAAACTCCTACATTTTTTTATTTTTTTTACCTCTTCAAAACTCTATTTTTTTTATTTTTTTTTTACCTCTTCAAAACTCCAACATTTTTTTTTTTTACCTCTTCAAAACTCAATTTTTTTTTTTTTTTTTTTTTACCTCTCCAAAACTCCAATTTTTTTTTTTTTACCTCTTCAAAACTCCAACATTTTTTTTTTTTTTACCTCTTCAAAACTCCAACATTGATTTTTTGTTCCTTTTTTTAGCTCTTCAAAACTCCACAATTTTATTATTTTTTTTTTTTACCTATTCAAAACTCCAACATTGATTTTTTGTTCCTTTTTTTACCTCTTCAAAACTCCTAAAATTTTTTTTATTTTTTTTTCCTCTTCAAAACTCCAACTTTTTTTTTTTTACCTCTTCAAAACTCCAACTTTTTTTTTTTTTTTCCTCTTCAAAACTCCACAATTTTTTTTATTTATTTTTTTTACCTCTTCAAAACTCCAACTTTTTTTTTTTTTTTTTTACCTCTTCAAAACTCCTAAATTTTTTTAATTTTTTTTACCTCTTCAAAACTCCACAATTTTTTTGTTTTTTTTTTACCTATTCAAAACTCCTAAATTTATTTATTTATTTTTTACCTCTTCAAAACTCCAACATTGATTTTTTGTTCCTTTTTTTAGCTCTTCAAAACTCCAACTTTTTTTTTTTTTTTTAGCTCTTCAAAACTCTATTTTTTTTATTTTTTTTTTTACCTCTTCAAAACTCAATTTTTTTTTTTTACCTCTTCAAAACTCCAACATTGATTTTTTGTTCCTTTTTTTACCTCTTCAAAACTCCTAAATTTTTTTTTATTTTTTTTTCCTCTTCAAAACTCCAACTTTTTTTTTTTTACCTCTTCAAAACTCAATTTTTTTTTTTTACCTCTTCAAAACTCCAACATTGATTTTTTGTTCCTTTTTTTACCTCTTCAAAACTCCTAAATTTTTTTTTATTTTTTTTTCCTCTTCAAAACTCCAACTTTTTTTTTTCACCTCTTCAAAACTCAATTTTTTTTTTTTACCTCTTCAAAACTCCAACATTGATTTTTTATTTATTTTTTTTACCTCTTCAAAACTCCAACTTTTTTTTTTTTTTTTTTTACCTATTCAAAACTCCTAAATTTTTTTTTATTTTTTTTACCTCTTCAAAACTCCAACATTGATTTTTTGTTCCTTTTTTTACCTCTTCAAAACTCCTAAATTTTTTTTTATTTTTTTTTCCTCTTCAAAACTCCAACTTTTTTTTTTTTACCTCTTCAAAACTCAATTTTTTTTTTACCTCTTCAAAACTCCAACATTGATTTTTTATTTATTTTTTTTACCTCTTCAAAACTCCAACTTTTTTTTTTTTTTTTTTTACCTATTCAAAACTCCTAAATTTTTTTTTATTTTTTTTACCTCTTCAAAACTCCACAATTTTTTTTTTTTTTTTTTACCTATTCAAAACTCCTAAATTTATTTATTTATTTTTTACCTCTTCAAAACTCCAACATTGATTTTTTGTTCCTTTTTTTAGCTCTTCAAAACTCCAACTTTTTTTTTTTTTTTTAAGCTCTTCAAAACTCTATTTTTTTTATTATTTTTTTTACCTATTCAAAACTCCTAAATTTTTTTTTTTTTTTTTTTACCTCTTCAAAACTCCAACATTGATTTTTTGTTCCTTTTTTTACCTCTTCAAAACTCCAACTTTTTTTTTTTTTTTTACCTCTTCAAAACTCTTTTTTTTTTTTTTTTTTTTACCTCTTCAAAACTCCACACATTTTTTTATTTATTTTTTTTACCTCTTCAAAACTCCAACTTTTTTTTTTTTTTTTTACCTCTTCAAAACTCCACAAATTTTTTTATTTATTTTTTTTACCTCTTCAAAACTCCAACTTTTTTTTTTTTTTTTTTACCTCTTCAAAACTCCTAAATTTTTTTTTTTTTTTTTACCTCTTCAAAACTCTATTTTTTTTATTTTTTTTTTACCTCTTCAAAACTCCAACATTTTTTTTTTTTTACCTCTTCAAAACTCAATTTTTTTTTTTTTTTTTTTTTACCTCTCCAAAACTCCAATTTTTTTTTTTTTTACCTCTTCAAAACTCCAACATTTTTTTTTTTTTTACCTCTTCAAAACTCCAACATTGATTTTTTGTTCCTTTTTTTAGCTCTTCAAAACTCCACAATTTTATTATTTTTTTTTTTTACCTATTCAAAACTCCAACATTGATTTTTTGTTCCTTTTTTTACCTCTTCAAAACTCCTAAAAAATTTTTTATTTTTTTTTCCTCTTCAAAACTCCAACTTTTTTTTTTTTACCTCTTCAAAACTCCAACTTTTTTTTTTTTTTACCTCTTCAAAACTCCAACATTGATTTTTTTGTTCCTTTTTTTTCCTCTTCAAAACTCCACAATTTTTTTTATTAATTTTTTTTACCTCCTCAAAACTCCAACTTTTTTTTTTTTTTTTTTTACCTCTTCAAAACTCCTAAATTTTTTTTAATTTTTTTTACCTCTTCAAAACTCCACAATTTTTTTGTTTTTTTTTTACCTATTCAAAACTCCTAAATTTATTTATTTATTTTTTACCTCTTCAAAACTCCAACATTGATTTTTTGTTCCTTTTTTTAGCTCTTCAAAACTCCAACTTTTTTTTTTTTTTTTAGCTCTTCAAAACTCTATTTTTTTTATTTTTTTTTTTACCTCTTCAAAACTCAATTTTTTTTTTTTACCTCTTCAAAACTCCAACATTGATTGTTTGTTCCTTTTTTTACCTCTTCAAAACTCCAATTTTTTTTTTTATTTTTTTTTTACCTCTTCAAAACTCAATTTTTTTTTTTTACCTATTCAAAACTCCAACATTATTATTATTATTTTTTTTACCTCTTCAAATCTCCAACATTAAAATATTTCTTTCTTTTTTTTTCCTCTTCAAAACTAAAACATTAAAAGAATTCTTTCTTTTCTACCTCTTCAGAACTCCAACATTTTTTTAATTTTTTTTACCTCTTCAAAACTCCAACATTAAAAGATGTATTTCTTTTTTTACCTCTTCAAAACTCCAACATTAATTTCTTTTTTTTTATCTCTTCAAAAGTCCAACGTTTTGTTTTTACCTCTTCAAAAGTCCAACTTTTTTTTTTACCTCTTCAAAAGCCCAACATTTTTTTTTTTTTTTACCTCTTCAAAACTCCAACATTTTTTTAAACTTTTTTTTACCTCTTCAAAACTCCAAAATTAAAAGATTTATTTCTTTTTTTACCTCTTCAAAACTCCAACATTAAAATAATTCTTTCTTTTTTACCTCTCTAAAACTCCAACATGATTTTTTTTTTTTTTTTTTACCTCTTCAAAACTCCAACATTTTTTTTTTTTTTTACCTCTTCAAAACTCCAACATTGATTTTTTGTTAGTTTTTTTACCTCTTCAAAACTCAAATTTTTTTATTTTTTTTTTACCTCTTCAAAACTCCAACTTTTTTTTTTTTTTTTTTACCTCTTCAAAACTCCACAATTTTTTTTTTTTTTTTTTACCTCTTCAAAACTCCAACATTTCTTTTTTTTTTTACCTCTTCAAAACTCCAACATTGATTTTTTGTTCGTTTTTTTACCTCTTCAAAACTCCAACTTTTTTTTTTTTTACCTCTTCAAAACTCCAACATTGATTTATTGTTTTTTTTTATACCTCTTCAAAACTCCAACTTTTTTTTTTTTTTACCTCTTCAAAACTCAATTTTTTTTTTTTTTTACCTCTTCAAAACTCCACAATTTTTTTTTTTTTACCTCTTCAAAACTCCTAAATATTTTTTTTTTTTTACCTCTTCAAAACTCCACATTTTTTTTTTTATTTTTTTTTTACCTATTCAATACTCCAACATTGATTTTTTGTTCCTTTTTTTACCTCTTCAAAACTCCAACTTTTTTATTTTTTTTTACCTCTTCAAAACTCCACATTTTTTTTTTTTTTTTTTTTACCTCTTCAAAACTCCACAATTTTTTTTTTTTTTTTACCTCTTCAAAACTCCTAAATGTTTTTTTTTTTTTTTTCCTCTTCAAAACTCCAACTTTTTTTTTTTTTTACCTCTTCAAAACTCCAACTTTTTTTTTTTTTTACCTCTTCAAAACTCCAACATTGATTTTTTGTTCCTTTTTTTTCCTCTTCAAAACTCCTAAATTTTTTTTAATTTTTTTTACCTCTTCAAAACTCCACAATTTTTTTTTTTTTTTTTACCTATTCAAAACTCCTAAATTTATTTATTTATTTTTTACCTCTTCAAAACTCCAACATTGATTTTTTGTTCCTTTTTTTAGCTCTTCAAAACTCAATTTTTTTTTTTTTTTTTTTTACCTCTTCAAAACTCCAACATTGATTTTTTGTTCCTTTTTTTACCTCTTCAAAACTCCAAATTTTTTTTTAATTTTTTTTTACCTCTTCAAAACTCCAACTTTTTTTTTTTTTACCTCTTCAAAACTCCAACTTATTTTTTTTTTACCTCTTCAAAACTCCAACATTGATTTTTTGTTCCTTTTTTTACCTCTTCAAAACTCCAATTTTTTTTTTAATTTTTTTTTACCTCTTCAAAACTCCAACTTTTTTCTTTTTTACCTCTTCAAAAGTCCAACTTTTTTTTTTACCTCTCTAAAACTCCAACATATTTTTTTTTATTTTTTTTACCTCTTCAAATCTCCAACATTAAAATATTTCTTTCTTTTTTTTTCCTCTTCAAAACTAAAACATTAAAAGAATTCTTTCTTTTCTACCTCTTCAGAACTCCAACATTTTTTTTAATTTTTTTTACCTCTTCAAAACTCCAACATTATTATTATTTTTTTTTTTACCTCTTCAAATCTCCAACATTAAAATATTTCTTTCTTTTTTTTTCCTCTTCAAAACTAAAACATTAAAAGAATTCTTTCTTTTCTACCTCTTCAGAACTCCACAATTTTTTTTTTTTTTTTTACCTATTCAAAACTCCTAAATTTATTTATTTATTTTTTACCTCTTCAAAACTCCAACATTGATTTTTTGTTCCTTTTTTTAGCTCTTCAAAACTCAATTTTTTTTTATTTTTTTTTTACCTCTTCAAAACTCCAACATTGATTTTTTGTTCCTTTTTTTACCTCTTCAAAACTCCAACATTGATTTTTTGTTCCTTTTTTTACCTCTTCAAAACTCCACAATTTTTTTTTTTTTTTTTTTACCTCTTCAAAACTCTACAATTTTTTTTTTTTTTTTTTTTACCTCTTCAAAACTCCAACTTTTTTTTTTTCTTACCTCTTCAAAACTCCAACTTTTTTTTTCTTTTTTTTTACCTCTTCAAAACTCCAACATTGATTTTTTGTTCCTTTTTTTACCTCTTCAAAACTCCACAATTTTTTTTATTTTTTTTTTTTACCTCTTCAAAACTCCAACTTTTTTTTTTATTTTTTTACCTCTTCAAAACTCCAACATTGATTTTTTGTTCCTTTTTTTACCTCTTCAAAACTCTATTTTTTTTATTTTTTTTTTACCTCTTCAAAACTCCAACATTTTTTTTTTTTTACCTCTTCAAAACTCTACAATTTTTTTTTTTTTTTTTTTTACCTCTTCAAAACTCCAACTTTTTTTTTTCTTACCTCTTCAAAACTCCAACTTTTTTTTTTTTTTTTTTTACCTCTTCAAAACTCCAACATTGATTTTTTGTTCCTTTTTTTACCTCTTCAAAACTCCACAATTTTTTTTTTTTTTTTTTTTACCTCTTCAAAACTCCAACTTTTTTTTTTTTTTTTTTTACCTCTTCAAAACTCCAACATTTTTTTTTTTTTTACCTCTTCAAAACTCCAACATTGATTTTTTGTTCCTTTTTTTAGCTCTTCAAAACTCCACAATTTTATTATTTTTTTTTTTTTACCTATTCAAAACTCCAACATTGATTTTTTGTTCCTTTTTTTACCTCTTCAAAACTCCTAAATTTTTTTTAATTTTTTTTTCCTCTTCAAAACTCCAACTTTTTTTTTTTTACCTCTTCAAAACTCCAACTTTTTTTTTTTTTTACCTCTTCAAAACTCCAACATTGATTTTTTGTTCCTTTTTTTTCCTCTTCAAAACTCCACAATTTTTTTTATTTATTTTTTTTACCTCTTCAAAACTCCAACTTTTTTTTTTTTTTTTTTACCTCTTCAAAACTCCTAAATTTTTTTTTATTTTTTTTACCTCTTCAAAACTCCACAATTTTTTTTTTTTTTTTTTACCTATTCAAAACTCCTAAATTTATTTATTTATTTTTTACCTCTTCAAAACTCCAACATTGATTTTTTGTTCCTTTTTTTAGCTCTTCAAAACTCCAACTTTTTTTTTTTTTTTTACCTCTTCAAAACTCCAACATTGATTGTTTGTTCCTTTTTTTACCTCTTCAAAACTCAATTTTTTTTTTTTACCTATTCAAAACTCCTAAATTTTTTTTTTTTTTTTTTTACCTCTTCAAAACTCCAACATTGATTTTTTGTTCCTTTTTTTACCTCTTCAAAACTCCAACTTTTTTTTTTTTTTTTACCTCTTCAAAACTCTTTTTTTTTTTTTTTTTTTTACCTCTTCAAAACTCCACACATTTTTTTATTTATTTTTTTTACCTCTTCAAAACTCCAACTTTTTTTTTTTTTTTTTACCTCTTCAAAACTCCACAAATTTTTTTATTTATTTTTTTTACCTCTTCAAAACTCCAACTTTTTTTTTTTTTTTTTTACCTCTTCAAAACTCCTAAATTTTTTTTTTTTTTTTACCTCTTCAAAACTCTATTTTTTTTATTTTTTTTTAACCTCTTCAAAACTCCAACATTTTTTTTTTTTACCTCTTCAAAACTCAATTTTTTTTTTTTTTTTTTTTACCTCTCCAAAACTCCAATTTTTTTTTTTTTTACCTCTTCAAAACTCCAACATTTTTTTTTTTTTTACCTCTTCAAAACTCCAACATTGATTTTTTGTTCCTTTTTTTACCTCTTCAAAACTCCACAATTTTATTATTTTTTTTTTTTACCTATTCAAAACTCCAACATTGATTTTTTGTTCCTTTTTTTACCTCTTCAAATCTCCAACATTAAAATATTTCTTTCTTTTTTTTTCCTCTTCAAAACTAAAACATTAAAAGAATTCTTTCTTTTCTACCTCTTCAGAACTCCAACATTTTTTTTAATTTTTTTTACCTCTTCAAAACTCCAACATTATTATTATTTTTTTTTTTACCTCTTCAAATCTCCAACATTAAAATATTTCTTTCTTTTTTTTTCCTCTTCAAAACTAAAACATTAAAAGAATTCTTTCTTTTCTACCTCTTCAGAACTCCACAATTTTTTTTTTTTTTTTTACCTATTCAAAACTCCTAAATTTATTTATTTATTTTTTACCTCTTCAAAACTCCAACATTGATTTTTTGTTCCTTTTTTTAGCTCTTCAAAACTCAATTTTTTTTTATTTTTTTTTTACCTCTTCAAAACTCCAACATTGATTTTTTGTTCCTTTTTTTACCTCTTCAAAACTCCAACATTGATTTTTTGTTCCTTTTTTTACCTCTTCAAAACTCCACAATTTTTTTTTTTTTTTTTTACCTCTTCAAAACTCTACAATTTTTTTTTTTTTTTTTTTTTACCTCTTCAAAACTCCAACTTTTTTTTTTTCTTACCTCTTCAAAACTCCAACTTTTTTTTTCTTTTTTTTTACCTCTTCAAAACTCCAACATTGATTTTTTGTTCCTTTTTTTACCTCTTCAAAACTCCACAATTTTTTTTATTTTTTTTTTTTACCTCTTCAAAACTCCAACTTTTTTTTTTTTTTTTTTTACCTCTTCAAAACTCCAACATTGATTTTTTGTTCCTTTTTTTACCTCTTCAAAACTCTATTTTTTTTATTTTTTTTTTACCTCTTCAAAACTCCAACATTTTTTTTTTTTTACCTCTTCAAAACTCTACAATTTTTTTTTTTTTTTTTTTTACCTCTTCAAAACTCAAACTTTTTTTTTTCTTACCTCTTCAAAACTCCAACTTTTTTTTTTTTTTTTTTTACCTCTTCAAAACTCCAACATTGATTTTTTGTTCCTTTTTTTACCTCTTCAAAACTCCACAATTTTTTTTTTTTTTTTTTTTACCTCTTCAAAACTCCAACTTTTTTTTTTTTTTTTTTTACCTCTTCAAAACTCCAACATTTTTTTTTTTTTTACCTCTTCAAAACTCCAACATTGATTTTTTGTTCCTTTTTTTAGCTCTTCAAAACTCCACAATTTTATTATTTTTTTTTTTTACCTATTCAAAACTCCAACATTGATTTTTTGTTCCTTTTTTTACCTCTTCAAAACTCCTAAATTTTTTTTAATTTTTTTTTCCTCTTCAAAACTCCAACTTTTTTTTTTTTACCTCTTCAAAACTCCAACTTTTTTTTTTTTTTACCTCTTCAAAACTCCAACATTGATTTTTTGTTCCTTTTTTTTCCTCTTCAAAACTCCACAATTTTTTTTATTTATTTTTTTTACCTCTTCAAAACTCCAACTTTTTTTTTTTTACCTCTTCAAAACTCCAACTTTTTTTTTTTTTTACCTCTTCAAAACTCCAACATTGATTTTTTGTTCCTTTTTTTTCCTCTTCAAAACTCCACAATTTTTTTTATTTATTTTTTTTACCTCTTCAAAACTCCAACTTTTTTTTTTTTTTTTTTACCTCTTCAAAACTCCTAAATTTTTTTTTATTTTTTTTACCTCTTCAAAACTCCACAATTTTTTTTTTTTTTTTTTACCTATTCAAAACTCCTAAATTTATTTATTTATTTTTTACCTCTTCAAAACTCCAACATTGATTTTTTGTTCCTTTTTTTAGCTCTTCAAAACTCCAACTTTTTTTTTTTTTTTTACCTCTTCAAAACTCCAACATTGATTGTTTGTTCCTTTTTTTACCTCTTCAAAACTCAATTTTTTTTTTTTACCTATTCAAAACTCCTAAATTTTTTTTTTTTTTTTTTTACCTCTTCAAAACTCCAACATTGATTTTTTGTTCCTTTTTTTACCTCTTCAAAACTCCAACTTTTTTTTTTTTTTTTACCTCTTCAAAACTCTTTTTTTTTTTTTTTTTTTTGCCTCTTCAAAACTCCACACATTTTTTTATTTATTTTTTTTACCTCTTCAAAACTCCAACTTTTTTTTTTTTTTTTTACCTCTTCAAAACTCCACAAATTTTTTTATTTATTTTTTTTACCTCTTCAAAACTCCAACTTTTTTTTTTTTTTTTTTACCTCTTCAAAACTCCTAAATTTTTTTTTTTTTTTTACCTCTTCAAAACTCTATTTTTTTTATTTTTTTTTAACCTCTTCAAAACTCCAACATTTTTTTTTTTTACCTCTTCAAAACTCAATTTTTTTTTTTTTTTTTTTTACCTCTCCAAAACTCCAATTTTTTTTTTTTTTACCTCTTCAAAACTCCAACATTTTTTTTTTTTTTACCTCTTCAAAACTCCAACATTGATTTTTTGTTCCTTTTTTTACCTCTTCAAAACTCCACAATTTTATTATTTTTTTTTTTTACCTATTCAAAACTCCAACATTGATTTTTTGTTCCTTTTTTTACCTCTTCAAAACTCCTAAAAAAAATTTTATTTTTTTTTCCTCTTCAAAACTCCACAATTTTTTTTATTTATTTTTTTTACCTCTTCAAAACTCCAACTTTTTTTTTTTTTTTTTTTACCTCTTCAAAACTCCTAAATTTTTTTAAATTTTTTTTACCTCTTCAAAACTCCACAATTTTTTTGTTTTTTTTTTACCTATTCAAAACTCCTAAATTTATTTATTTATTTTTTACCTCTTCAAAACTCCAACATTGATTTTTTGTTCCTTTTTTTAGCTCTTCAAAACTCCAACTTTTTTTTTTTTTTTTAGCTCTTCAAAACTCTATTTTTTTTATTTTTTTTTTTACCTCTTCAAAACTCAATTTTTTTTTTTTACCTCTTCAAAACTCCAACATTGATTTTTTGTTCCTTTTTTTACCTCTTCAAAACTCCTAAATTTTTTTTTATTTTTTTTTCCTCTTCAAAACTCCAACTTTTTTTTTTTTACCTCTTCAAAACTCAATTTTTTTTTTTTACCTCTTCAAAACTCCAACATTGATTTTTTGTTCCTTTTTTTACCTCTTCAAAACTCCTAAATTTTTTTTTATTTTTTTTTCCTCTTCAAAACTCCAACTTTTTTTTTTTTACCTCTTCAAAACTCCAACATTTTTTTTTTTTTACCTCTTCAAAACTCCAACATTGATTTTTTATTTATTTTTTTTACCTCTTCAAAACTCCAACTTTTTTTTTTTTTTTTTTTTACCTATTCAAAACTCCTAAATTTTTTTTAATTTTTTTTACCTCTTCAAAACTCCACAATTTTTTTTTTTTTTTTTTACCTATTCAAAACTCCTAAATTTATTTATTTATTTTTTACCTCTTCAAAACTCCAACATTGATTTTTTGTTCCTTTTTTTAGCTCTTCAAAACTCCAACTTTTTTTTTTTTTTTTAAGCTCTTCAAAACTCTATTTTTTTTTTTTTTTTTTTTACCTATTCAAAACTCCTAAATTTTTTTTTTTTTTTTTTTACCTCTTCAAAACTCCAACATTGATTTATTGTTTTTTTTTATACCTCTTCAAAACTCCAACTTTTTTTTTTTTTTACCTCTTCAAAACTCAATTTTTTTTTTTTTTTTACCTCTTCAAAACTCCACAATTTTTTTTTTTTTACCTCTTCAAAACTCCTAAATTTTTTTTTTTTTTTACCTCTTCAAAACTCGACATTTTTTTTTTTATTTTTTTTTTACCTATTCAAAACTCCAACATTGATTTTTTGTTCCTTTTTTTACCTCTTCAAAACTCCAACTTTTTTATTTTTTTTTACCTCTTCAAAACTCCACATTTTTTTTTTTTTTTTTTTTTTACCTCTTCAAAACTCCACAATTTTTTTTTTTTTTTTACCTCTTCAAAACTCCTAAATGTTTTTTATTTTTTTTTCCTCTTCAAAACTCCAACTTTTTTTTTTTTTTACCTCTTCAAAACTCCAACTTTTTTTTTTTTTTACCTCTTCAAAACTCCAACATTGATTTTTTGTTCCTTTTTTTTCCTCTTCAAAACTCCTAATTTTTTTTTAATTTTTTTTACCTCTTCAAAACTCCACAATTTTTTTTTTTTTTTTACCTATTCAAAACTCCTAAATTTATTTATTTATTTTTTACCTCTTCAAAACTCCAACATTGATTTTTTGTTCCTTTTTTTAGCTCTTCAAAACTCAATTTTTTTTTTTTTTTTTTTTACCTCTTCAAAACTCCAACATTGATTTTTTGTTCCTTTTTTTACCTCTTCAAAACTCCAAATTTTTTTTTAATTTTTTTTTACCTCTTCAAAACTCCAACTTTTTTTTTTTTTACCTCTTCAAAACTCCAACTTATTTTTTTTTTACCTCTTCAAAACTCCAACATTGATTTTTTGTTCCTTTTTTTACCTCTTCAAAACTCCAACTTTTTTATTTTTTTTTACCTCTTCAAAACTCCACATTTTTTTTTTTTTTTTTTTTTTACCTCTTCAAAACTCCACAATTTTTTTTTTTTTTTTACCTCTTCAAAACTCCTAAATGTTTTTTATTTTTTTTTCCTCTTCAAAACTCCAACTTTTTTTTTTTTTTACCTCTTCAAAACTCCAACTTTTTTTTTTTTTTACCTCTTCAAAACTCCAACATTGATTTTTTGTTCCTTTTTTTTCCTCTTCAAAACTCCTAATTTTTTTTTAATTTTTTTTACCTCTTCAAAACTCCACAATTTTTTTTTTTTTTTTTACCTATTCAAAACTCCTAAATTTATTTATTTATTTTTTACCTCTTCAAAACTCCAACATTGATTTTTTGTTCCTTTTTTTAGCTCTTCAAAACTCAATTTTTTTTTTTTTTTTTTTTACCTCTTCAAAACTCCAACATTGATTTTTTGTTCCTTTTTTTTCCTCTTCAAAACTCCTAATTTTTTTTTAATTTTTTTTACCTCTTCAAAACTCCACAATTTTTTTTTTTTTTTTTACCTATTCAAAACTCCTAAATTTATTTATTTATTTTTTACCTCTTCAAAACTCCAACATTGATTTTTTGTTCCTTTTTTTAGCTCTTCAAAACTCAATTTTTTTTTTTTTTTTTTTTACCTCTTCAAAACTCCAACATTGATTTTTTGTTCCTTTTTTTACCTCTTCAAAACTCCAAATTTTTTTTTAATTTTTTTTTACCTCTTCAAAACTCCAACTTTTTTTTTTTTTACCTCTTCAAAACTCCAAATTTTTTTTTAATTTTTTTTTACCTCTTCAAAACTCCAACTTTTTTTTTTTTTACCTCTTCAAAACTCCAACTTATTTTTTTTTTACCTCTTCAAAACTCCAACATTGATTTTTTGTTCCTTTTTTTACCTCTTCAAAACTCCAATTTTTTTTTTAATTTTTTTTTACCTCTTCAAAACTCCAACTTTTTTCTTTTTTACCTCTTCAAAAGTCCAACTTTTTTTTTTACCTCTCTAAAACTCCAACATATTTTTTTTTATTTTTTTTACCTCTTCAAATCTCCAACATTAAAATATTTCTTTCTTTTTTTTTCCTCTTCAAAACTAAAACATTAAAAGAATTCTTTCTTTTCTACCTCTTCAGAACTCCAACATTTTTTTTAATTTTTTTTACCTCTTCAAAACTCCAACATTAAAAGATGTATTTCTTTTTTTACCTCTTCAAAACTCCAACATTAATTTCTTTTTTTTTATCTCTTCAAAAGTCCAACATTTTGTTTTTACCTCTTCAAAAGTCCAACTTTTTTTTTTACCTCTTCAAAAGCACAACATTTTTTTTTTTTTACCTCTTCAAAACTCCAACATTTTTTTAAACTTTTTTTTACCTCTTCAATACTCCAAAATTAAAAGATTTATTTCTTTTTTTACCTCTTCAAAACTCCAACATTATTATTATTTTTTTTTTTACCTCTTCAAATCTCCAACATTAAAATATTTCTTTCTTTTTTTTTCCTCTTCAAAACTAAAACATTAAAAGAATTCTTTCTTTTCTACCTCTTCAGAACTCCACAATTTTTTTTTTTTTTTTTACCTATTCAAAACTCCTAAATTTATTTATTTATTTTTTACCTCTTCAAAACTCCAACATTGATTTTTTGTTCCTTTTTTTAGCTCTTCAAAACTCAATTTTTTTTAATTTTTTTTTTACCTCTTCAAAACTCCAACATTGATTTTTTGTTCCTTTTTTTACCTCTTCAAAACTCCAAATTTTTTTTTACCTCTTCAAAACTCCAACTTTTTTTTTTTTTACCTCTTCAAAACTCCAACTTATTTTTTTTTTACCTCTTCAAAACTCCAACATTGATTTTTTGTTCCTTTTTTTACCTCTTCAAAACTCCAATTTTTTTTTTAATTTTTTTTTACCTCTTCAAAACTCCAACTTTTTTCTTTTTTACCTCTTCAAAAGTCCAACTTTTTTTTTTACCTCTCTAAAACTCCAACATATTTTTTTTTATTTTTTTTACCTCTTCAAATCTCCAACATTAAAATATTTCTTTCTTTTTTTTTCCTCTTCAAAACTAAAACATTAAAAGAATTCTTTCTTTTCTACCTCTTCAGAACTCCAACATTTTTTTTAATTTTTTTTACCTCTTCAAAACTCCAACATTAAAAGATGTATTTCTTTTTTTACCTCTTCAAAACTCCAACATTAATTTCTTTTTTTTTATCTCTTCAAAAGTCCAACATTTTGTTTTTACCTCTTCAAAAGTCCAACTTTTTTTTTTACCTCTTCAAAAGCACAACATTTTTTTTTTTTTTACCTCTTCAAAACTCCAACATTTTTTTAAACTTTTTTTTACCTCTTCAATACTCCAAAATTAAAAGATTTATTTCTTTTTTTACCTCTTCAAAACTCCAACATTATTATTATTATTTTTTTTACCTCTTCAAATCTCCAACATTAAAATATTTCTTTCTTTTTTTTTCCTCTTCAAAACTAAAACATTAAAAGAATTCTTTCTTTTCTACCTCTTCAGAACTCCACAATTTTTTTTTTTTTTTTACCTATTCAAAACTCCTAAATTTATTTATTTATTTTTTACCTCTTCAAAACTCCAACATTGATTTTTTGTTCCTTTTTTTAGCTCTTCAAAACTCAATTTTTTTTTATTTTTTTTTTACCTCTTCAAAACTCCAACATTGATTTTTTGTTCCTTTTTTTACCTCTTCAAAACTCCAAATTTTTTTTTAAATTTTTTTTACCTCTTCAAAACTCCAACTTTTTTTTTTTTTACCTCTTCAAAACTCCAACTTATTTTTTTTTTACCTCTTCAAAACTCCAACATTGATTTTGTGTTCCTTTTTTTACCTCTTCAAAACTCCAATTTTTTTTTTAATTTTTTTTTACCTCTTCAAAACTCCAACTTTTTTCTTTTTTACCTCTTCAAAAGTCCAACTTTTTTTTTTACCTCTCTAAAACTCCAACATATTTTTTTTTTTTTTTTTTACCTCTTCAAATCTCCAACATTAAAATATTTCTTTCTTTTTTTTTCCTCTTCAAAACTAAAACATTAAAAGAATTCTTTCTTTTCTACCTCTTCAGAACTCCAACATTTTTTTTAATTTTTTTTACCTCTTCAAAACTCCAACATTAAAAGATGTATTTCTTTTTTTACCTCTTCAAAACTCCAACATTAATTTCTTTTTTTTTATCTCTTCAAAAGTCCAACATTTTGTTTTTACCTCTTCAAAAGTCCAACTTTTTTTTTTACCTCTTCAAAAGCACAACATTTTTTTTTTTTTTACCTCTTCAAAACTCCAACATTTTTTTAAACTTTTTTTTACCTCTTCAATACTCCAAAATTAAAAGATTTATTTCTTTTTTTACCTCTTCAAAACTCCAACATTATTATTATTATTTTTTTTACCTCTTCAAATCTCCAACATTAAAATATTTCTTTCTTTTTTTTTCCTCTTCAAAACTAAAACATTAAAAGAATTCTTTCTTTTCTACCTCTTCAGAACTCCAACATTTTTTTAATTTTTTTTACCTCTTCAAAACTCCAACATTAAAAGATGTATTTCTTTTTTTACCTCTTCAAAACTCCAACATTAATTTCTTTTTTTTTATCTCTTCAAAAGTCCAACGTTTTGTTTTTACCTCTTCAAAAGTCCAACTTTTTTTTTTACCTCTTCAAAAGCCCAACATTTTTTTTTTTTTTTACCTCTTCAAAACTCCAACATTTTTTTAAACTTTTTTTTACCTCTTCAAAACTCCAAAATTAAAAGATTTATTTCTTTTTTTACCTCTTCAAAACTCCAACATTAAAATAATTCTTTCTTTTTTACCTCTCTAAAACTCCAACATGATTTTTTTTTTTTTTTTTTACCTCTTCAAAACTCCAACATTTTTTTTTTTTTTTACCTCTTCAAAACTCCAACATTCATTTTTTGTTAGTTTTTTTACCTCTTCAAAACTCAATTTTTTTTATTTTTTTTTTACCTCTTCAAAACTCCAACTTTTTTTTTTTTTTTTTTACCTCTTCAAAACTCCACAATTTTTTTTTTTTTTTTTTACCTCTTCAAAACTCCAACATTTCTTTTTTTTTTTACCTCTTCAAAACTCCAACATTGATTTTTTGTTCGTTTTTTTACCTCTTCAAAACTCCAACTTTTTTTTTTTTTTACCTCTTCAAAACTCCAACATTGATTTATTGTTTTTTTTTATACCTCTTCAAAACTCCAACTTTTTTTTTTTTTTACCTCTTCAAAACTCAATTTTTTTTTTTTTTACCTCTTCAAAACTCCACAATTTTTTTTTTTTACCTCTTCAAAACTCCTAAATTTTTTTTTTTTTTACCTCTTCAAAACTCCACATTTTTTTTTTTTTTTTTTTTACCTCTTCAAAACTCCACAATTTTTTTTTTTTTTTTTTTACCTATTCAAAACTCCAACATTGATTTTTTGTTCCTTTTTTTACCTCTTCAAAACTCCAACTTTTTTATTTTTTTTTACCTCTTCAAAACTCCACATTTTTTTTTTTTTTTTTTTTTACCTCTTCAAAACTCCACCAATTTTTTTTTTTTTTTTACCTCTTCAAAACTCCTAAATGTTTTTTTTTTTTTTTTCCTCTTCAAAACTCCAACTTTTTTTTTTTTTTACCTCTTCAAAACTCCAACTTTTTTTTTTTTTTACCTCTTCAAAACTCCAACATTGATTTTTTGTTCCTTTTTTTTCCTCTTCAAAACTCCTAAATTTTTTTTTATTTTTTTTACCTCTTCAAAACTCCACAATTTTTTTTTTTTTTTTACCTATTCAAAACTCCTAAATTTATTTATTTATTTTTTACCTCTTCAAAACTCCAACATTGATTTTTTGTTCCTTTTTTTAGCTCTTCAAAACTCAATTTTTTTTAATTTTTTTTTTACCTCTTCAAAACTCCAACATTGATTTTTTGTTCCTTTTTTTACCTCTTCAAAACTCCACAATTTTTTTTTTTTTTTTTACCTATTCAAAACTCCTAAATTTATTTATTTATTTTTTACCTCTTCAAAACTCCAACATTGATTTTTTGTTCCTTTTTTTAGCTCTTCAAAACTCAATTTTTTTTAATTTTTTTTTTACCTCTTCAAAACTCCAACATTGATTTTTTGTTCCTTTTTTTACCTCTTCAAAACTCCAAATTTTTTTTTAATTTTTTTTTACCTCTTCAAAACTCCAACTTTTTTTTTTTTTACCTCTTCAAAACTCCAACTTATTTTTTTTTTACCTCTTCAAAACTCCAACATTGATTTTTTGTTCCTTTTTTTACCTCTTCAAAACTCCAATTTTTTTTTTTATTTTTTTTTACCTCTTCAAAACTCCAACTTTTTTCTTTTTTACCTCTTCAAAAGTCCAACTTTTTTTTTTACCTCTCTAAAACTCCAACATATTTTTTTTTATTTTTTTTACCTCTTCAAATCTCCAACATTAAAATATTTCTTTCTTTTTTTTTCCTCTTCAAAACTAAAACATTAAAAGAATTCTTTCTTTTCTACCTCTTCAGAACTCCAACATTTTTTTTAATTTTTTTTACCTCTTCAAAACTCCAACATTAAAAGATGTATTTCTTTTTTTACCTCTTCAAAACTCCAACATTAATTTCTTTTTTTTTATCTCTTCAAAAGTCCAACATTTTGTTTTTACCTCTTCAAAAGTCCAACTTTTTTTTTTACCTCTTCAAAAGCACAACATTTTTTTTTTTTTACCTCTTCAAAACTCCAACATTTTTTTAAACTTTTTTTTACCTCTTCAATACTCCAAAATTAAAAGATTTATTTCTTTTTTTACCTCTTCAAAACTCCAACATTATTATTATTATTTTTTTTACCTCTTCAAATCTCCAACATTAAAATATTTCTTTCTTTTTTTTTCCTCTTCAAAACTAAAACATTAAAAGAATTCTTTCTTTTCTACCTCTTCAGAACTCCAACATTTTTTTAATTTTTTTTACCTCTTCAAAACTCCAACATTAAAAGATGTATTTCTTTTTTTACCTCTTCAAAACTCCAACATTAATTTCTTTTTTTTTATCTCTTCAAAAGTCCAACGTTTTGTTTTTACCTCTTCAAAAGTCCAACTTTTTTTTTTACCTCTTCAAAAGCCCAACATTTTTTTTTTTTTTACCTCTTCAAAACTCCAACATTTTTTTAAACTTTTTTTTACCTCTTCAAAACTCCAAAATTAAAAGATTTATTTCTTTTTTTACCTCTTCAAAACTCCAACATTAAAATAATTCTTTCTTTTTTACCTCTCTAAAACTCCAACATGATTTTTTTTTTTTTTTTTTACCTCTTCAAAACTCCAACATTTTTTTTTTTTTTTACCTCTTCAAAACTCCAACATTCATTTTTTGTTAGTTTTTTTACCTCTTCAAAACTCAAATTTTTTTATTTTTTTTTTACCTCTTCAAAACTCCAACATTTTTTTAAACTTTTTTTTACCTCTTCAAAACTCCAAAATTAAAAGATTTATTTCTTTTTTTACCTCTTCAAAACTCCAACATTAAAATAATTCTTTCTTTTTTACCTCTCTAAAACTCCAACATGATTTTTTTTTTTTTTTTTTACCTCTTCAAAACTCCAACATTTTTTTTTTTTTTTACCTCTTCAAAACTCCAACATTCATTTTTTGTTAGTTTTTTTACCTCTTCAAAACTCAATTTTTTTTATTTTTTTTTTACCTCTTCAAAACTCCAACTTTTTTTTTTTTTTTTTTACCTCTTCAAAACTCCACAATTTTTTTTTTTTTTTTTTACCTCTTCAAAACTCCAACATTTCTTTTTTTTTTTACCTCTTCAAAACTCCAACATTGATTTTTTGTTCGTTTTTTTACCTCTTCAAAACTCCAACTTTTTTTTTTTTTTACCTCTTCAAAACTCCAACATTGATTTATTGTTTTTTTTTATACCTCTTCAAAACTCCAACTTTTTTTTTTTTTTACCTCTTCAAAACTCAATTTTTTTTTTTTTTACCTCTTCAAAACTCCACAATTTTTTTTTTTTACCTCTTCAAAACTCCTAAATTTTTTTTTTTTTTACCTCTTCAAAACTCCACATTTTTTTTTTTTTTTTTTTTACCTCTTCAAAACTCCACAATTTTTTTTTTTTTTTTTTTACCTATTCAAAACTCCAACATTGATTTTTTGTTCCTTTTTTTACCTCTTCAAAACTCCAACTTTTTTATTTTTTTTTACCTCTTCAAAACTCCACATTTTTTTTTTTTTTTTTTTTTACCTCTTCAAAACTCCACAATTTTTTTTTTTTTTTTACCTCTTCAAAACTCCTAAATGTTTTTTTTTTTTTTTTCCTCTTCAAAACTCCAACTTTTTTTTTTTTTTACCTCTTCAAAACTCCAACTTTTTTTTTTTTTTACCTCTTCAAAACTCCAACATTGATTTTTTGTTCCTTTTTTTTCCTCTTCAAAACTCCTAAATTTTTTTTTATTTTTTTTACCTCTTCAAAACTCCACAATTTTTTTTTTTTTTTTACCTATTCAAAACTCCTAAATTTATTTATTTATTTTTTACCTCTTCAAAACTCCAACATTGATTTTTTGTTCCTTTTTTTAGCTCTTCAAAACTCAATTTTTTTTAATTTTTTTTTTACCTCTTCAAAACTCCAACATTGATTTTTTGTTCCTTTTTTTACCTCTTCAAAACTCCACAATTTTTTTTTTTTTTTTTACCTATTCAAAACTCCTAAATTTATTTATTTATTTTTTACCTCTTCAAAACTCCAACATTGATTTTTTGTTCCTTTTTTTAGCTCTTCAAAACTCAATTTTTTTTAATTTTTTTTTTACCTCTTCAAAACTCCAACATTGATTTTTTGTTCCTTTTTTTACCTCTTCAAAACTCCAAATTTTTTTTTAATTTTTTTTTACCTCTTCAAAACTCCAACTTTTTTTTTTTTTACCTCTTCAAAACTCCAACTTATTTTTTTTTTACCTCTTCAAAACTCCAACATTGATTTTTTGTTCCTTTTTTTACCTCTTCAAAACTCCAATTTTTTTTTTTATTTTTTTTTACCTCTTCAAAACTCCAACTTTTTTCTTTTTTACCTCTTCAAAAGTCCAACTTTTTTTTTTACCTCTCTAAAACTCCAACATATTTTTTTTTATTTTTTTTACCTCTTCAAATCTCCAACATTAAAATATTTCTTTCTTTTTTTTTCCTCTTCAAAACTAAAACATTAAAAGAATTCTTTCTTTTCTACCTCTTCAGAACTCCAACATTTTTTTTAATTTTTTTTACCTCTTCAAAACTCCAACATTAAAAGATGTATTTCTTTTTTTACCTCTTCAAAACTCCAACATTAATTTCTTTTTTTTTATCTCTTCAAAAGTCCAACATTTTGTTTTTACCTCTTCAAAAGTCCAACTTTTTTTTTTACCTCTTCAAAAGCACAACATTTTTTTTTTTTTACCTCTTCAAAACTCCAACATTTTTTTAAACTTTTTTTTACCTCTTCAATACTCCAAAATTAAAAGATTTATTTCTTTTTTTACCTCTTCAAAACTCCAACATTATTATTATTATTTTTTTTACCTCTTCAAATCTCCAACATTAAAATATTTCTTTCTTTTTTTTTCCTCTTCAAAACTAAAACATTAAAAGAATTCTTTCTTTTCTACCTCTTCAGAACTCCAACATTTTTTTAATTTTTTTTACCTCTTCAAAACTCCAACATTAAAAGATGTATTTCTTTTTTTACCTCTTCAAAACTCCAACATTAATTTCTTTTTTTTTATCTCTTCAAAAGTCCAACGTTTTGTTTTTACCTCTTCAAAAGTCCAACTTTTTTTTTTACCTCTTCAAAAGCCCAACATTTTTTTTTTTTTTACCTCTTCAAAACTCCAACATTTTTTTAAACTTTTTTTTACCTCTTCAAAACTCCAAAATTAAAAGATTTATTTCTTTTTTTACCTCTTCAAAACTCCAACATTAAAATAATTCTTTCTTTTTTACCTCTCTAAAACTCCAACATGATTTTTTTTTTTTTTTTTTACCTCTTCAAAACTCCAACATTTTTTTTTTTTTTTACCTCTTCAAAACTCCAACATTCATTTTTTGTTAGTTTTTTTACCTCTTCAAAACTCAAATTTTTTTATTTTTTTTTTACCTCTTCAAAACTCCAACTTTTTTTTTTTTTTTTTTACCTCTTCAAAACTCCACAATTTTTTTTTTTTTTTTTTACCTCTTCAAAACTCCAACATTTCTTTTTTTTTTTACCTCTTCAAAACTCCAACATTGATTTTTTGTTCGTTTTTTTACCTCTTCAAAACTCCAACTTTTTTTTTTTTTTACCTCTTCAAAACTCCAACATTGATTTATTGTTTTTTTTTATACCTCTTCAAAACTCCAACTTTTTTTTTTTTTTACCTCTTCAAAACTCAATTTTTTTTTTTTTTTTACCTCTTCAAAACTCCACAATTTTTTTTTTTTACCTCTTCAAAACTCCTAAATTTTTTTTTTTTTTACCTCTTCAAAACTCCTAAATGTTTTTTATTTTTTTTTCCTCTTCAAAACTCCAACTTTTTTTTTTTTTTACCTCTTCAAAACTCCAACTTTTTTTTTTTTTTACCTCTTCAAAACTCCAACTTTTTTTTTTTTTTACCTCTTCAAAACTCCAACATTGATTTTTTGTTCCTTTTTTTTCCTCTTCAAAACTCCTAAATTTTTTTTTATTTTTTTTACCTCTTCAAAACTCCACAATTTTTTTTTTTTTTTTTACCTATTCAAAACTCCTAAATTTATTTATTTATTTTTTACCTCTTCAAAACTCCAACATTGATTTTTTGTTCCTTTTTTTAGCTCTTCAAAACTCAATTTTTTTTTATTTTTTTTTTACCTCTTCAAAACTCCAACATTGATTTTTTGTTCCTTTTTTTACCTCTTCAAAACTCCACAATTTTTTTTTTTTTTTTTACCTATTCAAAACTCCTAAATTTATTTATTTATTTTTTACCTCTTCAAAACTCCAACATTGATTTTTTGTTCCTTTTTTTAGCTCTTCAAAACTCAATTTTTTTTAATTTTTTTTTTACCTCTTCAAAACTCCAACATTGATTTTTTGTTCCTTTTTTTACCTCTTCAAAACTCCAAATTTTTTTTTAATTTTTTTTTACCTCTTCAAAACTCCAACTTTTTTTTTTTTTACCTCTTCAAAACTCCAACTTATTTTTTTTTTACCTCTTCAAAACTCCAACATTGATTTTTTGTTCCTTTTTTTACCTCTTCAAAACTCCAATTTTTTTTTTTATTTTTTTTTACCTCTTCAAAACTCCAACTTTTTTCTTTTTTACCTCTTCAAAAGTCCAACTTTTTTTTTTACCTCTCTAAAACTCCAACATATTTTTTTTTATTTTTTTTACCTCTTCAAATCTCCAACATTAAAATATTTCTTTCTTTTTTTTTCCTCTTCAAAACTAAAACATTAAAAGAATTCTTTCTTTTCTACCTCTTCAGAACTCCAACATTTTTTTTAATTTTTTTTACCTCTTCAAAACTCCAACATTAAAAGATGTATTTCTTTTTTTACCTCTTCAAAACGCCAACATTAATTTCTTTTTTTTTATCTCTTCAAAAGTCCAACATTTTGTTTTTACCTCTTCAAAAGTCCAACTTTTTTTTTTACCTCTTCAAAAGCACAACATTTTTTTTTTTTTACCTCTTCAAAACTCCAACATTTTTTTAAACTTTTTTTTACCTCTTCAATACTCCAAAATTAAAAGATTTATTTCTTTTTTTACCTCTTCAAAACTCCAACATTATTATTATTATTTTTTTTACCTCTTCAAATCTCCAACATTAAAATATTTCTTTCTTTTTTTTTCCTCTTCAAAACTAAAACATTAAAAGAATTCTTTCTTTTCTACCTCTTCAGAACTCCAACATTTTTTTAATTTTTTTTACCTCTTCAAAACTCCAACATTAAAAGATGTATTTCTTTTTTTACCTCTTCAAAACTCCAACATTAATTTCTTTTTTTTTATCTCTTCAAAAGTCCAACGTTTTGTTTTTACCTCTTCAAAAGTCCAACTTTTTTTTTTACCTCTTCAAAAGCCCAACATTTTTTTTTTTTTTTACCTCTTCAAAACTCCAACATTTTTTTAAACTTTTTTTTACCTCTTCAAAACTCCAAAATTAAAAGATTTATTTCTTTTTTTACCTCTTCAAAACTCCAACATTAAAATAATTCTTTCTTTTTTACCTCTCTAAAACTCCAACATGATTTTTTTTTTTTTTTTTTACCTCTTCAAAACTCCAACATTTTTTTTTTTTTTTACCTCTTCAAAACTCCAACATTCATTTTTTGTTAGTTTTTTTACCTCTTCAAAACTCAATTTTTTTTATTTTTTTTTTACCTCTTCAAAACTCCAACTTTTTTTTTTTTTTTTTTACCTCTTCAAAACTCCACAATTTTTTTTTTTTTTTTTTACCTCTTCAAAACTCCAACATTTCTTTTTTTTTTTACCTCTTCAAAACTCCAACATTGATTTTTTGTTCGTTTTTTTACCTCTTCAAAACTCCAACTTTTTTTTTTTTTTACCTCTTCAAAACTCCAACATTGATTTATTGTTTTTTTTTATACCTCTTCAAAACTCCAACTTTTTTTTTTTTTTACCTCTTCAAAACTCAATTTTTTTTTTTTTTTTACCTCTTCAAAACTCCACAATTTTTTTTTTTTACCTCTTCAAAACTCCTAAATTTTTTTTTTTTTTACCTCTTCAAAACTCCTAAATGTTTTTTATTTTTTTTTCCTCTTCAAAACTCCAACTTTTTTTTTTTTTTACCTCTTCAAAACTCCAACTTTTTTTTTTTTTTACCTCTTCAAAACTCCAACTTTTTTTTTTTTTTACCTCTTCAAAACTCCAACATTGATTTTTTGTTCCTTTTTTTTCCTCTTCAAAACTCCTACATTTTTTTTTATTTTTTTTACCTCTTCAAAACTCCACAATTTTTTTTTTTTTTTTTACCTATTCAAAACTCCTAAATTTATTTATTTATTTTTTACCTCTTCAAAACTCCAACATTGATTTTTTGTTCCTTTTTTTAGCTCTTCAAAACTCAATTTTTTTTTATTTTTTTTTTACCTCTTCAAAACTCCAACATTGATTTTTTGTTCCTTTTTTTACCTCTTCAAAACTCCAAATTTTTTTAAAAATTTTTTTTACCTCTTCAAAACTCCAACTTTTTTTTTTTTACCTCTTCAAAAATTCCAACTTTTTTTTTTTTTTTTACCTATTCAAAACTCCTAAATTTTTTTTTTTTTTTACCTCTTCAAAACTCCAACATTGATTTTTTGTTCCTTTTTTTTCCTCTTCAAAACTCCACAATTTTTTTTATTTATTTTTTTTACCTCTTCAAAACTCGACTTTTTTTTTTTTTTTTTACCTCTTCAAAACTCCTAAATTTTTTTTTTTTTTTTTTTACCCCTTCAAAACTCCACAATTTTTTTTTTTTTTTTACCTATTCAAAACTCCTAAATTTATTTATTTATTTTTTACCTCTTCAAAACTCCAACATTGATTTTTTGTTCCTTTTTTTAGCTCTTCAAAACTCCAACTTTTTTTTTTTTTTAGCTCTTCAAAACTCAATTTTTTTTAATTTTTTTTTTACCTCTTCAAAACTCCAACATTGATTTTTTGTTCCTTTTTTTACCTCTTCAAAACTCAATTTTTATTTTTTTTTACCTCTTCAAAACTCCAATTTTTTTTAATTTTTTTTTTACCTATTCAAAACTCCTAAATTTTTTTTTTTTTTTTTTTATCTCTTCAAAACTCCAACATTGATTTTTTGTTGCTTTTTTTACCTCTTCAAAACTCCAAATTTTTTTTTAATTTTTTTTTTACCTCCTCAAAACTCAATTTTTTTTTTTACCTATTCAAAACTCCAACATTGATTTTTTGTTCCTTTTTTTACCTCTTCAAAACTCCTAAATTTTTTTTTTTTTTTTTACCTCTTCAAAACTCCACAATTTTTTTTTTTTTTTTACCTCTTCAAAACTCCAAAATTTTTTTTATTTTTTTTTCCTCTTCAAAACTCCAACTTTTTTCTTTTTTTACCTCTTCAAAACCCCAACTCTTTTTTCTTTTTACCTCTTCAAAACTCCAACTTTTTTTTTTTTTACCTCTTCAAAACTCCAACTTTTTTTTTTTTTTTTTACCTATTCAAAACTCCTAAATTTTTTTTTTTTTTTACCTCTTCAAAACTCCACAATTTTTTTTTTTTTTTACCTCTTCAAAACTCCTAAATTTATTTATTTATTTTTTACCTCTTCAAAACTCCAACATTGATTTTTGTTCCTTTTTTTAGCTCTTCAAAACTCCACAATTTTATTATTATTTTTTTTTACCTATTCAAAACTCTTAAATTTATTTATTTATTTTTTACCTCTTCAAAACTCAAACATTGATTTTTTGTTCCTTTTTTTAGCTCTTCAAAACTCCAACTTTTTTTTTTTTTTTTAGCTCTTCAAAACTCCAACATTAAAATATTTCTTTCTTTTTTTTTCCTCTTCAAAACTAAAACATTAAAAGAATTCTTTCTTTTCTACCTCTTCAGAACTCCAACATTTTTTTTAATTTTTTTTACCTCTTCAAAACTCCAACATTAAAAGATGTATTTCTTTTTTTACCTCTTCAAAACTCCAACATTAATTTCTTTTTTTTTATCTATTCAAAAGTCCAATATTTTGTTTTACCTCTTCAAAAGTCCAACTTTTTTTTTTACCTCTTCAAAAGCCCAACATTTTTTTTTTTTTTACCTCTTCAAAACTCCAACATTAAAAGATTATTTCTTTTTTTACCTCTTCAAAACTCCAACATTAAAAGAATTCTTTCTTTTTTACCTCTTCAAAAGTCCAACTTTTTTTTTTACCTCTCTAAAACTCCAACATATTTTTTTTTATTTTTTTTACCTCTTCAAATCTCCAACATTAAAATATTTCTTTCTTTTTTTTTCCTCTTCAAAACTAAAACATTAAAAGAATTCTTTCTTTTCTACCTCTTCAGAACTCCAACATTTTTTTTAATTTTTTTTACCTCTTCAAAACTCCAACATTAAAAGATGTATTTCTTTTTTTACCTCTTCAAAACTCCAACATTAATTTCTTTTTTTTTATCTCTTCAAAAGTCCAACATTTTGTTTTTACCTCTTCAAAAGTCCAACTTTTTTTTTTACCTCTTCAAAAGCCCAACATTTTTTTTTTTTTTACCTCTTCAAAACTCCAACATTTTTTTAAACTTTTTTTTACCTCTTCAATACTCCAAAATTAAAAGATTTATTTCTTTTTTTACCTCTTCAAAACTCCAACATTATTATTATTATTTTTTTTACCTCTTCAAATCTCCAACATTAAAATATTTCTTTCTTTTTTTTTCCTCTTCAAAACTAAAACATTAAAAGAATTCTTTCTTTTCTACCTCTTCAGAACTCCAACATTTTTTAAATTTTTTTTACCTCTTCAAAACTCCAACATTAAAAGATGTATTTCTTTTTTTACCTCTTCAAAACTCCAACATTAATTTCTTTTTTTTTATCTCTTCAAAAGTCCAACGTTTTGTTTTTACCTCTTCAAAAGTCCAACTTTTTTTTTTACCTCTTCAAAAGCCCAACATTTTTTTTTTTTTTTACCTCTTCAAAACTCCAACATTTTTTTAAACTTTTTTTTACCTCTTCAAAACTCCAAAATTAAAAGATTTATTTCTTTTTTTACCTCTTCAAAACTCCAACATTAAAATAATTCTTTTTTTTTTACCTCTTCAAAACTCCAACATTTTTTTTTTTTTTTACCTCTTCAAAACTCCAACATTGATTTTTTGTTAGTTTTTTTACCTCTTCAAAACTCAATTTTTTTTATTTTTTTTTTACCTCTTCAAAACTCCAACTTTTTTTTTTTTTTTTTTACCTCTTCAAAACTCCACAATTTTTTTTTTTTTTTTTACCTCTTCAAAACTCCAACATTTCTTTTTTTTTTACCTCTTCAAAACTCCAACATTGATTTTTTGTTCGTTTTTTTACCTCTTCAAAACTCCAACTTTTTTTTTTTTTTTACCTCTTCAAAACTCCAACTTTTTTTTTTTTTTACCTCTTCAAAACTCCAACTTTTTTTTTTTTTTACCTCTTCAAAACTCCAACATTGATTTTTTGTTCCTTTTTTTTCCTCTTCAAAACTCCTAAATTTTTTTTTATTTTTTTTACCTCTTCAAAACTCCACAATTTTTTTTTTTTTTTTTACCTATTCAAAACTCCTAAATTTATTTATTTATTTTTTACCTCTTCAAAACTCCAACATTGATTTTTTGTTCCTTTTTTTAGCTCTTCAAAACTCAATTTTTTTTAATTTTTTTTTTACCTCTTCAAAACTCCAACATTGATTTTTTGTTCCTTTTTTTACCTCTTCAAAACTCCAAATTTTTTTTTAATTTTTTTTTACCTCTTCAAAACTCCAACTTTTTTTTTTTTTACCTCTTCAAAACTCCAACTTTTTTTTTTTTTTTTACCTATTCAAAACTCCTAAATTTTTTTTTTTTTTTTACCTCTTCAAAACTCCAACATTGATTTTTTGTTCCTTTTTTTTCCTCTTCAAAACTCCACAATTTTTTTTATTTATTTTTTTTACCTCTTCAAAACTCCAACTTTTTTTTTTTTTTTTTTACCTCTTCAAAACTCCTAAATTTTTTTTTTTTTTTACCTATTCAAAACTCCTAAATTTATTTATTTATTTTTTACCTCTTCAAAACTCCAACATTGATTTTTTGTTCCTTTTTTTAGCTCTTCAAAACTCAATTTTTTTTAATTTTTTTTTTACCTCTTCAAAACTCCAACATTGATTTTTTGTTCCTTTTTTTACCTCTTCAAAACTCCAAATTTTTTTTTAATTTTTTTTTACCTCTTCAAAACTCCAACTTTTTTTTTTTTTACCTCTTCAAAACTCCAACTTTTTTTTTTTTTTTTACCTATTCAAAACTCCTAAATTTTTTTTTTTTTTTTACCTCTTCAAAACTCCAACATTGATTTTTTGTTCCTTTTTTTTCCTCTTCAAAACTCCACAATTTTTTTTATTTATTTTTTTTACCTCTTCAAAACTCCAACATTAAAATAATTCTTTTTTTTTTACCTCTTCAAAACTCCAACATTTTTTTTTTTTTTTACCTCTTCAAAACTCCAACATTGATTTTTTGTTAGTTTTTTTACCTCTTCAAAACTCAAATTTTTTTATTTTTTTTTTACCTCTTCAAAACTCCAACTTTTTTTTTTTTTTTTTTACCTCTTCAAAACTCCACAATTTTTTTTTTTTTTTTTACCTCTTCAAAACTCCAACATTTCTTTTTTTTTTACCTCTTCAAAACTCCAACATTGATTTTTTGTTCGTTTTTTTACCTCTTCAAAACTCCAACTTTTTTTTTTTTTTTACCTCTTCAAAACTCCAACATTGATTTATTGTTTTTTTTTATACCTCTTCAAAACTCCAACTTTTTTTTTTTTTTACCTCTTCAAAACTCAATTTTTTTTTTTTTTTTTACCTCTTCAAAACTCCACAATTTTTTTTTTTTACCTCTTCAAAACTCCTAAATTTTTATTTTTTTTTACCTCTTCAAAACTCCACATTTTTTTTTTTTTTTTTTTTTACCTCTTCAAAACTCCACAATTTTTTTTATTTTTTTTTTACCTATTCAAAACTCCAACATTGATTTTTTGTTCCTTTTTTTACCTCTTCAAAACTCCACATTTTTTTTTTTTTTTTTTTTACCTCTTCAAAACTCCACAATTTTTTTTTTTTTTTTACCTCTTCAAAACTCCTAAATTTTTTATTTTTTTTTTTCCTCTTCAAAACTCCAACTTTTTTTTTTTTTACCTCTTCAAAACTCCACAATTTTTTTTATTTATTTTTTTTACCTCTTCAAAACTCCAACTTTTTTTTTTTTTTTTTTACCTCTTCAAAACTCCTAAATTTTTTTTAATTTTTTTTACCTCTTCAAAACTCCACAATTTTTTTGTTTTTTTTTTACCTATTCAAAACTCCTAAATTTATTTATTTATTTTTTACCTCTTCAAAACTCCAACATTGATTTTTTGTTCCTTTTTTTAGCTCTTCAAAACTCAATTTTTTTTAATTTTTTTTTTACCTCTTCAAAACTCCAACATTGATTTTTTGTTCCTTTTTTTACCTCTTCAAAACTCCAATTTTTTTTTTAATTTTTTTTTACCTCTTCAAAACTCCAACTTTTTTTTTTTTTACCTCTTCAAAACTCCAACTTTTTTTTTTTTTTTTACCTATTCAAAACTCCTAAATTTTTTATTTTTTTTTACCTCTTCAAAACTCCAACATTGATTTTTTGTTCCTTTTTTTACCTCTTCAAAACTCCACAATTTTTTTTTTTTTTTTTTTACCTCTTCAAAACTCTACAATTTTTTTTTTTTTTTTTTTTACCTCTTCAAAACTCCAACTTTTTTTTTTTCTTACCTCTTCAAAACTCCAACTTTTTTTTTCTTTTTTTTTACCTCTTCAAAACTCCAACATTGATTTTTTGTTCCTTTTTTTACCTCTTCAAAACTCCACAATTTTTTTTATTTTTTTTTTTTACCTCTTCAAAACTCCAACTTTTTTTTTTTTTTTTTTTACCTCTTCAAAACTCCAACATTGATTTTTTGTTCCTTTTTTTACCTCTTCAAAACTCTATTTTTTTTATTTTTTTTTTACCTCTTCAAAACTCCAACATTTTTTTTTTTTTACCTCTTCAAAACTCTACAATTTTTTTTTTTTTTTTTTTTACCTCTTCAAAACTCCAACTTTTTTTTTTCTTACCTCTTCAAAACTCCAACTTTTTTTTTTTTTTTTTTTACCTCTTCAAAACTCCAACATTGATTTTTTGTTCCTTTTTTTACCTCTTCAAAACTCCACAATTTTTTTTTTTTTTTTTTTTACCTCTTCAAAACTCCAACTTTTTTTTTTTTTTTTTTTACCTCTTCAAAACTCCAACATTTTTTTTTTTTTTACCTCTTCAAAACTCCAACATTGATTTTTTGTTCCTTTTTTTAGCTCTTCAAAACTCCACAATTTTATTATTATTTTTTTTTACCTATTCAAAACTCCAACATTGATTTTTTGTTCCTTTTTTTACCTCTTCAAAACTCCTAAATTTTTTTTAATTTTTTTTTCCTCTTCAAAACTCCAACTTTTTTTTTTTTACCTCTTCAAAACTCCAACTTTTTTTTTTTTTTACCTCTTCAAAACTCCAACATTGATTTTTTGTTCCTTTTTTTTCCTCTTCAAAACTCCACAATTTTTTTTATTTATTTTTTTTACCTCTTCAAAACTCCAACTTTTTTTTTTTTTTTTTTACCTCTTCAAAACTCCTAAATTTTTTTTTATTTTTTTTACCTCTTCAAAACTCCACAATTTTTTTTTTTTTTTTTTACCTATTCAAAACTCCTAAATTTATTTATTTATTTTTTACCTCTTCAAAACTCCAACATTGATTTTTTGTTCCTTTTTTTAGCTCTTCAAAACTCCAACTTTTTTTTTTTTTTTTACCTCTTCAAAACTCCAACATTGATTGTTTGTTCCTTTTTTTACCTCTTCAAAACTCAATTTTTTTTTTTTACCTATTCAAAACTCCTAAATTTTTTTTTTTTTTTTTTTACCTCTTCAAAACTCCAACATTGATTTTTTGTTCCTTTTTTTACCTCTTCAAAACTCCAACTTTTTTTTTTTTTTTTACCTCTTCAAAACTCTTTTTTTTTTTTTTTTTTTTACCTCTTCAAAACTCCACACATTTTTTTATTTATTTTTTTTACCTCTTCAAAACTCCAACTTTTTTTTTTTTTTTTTACCTCTTCAAAACTCCACAAATTTTTTTATTTATTTTTTTTACCTCTTCAAAACTCCAACTTTTTTTTTTTTTTTTTTACCTCTTCAAAACTCCTAAATTTTTTTTTTTTTTTTACCTCTTCAAAACTCTATTTTTTTTATTTTTTTTTTACCTCTTCAAAACTCCAACATTTTTTTTTTTTACCTCTTCAAAACTCAATATTTTTTTTTTTTTTTTTTACCTCTCCAAAACTCCAATTTTTTTTTTTTTTACCTCTTCAAAACTCCAACATTTTTTTTTTTTTTACCTCTTCAAAACTCCAACATTGATTTTTTGTTCCTTTTTTTAGCTCTTCAAAACTCCACAATTTTATTATTTTTTTTTTTTACCTATTCAAAACTCCAACATTGATTTTTTGTTCCTTTTTTTACCTCTTCAAAACTCCTAAAAAAATTTTTATTTTTTTTTCCTCTTCAAAACTCCACAATTTTTTTTATTTATTTTTTTTACCTCTTCAAAACTCCAACTTTTTTTTTTTTTTTTTTTACCTCTTCAAAACTCCTAAATTTTTTTTAATTTTTTTTACCTCTTCAAAACTCCACAATTTTTTTGTTTTTTTTTTACCTATTCAAAACTCCTAAATTTATTTATTTATTTTTTACCTCTTCAAAACTCCAACATTGATTTTTTGTTCCTTTTTTTAGCTCTTCAAAACTCCAACTTTTTTTTTTTTTTTTAGCTCTTCAAAACTCTATTTTTTTTATTTTTTTTTTTACCTCTTCAAAACTCAATTTTTTTTTTTTACCTCTTCAAAACTCCAACATTGATTTTTTGTTCCTTTTTTTACCTCTTCAAAACTCCTAAATTTTTTTTTATTTTTTTTTCCTCTTCAAAACTCCAACTTTTTTTTTTTTACCTCTTCAAAACTCAATTTTTTTTTTTTACCTCTTCAAAACTCCAACATTGATTTTTTGTTCCTTTTTTTACCTCTTCAAAACTCCTAAAATTTTTTTTATTTTTTTTTCCTCTTCAAAACTCCAACTTTTTTTTTTTTACCTCTTCAAAACTCCAACATTTTTTTTTTTTTACCTCTTCAAAACTCCAACATTGATTTTTTATTTATTTTTTTTACCTCTTCAAAACTCCAACTTTTTTTTTTTTTTTTTTTTACCTATTCAAACTCCTAAATTTTTTTTTTTTTTTTTTTACCTCTTCAAAACTCCAACATTGATTTATTGTTTTTTTTTATACCTCTTCAAAACTCCAACTTTTTTTTTTTTTTACCTCTTCAAAACTCAATTTTTTTTTTTTTTTTACCTCTTCAAAACTCCACAATTTTTTTTTTTTTACCTCTTCAAAACTCCTAAATTTTTTTTTTTTTTTACCTCTTCAAAACTCCACATTTTTATTTTTTATTTTTTTTTTACCTATTCAAAACTCCAACATTGATTTTTTGTTCCTTTTTTTTCCTCTTCAAAACTCCTAAATTTTTTTTTATTTTTTTTACCTCTTCAAAACTCCACAATTTTTTTTTTTTTTTTACCTATTCAAAACTCCTAAATTTATTTATTTATTTTTTACCTCTTCAAAACTCCAACATTGATTTTTTGTTCCTTTTTTTAGCTCTTCAAAACTCAATTTTTTTTAATTTTTTTTTTACCTCTTCAAAACTCCAACATTGATTTTTTGTTCCTTTTTTTACCTCTTCAAAACTCCACAATTTTTTTTTTTTTTTTTACCTATTCAAAACTCCTAAATTTATTTATTTATTTTTTACCTCTTCAAAACTCCAACATTGATTTTTTGTTCCTTTTTTTAGCTCTTCAAAACTCAATTTTTTTTTATTTTTTTTTTACCTCTTCAAAACTCCAACATTGATTTTTTGTTCCTTTTTTTACCTCTTCAAAACTCCAACTTTTTTATTTTTTTTTACCTCTTCAAAACTCCACATTTTTTTTTTTTTTTTTTTTTACCTCTTCAAAACTCCACAATTTTTTTTTTTTACCTCTTCAAAACTCCTAAATTTTTTTTTTTTTTACCTCTTCAAAACTCCTAAATGTTTTTTATTTTTTTTTCCTCTTCAAAACTCCAACTTTTTTTTTTTTTTACCTCTTCAAAACTCCAACTTTTTTTTTTTTTTACCTCTTCAAAACTCCAACTTTTTTTTTTTTTTACCTCTTCAAAACTCCAACATTGATTTTTTGTTCCTTTTTTTTCCTCTTCAAAACTCCTACATTTTTTTTTATTTTTTTTACCTCTTCAAAACTCCACAATTTTTTTTTTTTTTTTTACCTATTCAAAACTCCTAAATTTATTTATTTATTTTTTACCTCTTCAAAACTCCAACATTGATTTTTTGTTCCTTTTTTTAGCTCTTCAAAACTCAATTTTTTTTTATTTTTTTTTTACCTCTTCAAAACTCCAACATTGATTTTTTGTTCCTTTTTTTACCTCTTCAAAACTCCAAATTTTTTTAAAAATTTTTTTTACCTCTTCAAAACTCCAACTTTTTTTTTTTTACCTCTTCAAAAATTCCAACTTTTTTTTTTTTTTTTACCTATTCAAAACTCCTAAATTTTTTTTTTTTTTTACCTCTTCAAAACTCCAACATTGATTTTTTGTTCCTTTTTTTTCCTCTTCAAAACTCCACAATTTTTTTTATTTATTTTTTTTACCTCTTCAAAACTCGACTTTTTTTTTTTTTTTTTACCTCTTCAAAACTCCTAAATTTTTTTTTTTTTTTTTTTACCCCTTCAAAACTCCACAATTTTTTTTTTTTTTTTACCTATTCAAAACTCCTAAATTTATTTATTTATTTTTTACCTCTTCAAAACTCCAACATTGATTTTTTGTTCCTTTTTTTAGCTCTTCAAAACTCCAACTTTTTTTTTTTTTTAGCTCTTCAAAACTCAATTTTTTTTAATTTTTTTTTTACCTCTTCAAAACTCCAACATTGATTTTTTGTTCCTTTTTTTACCTCTTCAAAACTCAATTTTTATTTTTTTTTACCTCTTCAAAACTCCAATTTTTTTTAATTTTTTTTTTACCTATTCAAAACTCCTAAATTTTTTTTTTTTTTTTTTTATCTCTTCAAAACTCCAACATTGATTTTTTGTTGCTTTTTTTACCTCTTCAAAACTCCAAATTTTTTTTTAATTTTTTTTTTACCTCCTCAAAACTCAATTTTTTTTTTTACCTATTCAAAACTCCAACATTGATTTTTTGTTCCTTTTTTTACCTCTTCAAAACTCCTAAATTTTTTTTTTTTTTTTTACCTCTTCAAAACTCCACAATTTTTTTTTTTTTTTTACCTCTTCAAAACTCCAAAATTTTTTTTATTTTTTTTTCCTCTTCAAAACTCCAACTTTTTTCTTTTTTTACCTCTTCAAAACCCCAACTCTTTTTTCTTTTTACCTCTTCAAAACTCCAACTTTTTTTTTTTTTACCTCTTCAAAACTCCAACTTTTTTTTTTTTTTTTTACCTATTCAAAACTCCTAAATTTTTTTTTTTTTTTACCTCTTCAAAACTCCACAATTTTTTTTTTTTTTTACCTCTTCAAAACTCCTAAATTTATTTATTTATTTTTTACCTCTTCAAAACTCCAACATTGATTTTTGTTCCTTTTTTTAGCTCTTCAAAACTCCACAATTTTATTATTATTTTTTTTTACCTATTCAAAACTCTTAAATTTATTTATTTATTTTTTACCTCTTCAAAACTCAAACATTGATTTTTTGTTCCTTTTTTTAGCTCTTCAAAACTCCAACTTTTTTTTTTTTTTTTAGCTCTTCAAAACTCCAACATTAAAATATTTCTTTCTTTTTTTTTCCTCTTCAAAACTAAAACATTAAAAGAATTCTTTCTTTTCTACCTCTTCAGAACTCCAACATTTTTTTTAATTTTTTTTACCTCTTCAAAACTCCAACATTAAAAGATGTATTTCTTTTTTTACCTCTTCAAAACTCCAACATTAATTTCTTTTTTTTTATCTATTCAAAAGTCCAATATTTTGTTTTACCTCTTCAAAAGTCCAACTTTTTTTTTTACCTCTTCAAAAGCCCAACATTTTTTTTTTTTTTACCTCTTCAAAACTCCAACATTAAAAGATTATTTCTTTTTTTACCTCTTCAAAACTCCAACATTAAAAGAATTCTTTCTTTTTTACCTCTTCAAAAGTCCAACTTTTTTTTTTACCTCTCTAAAACTCCAACATATTTTTTTTTATTTTTTTTACCTCTTCAAATCTCCAACATTAAAATATTTCTTTCTTTTTTTTTCCTCTTCAAAACTAAAACATTAAAAGAATTCTTTCTTTTCTACCTCTTCAGAACTCCAACATTTTTTTTAATTTTTTTTACCTCTTCAAAACTCCAACATTAAAAGATGTATTTCTTTTTTTACCTCTTCAAAACTCCAACATTAATTTCTTTTTTTTTATCTCTTCAAAAGTCCAACATTTTGTTTTTACCTCTTCAAAAGTCCAACTTTTTTTTTTACCTCTTCAAAAGCCCAACATTTTTTTTTTTTTTACCTCTTCAAAACTCCAACATTTTTTTAAACTTTTTTTTACCTCTTCAATACTCCAAAATTAAAAGATTTATTTCTTTTTTTACCTCTTCAAAACTCCAACATTATTATTATTATTTTTTTTACCTCTTCAAATCTCCAACATTAAAATATTTCTTTCTTTTTTTTTCCTCTTCAAAACTAAAACATTAAAAGAATTCTTTCTTTTCTACCTCTTCAGAACTCCAACATTTTTTAAATTTTTTTTACCTCTTCAAAACTCCAACATTAAAAGATGTATTTCTTTTTTTACCTCTTCAAAACTCCAACATTAATTTCTTTTTTTTTATCTCTTCAAAAGTCCAACGTTTTGTTTTTACCTCTTCAAAAGTCCAACTTTTTTTTTTACCTCTTCAAAAGCCCAACATTTTTTTTTTTTTTTACCTCTTCAAAACTCCAACATTTTTTTAAACTTTTTTTTACCTCTTCAAAACTCCAAAATTAAAAGATTTATTTCTTTTTTTACCTCTTCAAAACTCCAACATTAAAATAATTCTTTTTTTTTTACCTCTTCAAAACTCCAACATTTTTTTTTTTTTTTACCTCTTCAAAACTCCAACATTGATTTTTTGTTAGTTTTTTTACCTCTTCAAAACTCAATTTTTTTTATTTTTTTTTTACCTCTTCAAAACTCCAACTTTTTTTTTTTTTTTTTTACCTCTTCAAAACTCCACAATTTTTTTTTTTTTTTTTACCTCTTCAAAACTCCAACATTTCTTTTTTTTTTACCTCTTCAAAACTCCAACATTGATTTTTTGTTCGTTTTTTTACCTCTTCAAAACTCCAACTTTTTTTTTTTTTTTACCTCTTCAAAACTCCAACTTTTTTTTTTTTTTACCTCTTCAAAACTCCAACTTTTTTTTTTTTTTACCTCTTCAAAACTCCAACATTGATTTTTTGTTCCTTTTTTTTCCTCTTCAAAACTCCTAAATTTTTTTTTATTTTTTTTACCTCTTCAAAACTCCACAATTTTTTTTTTTTTTTTTACCTATTCAAAACTCCTAAATTTATTTATTTATTTTTTACCTCTTCAAAACTCCAACATTGATTTTTTGTTCCTTTTTTTAGCTCTTCAAAACTCAATTTTTTTTAATTTTTTTTTTACCTCTTCAAAACTCCAACATTGATTTTTTGTTCCTTTTTTTACCTCTTCAAAACTCCAAATTTTTTTTTAATTTTTTTTTACCTCTTCAAAACTCCAACTTTTTTTTTTTTTACCTCTTCAAAACTCCAACTTTTTTTTTTTTTTTTACCTATTCAAAACTCCTAAATTTTTTTTTTTTTTTTACCTCTTCAAAACTCCAACATTGATTTTTTGTTCCTTTTTTTTCCTCTTCAAAACTCCACAATTTTTTTTATTTATTTTTTTTACCTCTTCAAAACTCCAACTTTTTTTTTTTTTTTTTTACCTCTTCAAAACTCCTAAATTTTTTTTTTTTTTTACCTATTCAAAACTCCTAAATTTATTTATTTATTTTTTACCTCTTCAAAACTCCAACATTGATTTTTTGTTCCTTTTTTTAGCTCTTCAAAACTCAATTTTTTTTAATTTTTTTTTTACCTCTTCAAAACTCCAACATTGATTTTTTGTTCCTTTTTTTACCTCTTCAAAACTCCAAATTTTTTTTTAATTTTTTTTTACCTCTTCAAAACTCCAACTTTTTTTTTTTTTACCTCTTCAAAACTCCAACTTTTTTTTTTTTTTTTACCTATTCAAAACTCCTAAATTTTTTTTTTTTTTTTACCTCTTCAAAACTCCAACATTGATTTTTTGTTCCTTTTTTTTCCTCTTCAAAACTCCACAATTTTTTTTATTTATTTTTTTTACCTCTTCAAAACTCCAACATTAAAATAATTCTTTTTTTTTTACCTCTTCAAAACTCCAACATTTTTTTTTTTTTTTACCTCTTCAAAACTCCAACATTGATTTTTTGTTAGTTTTTTTACCTCTTCAAAACTCAAATTTTTTTATTTTTTTTTTACCTCTTCAAAACTCCAACTTTTTTTTTTTTTTTTTTACCTCTTCAAAACTCCACAATTTTTTTTTTTTTTTTTACCTCTTCAAAACTCCAACATTTCTTTTTTTTTTACCTCTTCAAAACTCCAACATTGATTTTTTGTTCGTTTTTTTACCTCTTCAAAACTCCAACTTTTTTTTTTTTTTTACCTCTTCAAAACTCCAACATTGATTTATTGTTTTTTTTTATACCTCTTCAAAACTCCAACTTTTTTTTTTTTTTACCTCTTCAAAACTCAATTTTTTTTTTTTTTTTTACCTCTTCAAAACTCCACAATTTTTTTTTTTTACCTCTTCAAAACTCCTAAATTTTTATTTTTTTTTACCTCTTCAAAACTCCACATTTTTTTTTTTTTTTTTTTTTACCTCTTCAAAACTCCACAATTTTTTTTATTTTTTTTTTACCTATTCAAAACTCCAACATTGATTTTTTGTTCCTTTTTTTACCTCTTCAAAACTCCACATTTTTTTTTTTTTTTTTTTTACCTCTTCAAAACTCCACAATTTTTTTTTTTTTTTTACCTCTTCAAAACTCCTAAATTTTTTATTTTTTTTTTTCCTCTTCAAAACTCCAACTTTTTTTTTTTTTACCTCTTCAAAACTCCACAATTTTTTTTATTTATTTTTTTTACCTCTTCAAAACTCCAACTTTTTTTTTTTTTTTTTTTACCTCTTCAAAACTCCTAAATTTTTTTTAATTTTTTTTACCTCTTCAAAACTCCACAATTTTTTTGTTTTTTTTTTACCTATTCAAAACTCCTAAATTTATTTATTTATTTTTTACCTCTTCAAAACTCCAACATTGATTTTTTGTTCCTTTTTTTAGCTCTTCAAAACTCAATTTTTTTTAATTTTTTTTTTACCTCTTCAAAACTCCAACATTGATTTTTTGTTCCTTTTTTTACCTCTTCAAAACTCCAATTTTTTTTTTAATTTTTTTTTACCTCTTCAAAACTCCAACTTTTTTTTTTTTTACCTCTTCAAAACTCCAACTTTTTTTTTTTTTTTTACCTATTCAAAACTCCTAAATTTTTTATTTTTTTTTACCTCTTCAAAACTCCAACATTGATTTTTTGTTCCTTTTTTTACCTCTTCAAAACTCCACAATTTTTTTTTTTTTTTTTTTACCTCTTCAAAACTCTACAATTTTTTTTTTTTTTTTTTTTACCTCTTCAAAACTCCAACTTTTTTTTTTTCTTACCTCTTCAAAACTCCAACTTTTTTTTTCTTTTTTTTTACCTCTTCAAAACTCCAACATTGATTTTTTGTTCCTTTTTTTACCTCTTCAAAACTCCACAATTTTTTTTATTTTTTTTTTTTACCTCTTCAAAACTCCAACTTTTTTTTTTTTTTTTTTTACCTCTTCAAAACTCCAACATTGATTTTTTGTTCCTTTTTTTACCTCTTCAAAACTCTATTTTTTTTATTTTTTTTTTACCTCTTCAAAACTCCAACATTTTTTTTTTTTTACCTCTTCAAAACTCTACAATTTTTTTTTTTTTTTTTTTTACCTCTTCAAAACTCCAACTTTTTTTTTTCTTACCTCTTCAAAACTCCAACTTTTTTTTTTTTTTTTTTTACCTCTTCAAAACTCCAACATTGATTTTTTGTTCCTTTTTTTACCTCTTCAAAACTCCACAATTTTTTTTTTTTTTTTTTTTACCTCTTCAAAACTCCAACTTTTTTTTTTTTTTTTTTTACCTCTTCAAAACTCCAACATTTTTTTTTTTTTTACCTCTTCAAAACTCCAACATTGATTTTTTGTTCCTTTTTTTAGCTCTTCAAAACTCCACAATTTTATTATTATTTTTTTTTACCTATTCAAAACTCCAACATTGATTTTTTGTTCCTTTTTTTACCTCTTCAAAACTCCTAAATTTTTTTTAATTTTTTTTTCCTCTTCAAAACTCCAACTTTTTTTTTTTTACCTCTTCAAAACTCCAACTTTTTTTTTTTTTTACCTCTTCAAAACTCCAACATTGATTTTTTGTTCCTTTTTTTTCCTCTTCAAAACTCCACAATTTTTTTTATTTATTTTTTTTACCTCTTCAAAACTCCAACTTTTTTTTTTTTTTTTTTACCTCTTCAAAACTCCTAAATTTTTTTTTATTTTTTTTACCTCTTCAAAACTCCACAATTTTTTTTTTTTTTTTTTACCTATTCAAAACTCCTAAATTTATTTATTTATTTTTTACCTCTTCAAAACTCCAACATTGATTTTTTGTTCCTTTTTTTAGCTCTTCAAAACTCCAACTTTTTTTTTTTTTTTTACCTCTTCAAAACTCCAACATTGATTGTTTGTTCCTTTTTTTACCTCTTCAAAACTCAATTTTTTTTTTTTACCTATTCAAAACTCCTAAATTTTTTTTTTTTTTTTTTTACCTCTTCAAAACTCCAACATTGATTTTTTGTTCCTTTTTTTACCTCTTCAAAACTCCAACTTTTTTTTTTTTTTTTACCTCTTCAAAACTCTTTTTTTTTTTTTTTTTTTTACCTCTTCAAAACTCCACACATTTTTTTATTTATTTTTTTTACCTCTTCAAAACTCCAACTTTTTTTTTTTTTTTTTACCTCTTCAAAACTCCACAAATTTTTTTATTTATTTTTTTTACCTCTTCAAAACTCCAACTTTTTTTTTTTTTTTTTTACCTCTTCAAAACTCCTAAATTTTTTTTTTTTTTTTACCTCTTCAAAACTCTATTTTTTTTATTTTTTTTTTACCTCTTCAAAACTCCAACATTTTTTTTTTTTACCTCTTCAAAACTCAATATTTTTTTTTTTTTTTTTTACCTCTCCAAAACTCCAATTTTTTTTTTTTTTACCTCTTCAAAACTCCAACATTTTTTTTTTTTTTACCTCTTCAAAACTCCAACATTGATTTTTTGTTCCTTTTTTTAGCTCTTCAAAACTCCACAATTTTATTATTTTTTTTTTTTACCTATTCAAAACTCCAACATTGATTTTTTGTTCCTTTTTTTACCTCTTCAAAACTCCTAAAAAAATTTTTATTTTTTTTTCCTCTTCAAAACTCCACAATTTTTTTTATTTATTTTTTTTACCTCTTCAAAACTCCAACTTTTTTTTTTTTTTTTTTTACCTCTTCAAAACTCCTAAATTTTTTTTAATTTTTTTTACCTCTTCAAAACTCCACAATTTTTTTGTTTTTTTTTTACCTATTCAAAACTCCTAAATTTATTTATTTATTTTTTACCTCTTCAAAACTCCAACATTGATTTTTTGTTCCTTTTTTTAGCTCTTCAAAACTCCAACTTTTTTTTTTTTTTTTAGCTCTTCAAAACTCTATTTTTTTTATTTTTTTTTTTACCTCTTCAAAACTCAATTTTTTTTTTTTACCTCTTCAAAACTCCAACATTGATTTTTTGTTCCTTTTTTTACCTCTTCAAAACTCCTAAATTTTTTTTTATTTTTTTTTCCTCTTCAAAACTCCAACTTTTTTTTTTTTACCTCTTCAAAACTCAATTTTTTTTTTTTACCTCTTCAAAACTCCAACATTGATTTTTTGTTCCTTTTTTTACCTCTTCAAAACTCCTAAAATTTTTTTTATTTTTTTTTCCTCTTCAAAACTCCAACTTTTTTTTTTTTACCTCTTCAAAACTCCAACATTTTTTTTTTTTTACCTCTTCAAAACTCCAACATTGATTTTTTATTTATTTTTTTTACCTCTTCAAAACTCCAACTTTTTTTTTTTTTTTTTTTTACCTATTCAAACTCCTAAATTTTTTTTTTTTTTTTTTTACCTCTTCAAAACTCCAACATTGATTTATTGTTTTTTTTTATACCTCTTCAAAACTCCAACTTTTTTTTTTTTTTACCTCTTCAAAACTCAATTTTTTTTTTTTTTTTACCTCTTCAAAACTCCACAATTTTTTTTTTTTTACCTCTTCAAAACTCCTAAATTTTTTTTTTTTTTTACCTCTTCAAAACTCCACATTTTTATTTTTTATTTTTTTTTTACCTATTCAAAACTCCAACATTGATTTTTTGTTCCTTTTTTTACCTCTTCAAAACTCCAACTTTTTTATTTTTTTTTACCTCTTCAAAACTCCACATTTTTTTTTTTTTTTTTTTTTTACCTCTTCAAAACTCCACAATTTTTTTTTTTTTTTTACCTCTTCAAAACTCTTAAATGTTTTTTATTTTTTTTTCCTCTTCAAAACTCCAACTTTTTTTTTTTTTTACCTCTTCAAAACTCCAACTTTTTTTTTTTTTTACCTCTTCAAAACTCCAACATTGATTTTTTGTTCCTTTTTTTTCCTCTTCAAAACTCCTAATTTTTTTTTAATTTTTTTTACCTCTTCAAAACTCCACAATTTTTTTTTTTTTTTTTACCTATTCAAAACTCCTAAATTTATTTATTTATTTTTTACCTCTTCAAAACTCCAACATTGATTTTTTGTTCCTTTTTTTAGCTCTTCAAAACTCAATTTTTTTTTTTTTTTTTTTTACCTCTTCAAAACTCCAACATTGATTTTTTGTTCCTTTTTTTACCTCTTCAAAACTCCAAATTTTTTTTTAATTTTTTTTTACCTCTTCAAAACTCCAACTTTTTTTTTTTTTACCTCTTCAAAACTCCAACTTATTTTTTTTTTACCTCTTCAAAACTCCAACATTGATTTTTTGTTCCTTTTTTTACCTCTTCAAAACTCCAATTTTTTTTTTAATTTTTTTTTACCTCTTCAAAACTCCAACTTTTTTCTTTTTTACCTCTTCAAAAGTCCAACTTTTTTTTTTACCTCTCTAAAACTCCAACATATTTTTTTTTATTTTTTTTACCTCTTCAAATCTCCAACATTAAAATATTTCTTTCTTTTTTTTTCCTCTTCAAAACTAAAACATTAAAAGAATTCTTTCTTTTCTACCTCTTCAGAACTCCAACATTTTTTTTAATTTTTTTTACCTCTTCAAAACTCCAACATTAAAAGATGTATTTCTTTTTTTACCTCTTCAAAACTCCAACATTAATTTCTTTTTTTTTATCTCTTCAAAAGTCCAACATTTTGTTTTTACCTCTTCAAAAGTCCAACTTTTTTTTTTACCTCTTCAAAAGCACAACATTTTTTTTTTTTTACCTCTTCAAAACTCCAACATTTTTTTAAACTTTTTTTTACCTCTTCAATACTCCAAAATTAAAAGATTTATTTCTTTTTTTACCTCTTCAAAACTCCAACATTATTATTATTTTTTTTTTTACCTCTTCAAATCTCCAACATTAAAATATTTCTTTCTTTTTTTTTCCTCTTCAAAACTAAAACATTAAAAGAATTCTTTCTTTTCTACCTCTTCAGAACTCCACAATTTTTTTTTTTTTTTTTACCTATTCAAAACTCCTAAATTTATTTATTTATTTTTTACCTCTTCAAAACTCCAACATTGATTTTTTGTTCCTTTTTTTAGCTCTTCAAAACTCAATTTTTTTTAATTTTTTTTTTACCTCTTCAAAACTCCAACATTGATTTTTTGTTCCTTTTTTTACCTCTTCAAAACTCCAAATTTTTTTTTACCTCTTCAAAACTCCAACTTTTTTTTTTTTTACCTCTTCAAAACTCCAACTTATTTTTTTTTTACCTCTTCAAAACTCCAACATTGATTTTTTGTTCCTTTTTTTACCTCTTCAAAACTCCAATTTTTTTTTTAATTTTTTTTTACCTCTTCAAAACTCCAACTTTTTTCTTTTTTACCTCTTCAAAAGTCCAACTTTTTTTTTTACCTCTCTAAAACTCCAACATATTTTTTTTTATTTTTTTTACCTCTTCAAATCTCCAACATTAAAATATTTCTTTCTTTTTTTTTCCTCTTCAAAACTAAAACATTAAAAGAATTCTTTCTTTTCTACCTCTTCAGAACTCCAACATTTTTTTTAATTTTTTTTACCTCTTCAAAACTCCAACATTAAAAGATGTATTTCTTTTTTTACCTCTTCAAAACTCCAACATTAATTTCTTTTTTTTTATCTCTTCAAAAGTCCAACATTTTGTTTTTACCTCTTCAAAAGTCCAACTTTTTTTTTTACCTCTTCAAAAGCACAACATTTTTTTTTTTTTTACCTCTTCAAAACTCCAACATTTTTTTAAACTTTTTTTTACCTCTTCAATACTCCAAAATTAAAAGATTTATTTCTTTTTTTACCTCTTCAAAACTCCAACATTATTATTATTATTTTTTTTACCTCTTCAAATCTCCAACATTAAAATATTTCTTTCTTTTTTTTTCCTCTTCAAAACTAAAACATTAAAAGAATTCTTTCTTTTCTACCTCTTCAGAACTCCACATTTTTTTTTTTTTTTTTACCTATTCAAAACTCCTAAATTTATTTATTTATTTTTTACCTCTTCAAAACTCCAACATTGATTTTTTGTTCCTTTTTTTAGCTCTTCAAAACTCAATTTTTTTTTATTTTTTTTTTACCTCTTCAAAACTCCAACATTGATTTTTTGTTCCTTTTTTTACCTCTTCAAAACTCCAAATTTTTTTTTAAATTTTTTTTACCTCTTCAAAACTCCAACTTTTTTTTTTTTTACCTCTTCAAAACTCCAACTTATTTTTTTTTTACCTCTTCAAAACTCCAACATTGATTTTGTGTTCCTTTTTTTACCTCTTCAAAACTCCAATTTTTTTTTTAATTTTTTTTTACCTCTTCAAAACTCCAACTTTTTTCTTTTTTACCTCTTCAAAAGTCCAACTTTTTTTTTCACCTCTCTAAAACTCCAACATATTTTTTTTTATTTTTTTTACCTCTTCAAATCTCCAACATTAAAATATTTCTTTCTTTTTTTTTCCTCTTCAAAACTAAAACATTAAAAGAATTCTTTCTTTTCTACCTCTTCAGAACTCCAACATTTTTTTTAATTTTTTTTACCTCTTCAAAACTCCAACATTAAAAGATGTATTTCTTTTTTTACCTCTTCAAAACTCCAACATTAATTTCTTTTTTTTTATCTCTTCAAAAGTCCAACATTTTGTTTTTACCTCTTCAAAAGTCCAACTTTTTTTTTTACCTCTTCAAAAGCACAACATTTTTTTTTTTTTTACCTCTTCAAAACTCCAACATTTTTTTAAACTTTTTTTTACCTCTTCAATACTCCAAAATTAAAAGATTTATTTATTTTTTTACCTCTTCAAAACTCCAACATTATTATTATTATTTTTTTTACCTCTTCAAATCTCCAACATTAAAATATTTCTTTCTTTTTTTTTCCTCTTCAAAACTAAAACATTAAAAGAATTCTTTCTTTTCTACCTCTTCAGAACTCCAACATTTTTTTAATTTTTTTTACCTCTTCAAAACTCCAACATTAAAAGATGTATTTCTTTTTTTACCTCTTCAAAACTCCAACATTAATTTCTTTTTTTTTATCTCTTCAAAAGTCCAACGTTTTGTTTTTACCTCTTCAAAAGTCCAACTTTTTTTTTTACCTCTTCAAAAGCCCAACATTTTTTTTTTTTTTTACCTCTTCAAAACTCCAACATTTTTTTAAACTTTTTTTTACCTCTTCAAAACTCCAAAATTAAAAGATTTATTTCTTTTTTTACCTCTTCAAAACTCCAACATTAAAATAATTCTTTCTTTTTTACCTCTCTAAAACTCCAACATGATTTTTTTTTTTTTTTTTTACCTCTTCAAAACTCCAACATTTTTTTTTTTTTTTACCTCTTCAAAACTCCAACATTCATTTTTTGTTAGTTTTTTTACCTCTTCAAAACTCAATTTTTTTTATTTTTTTTTTACCTCTTCAAAACTCCAACTTTTTTTTTTTTTTTTTTACCTCTTCAAAACTCCACAATTTTTTTTTTTTTTTTTTACCTCTTCAAAACTCCAACATTTCTTTTTTTTTTTACCTCTTCAAAACTCCAACATTGATTTTTTGTTCGTTTTTTTACCTCTTCAAAACTCCAACTTTTTTTTTTTTTTACCTCTTCAAAACTCCAACATTGATTTATTGTTTTTTTTTATACCTCTTCAAAACTCCAACTTTTTTTTTTTTTTACCTCTTCAAAACTCAATTTTTTTTTTTTTTACCTCTTCAAAACTCCACAATTTTTTTTTTTTACCTCTTCAAAACTCCTAAATTTTTTTTTTTTTTACCTCTTCAAAACTCCACATTTTTTTTTTTTTTTTTTTTACCTCTTCAAAACTCCACAATTTTTTTTTATTTTTTTTTACCTATTCAAAACTCCAACATTGATTTTTTGTTCCTTTTTTTACCTCTTCAAAACTCCAACTTTTTTATTTTTTTTTACCTCTTCAAAACTCCACATTTTTTTTTTTTTTTTTTTTTACCTCTTCAAAACTTCACAATTTTTTTTTTTTTTTTACCTCTTCAAAACTCCTAAATGTTTTTTTTTTTTTTTTTCCTCTTCAAAACTCCAACTTTTTTTTTTTTTTACCTCTTCAAAACTCCAACTTTTTTTTTTTTTTACCTCTTCAAAACTCCAACATTGATTTTTTGTTCCTTTTTTTTCCTCTTCAAAACTCCTAAATTTTTTTTTATTTTTTTTACCTCTTCAAAACTCCACAATTTTTTTTTTTTTTTTACCTATTCAAAACTCCTAAATTTATTTATTTATTTTTTACCTCTTCAAAACTCCAACATTGATTTTTTGTTCCTTTTTTTAGCTCTTCAAAACTCAATTTTTTTTAATTTTTTTTTTACCTCTTCAAAACTCCAACATTGATTTTTTGTTCCTTTTTTTACCTCTTCAAAACTCCACAATTTTTTTTTTTTTTTTTACCTATTCAAAACTCCTAAATTTATTTATTTATTTTTTACCTCTTCAAAACTCCAACATTGATTTTTTGTTCCTTTTTTTAGCTCTTCAAAACTCAATTTTTTTTTATTTTTTTTTTACCTCTTCAAAACTCCAACATTGATTTTTTGTTCCTTTTTTTACCTCTTCAAAACTCCAACTTTTTTATTTTTTTTTACCTCTTCAAAACTCCACATTTTTTTTTTTTTTTTTTTTTACCTCTTCAAAACTCCACAATTTTTTTTTTTTTTTTACCTCTTCAAAACTCCTAAATGTTTTTTTTTTTTTTTTCCTCTTCAAAACTCCAACTTTTTTTTTTTTTTACCTCTTCAAAACTCCAACTTTTTTTTTTTTTTACCTCTTCAAAACTCCAACATTGATTTTTTGTTCCTTTTTTTTCCTCTTCAAAACTCCTAAATTTTTTTTTATTTTTTTTACCTCTTCAAAACTCCACAATTTTTTTTTTTTTTTACCTATTCAAAACTCCTAAATTTATTTATTTATTTTTTACCTCTTCAAAACTCCAACATTGATTTTTTGTTCCTTTTTTTAGCTCTTCAAAACTCAATTTTTTTTAATTTTTTTTTTACCTCTTCAAAACTCCAACATTGATTTTTTGTTCCTTTTTTTACCTCTTCAAAACTCCACAATTTTTTTTTTTTTTTTTACCTATTCAAAACTCCTAAATTTATTTATTTATTTTTTACCTCTTCAAAACTCCAACATTGATTTTTTGTTCCTTTTTTTAGCTCTTCAAAACTCAATTTTTTTTTATTTTTTTTTTACCTCTTCAAAACTCCAACATTGATTTTTTGTTCCTTTTTTTACCTCTTCAAAACTCCAAATTTTTTTTTAATTTTTTTTTACCTCTTCAAAACTCCAACTTTTTTTTTTTTTACCTCTTCAAAACTCCAACTTATTTTTTTTTTACCTCTTCAAAACTCCAACATTGATTTTTTGTTCCTTTTTTTACCTCTTCAAAACTCCAATTTTTTTTTTAATTTTTTTTTACCTCTTCAAAACTCCAACTTTTTTCTTTTTTACCTCTTCAAAAGTCCAACTTTTTTTTTTACCTCTCTAAAACTCCAACATATTTTTTTTTATTTTTTTTACCTCTTCAAATCTCCAACATTAAAATATTTCTTTCTTTTTTTTTCCTCTTCAAAACTAAAACATTAAAAGAATTCTTTCTTTTCTACCTCTTCAGAACTCCAACATTTTTTTTAATTTTTTTTACCTCTTCAAAACTCCAACATTAAAAGATGTATTTCTTTTTTTACCTCTTCAAAACTCCAACATTAATTTCTTTTTTTTTATCTCTTCAAAAGTCCAACATTTTGTTTTTACCTCTTCAAAAGTCCAACTTTTTTTTTTACCTCTTCAAAAGCACAACATTTTTTTTTTTTTACCTCTTCAAAACTCCAACATTTTTTTAAACTTTTTTTTACCTCTTCAATACTCCAAAATTAAAAGATTTATTTCTTTTTTTACCTCTTCAAAACTCCAACATTATTATTATTATTTTTTTTACCTCTTCAAATCTCCAACATTAAAATATTTCTTTCTTTTTTTTTCCTCTTCAAAACTAAAACATTAAAAGAATTCTTTCTTTTCTACCTCTTCAGAACTCCAACATTTTTTTAATTTTTTTTACCTCTTCAAAACTCCAACATTAAAAGATGTATTTCTTTTTTTACCTCTTCAAAACTCCAACATTAATTTCTTTTTTTTTATCTCTTCAAAAGTCCAACGTTTTGTTTTTACCTCTTCAAAAGTCCAACTTTTTTTTTTACCTCTTCAAAAGCCCAACATTTTTTTTTTTTTTTACCTCTTCAAAACTCCAACATTTTTTTAAACTTTTTTTTACCTCTTCAAAACTCCAAAATTAAAAGATTTATTTCTTTTTTTACCTCTTCAAAACTCCAACATTAAAATAATTCTTTCTTTTTTACCTCTCTAAAACTCCAACATGATTTTTTTTTTTTTTTTTTACCTCTTCAAAACTCCAACATTTTTTTTTTTTTTACCTCTTCAAAACTCCAACATTCATTTTTTGTTAGTTTTTTTACCTCTTCAAAACTCAAATTTTTTTATTTTTTTTTTACCTCTTCAAAACTCCAACTTTTTTTTTTTTTTTTTTACCTCTTCAAAACTCCACAATTTTTTTTTTTTTTTTTTACCTCTTCAAAACTCCAACATTTCTTTTTTTTTTTACCTCTTCAAAACTCCAACATTGATTTTTTGTTCGTTTTTTTACCTCTTCAAAACTCCAACTTTTTTTTTTTTTTACCTCTTCAAAACTCCAACATTGATTTATTGTTTTTTTTTATACCTCTTCAAAACTCCAACTTTTTTTTTTTTTTACCTCTTCAAAACTCCAACTTTTTTTTTTTTTTACCTCTTCAAAACTCCACAATTTTTTTTTTTTACCTCTTCAAAACTCCTAAATTTTTTTTTTTTTTACCTCTTCAAAACTCCTAAATGTTTTTTATTTTTTTTTCCTCTTCAAAACTCCAACTTTTTTTTTTTTTTACCTCTTCAAAACTCCAACTTTTTTTTTTTTTTACCTCTTCAAAACTCCAACTTTTTTTTTTTTTTACCTCTTCAAAACTCCAACATTGATTTTTTGTTCCTTTTTTTTCCTCTTCAAAACTCCTAAATTTTTTTTTATTTTTTTTACCTCTTCAAAACTCCACAATTTTTTTTTTTTTTTTTACCTATTCAAAACTCCTAAATTTATTTATTTATTTTTTACCTCTTCAAAACTCCAACATTGATTTTTTGTTCCTTTTTTTAGCTCTTCAAAACTCAATTTTTTTTTATTTTTTTTTTACCTCTTCAAAACTCCAACATTGATTTTTTGTTCCTTTTTTTACCTCTTCAAAACTCCAAATTTTTTAAAAAATTTTTTTTACCTCTTCAAAACTCCAACTTTTTTTTTTTTACCTCTTCAAAAATTCCAACTTTTTTTTTTTTTTTTACCTATTCAAAACTCCTAAATTTTTTTTTTTTTTTACCTCTTCAAAACTCCAACATTGATTTTTTGTTCCTTTTTTTTCCTCTTCAAAACTCCACAATTTTTTTTATTTATTTTTTTTACCTCTTCAAAACTCGACTTTTTTTTTTTTTTTTTACCTCTTCAAAACTCCTAAATTTTTTTTTTTTTTTTTTTACCCCTTCAAAACTCCACAATTTTTTTTTTTTTTTTACCTATTCAAAACTCCTAAATTTATTTATTTATTTTTTACCTCTTCAAAACTCCAACATTGATTTTTTGTTCCTTTTTTTAGCTCTTCAAAACTCCAACTTTTTTTTTTTTTTAGCTCTTCAAAACTCAATTTTTTTTAATTTTTTTTTTACCTCTTCAAAACTCCAACATTGATTTTTTGTTCCTTTTTTTACCTCTTCAAAACTCAATTTTTTTTTTTTTTACCTCTTCAAAACTCCAATTTTTTTTAATTTTTTTTTTACCTATTCAAAACTCCTAAATTTTTTTTTTTTTTTTTTATCTCTTCAAAACTCCACAATTTTTTTTTTTTTTTTACCTCTTCAAAACTCCAAAATTTTTTTTATTTTTTTTTCCTCTTCAAAACTCCAACTTTTTTCTTTTTTTACCTCTTCAAAACCCCAACTCTTTTTTCTTTTTACCTCTTCAAAACTCCAACTTTTTTTTTTTTTACCTCTTCAAAACTCCAACTTTTTTTTTTTTTTTTTACCTATTCAAAACTCCTAAATTTTTTTTTTTTTTTTTCCTCTTCAAAACTCCACAATTTTTTTTTTTTTTTACCTCTTCAAAACTCCTAAATTTATTTATTTATTTTTTACCTCTTCAAAACTCCAACATTGATTTTTGTTCCTTTTTTTAGCTCTTCAAAACTCCACAATTTTATTATTATTTTTTTTTACCTATTCAAAACTCTTAAATTTATTTATTTATTTTTTACCTCTTCAAAACTCAAACATTGATTTTTTGTTCCTTTTTTTAGCTCTTCAAAACTCCAACTTTTTTTTTTTTTTTTAGCTCTTCAAAACTCCAACATTAAAATATTTCTTTCTTTTTTTTTCCTCTTCAAAACTAAAACATTAAAAGAATTCTTTCTTTTCTACCTCTTCAGAACTCCAACATTTTTTTTAATTTTTTTTACCTCTTCAAAACTCCAACATTAAAAGATGTATTTCTTTTTTTACCTCTTCAAAACTCCAACATTAATTTCTTTTTTTTTATCTATTCAAAAGTCCAATATTTTGTTTTACCTCTTCAAAAGTCCAACTTTTTTTTTTACCTCTTCAAAAGCCCAACATTTTTTTTTTTTTTACCTCTTCAAAACTCCAACATTAAAAGATTATTTCTTTTTTTACCTCTTCAAAACTCCAACATTAAAAGAATTCTTTCTTTTTTACCTCTTCAAAAGTCCAACTTTTTTTTTTACCTCTCTAAAACTCCAACATATTTTTTTTTATTTTTTTTACCTCTTCAAATCTCCAACATTAAAATATTTCTTTCTTTTTTTTTCCTCTTCAAAACTAAAACATTAAAAGAATTCTTTCTTTTCTACCTCTTCAGAACTCCAACATTTTTTTTAATTTTTTTTACCTCTTCAAAACTCCAACATTAAAAGATGTATTTCTTTTTTTACCTCTTCAAAACTCCAACATTAATTTCTTTTTTTTTATCTCTTCAAAAGTCCAACATTTTGTTTTTACCTCTTCAAAAGTCCAACTTTTTTTTTTACCTCTTCAAAAGCCTAGCATTTTTTTTTTTTTTACCTCTTCAAAACTCCAACATTTTTTTAAACTTTTTTTTACCTCTTCAATACTCCAAAATTAAAAGATTTATTTCTTTTTTTACCTCTTCAAAACTCCAACATTATTATTATTATTTTTTTTACCTCTTCAAATCTCCAACATTAAAATATTTCTTTCTTTTTTTTTCCTCTTCAAAACTAAAACATTAAAAGAATTCTTTCTTTTCTACCTCTTCAGAACTCCAACATTTTTTAAATTTTTTTTACCTCTTCAAAACTCCAACATTAAAAGATGTATTTCTTTTTTTACCTCTTCAAAACTCCAACATTAATTTCTTTTTTTTTATCTCTTCAAAAGTCCAACGTTTTGTTTTTACCTCTTCAAAAGTCCAACTTTTTTTTTTACCTCTTCAAAAGCCCAACATTTTTTTTTTTTTTTACCTCTTCAAAACTCCAACATTTTTTTAAACTTTTTTTTACCTCTTCAAAACTCCAAAATTAAAAGATTTATTTCTTTTTTTACCTCTTCAAAACTCCAACATTAAAATAATTCTTTTTTTTTTACCTCTTCAAAACTCCAACATTTTTTTTTTTTTTTACCTCTTCAAAACTCCAACATTGATTTTTTGTTAGTTTTTTTACCTCTTCAAAACTCAATTTTTTTTATTTTTTTTTTACCTCTTCAAAACTCCAACTTTTTTTTTTTTTTTTTTACCTCTTCAAAACTCCACAATTTTTTTTTTTTTTTTTACCTCTTCAAAACTCCAACATTTCTTTTTTTTTTACCTCTTCAAAACTCCAACATTGATTTTTTGTTCGTTTTTTTACCTCTTCAAAACTCCAACTTTTTTTTTTTTTTTACCTCTTCAAAACTCCAACTTTTTTTTTTTTTTACCTCTTCAAAACTCCAACTTTTTTTTTTTTTTACCTCTTCAAAACTCCAACATTGATTTTTTGTTCCTTTTTTTTCCTCTTCAAAACTCCTAAATTTTTTTTTATTTTTTTTACCTCTTCAAAACTCCACAATTTTTTTTTTTTTTTTTACCTATTCAAAACTCCTAAATTTATTTATTTATTTTTTACCTCTTCAAAACTCCAACATTGATTTTTTGTTCCTTTTTTTAGCTCTTCAAAATTCAATTTTTTTTAATTTTTTTTTTACCTCTTCAAAACTCCAACATTGATTTTTTGTTCCTTTTTTTACCTCTTCAAAACTCCAAATTTTTTTTTAATTTTTTTTTACCTCTTCAAAACTCCAACTTTTTTTTTTTTTACCTCTTCAAAACTCCAACTTTTTTTTTTTTTTTTACCTATTCAAAACTCCTAAATTTTTTTTTTTTTTTTACCTCTTCAAAACTCCAACATTGATTTTTTGTTCCTTTTTTTTCCTCTTCAAAACTCCACAATTTTTTTTATTTATTTTTTTTACCTCTTCAAAACTCCAACTTTTTTTTTTTTTTTTTTACCTCTTCAAAACTCCTAAATTTTTTTTTTTTTTTACCTATTCAAAACTCCTAAATTTATTTATTTATTTTTTACCTCTTCAAAACTCCAACATTGATTTTTTGTTCCTTTTTTTAGCTCTTCAAAACTCAATTTTTTTTAATTTTTTTTTTACCTCTTCAAAACTCCAACATTGATTTTTTGTTCCTTTTTTTACCTCTTCAAAACTCCAAATTTTTTTTTAATTTTTTTTTACCTCTTCAAAACTCCAACTTTTTTTTTTTTTACCTCTTCAAAACTCCAACTTTTTTTTTTTTTTTTACCTATTCAAAACTCCTAAATTTTTTTTTTTTTTTTACCTCTTCAAAACTCCAACATTGATTTTTTGTTCCTTTTTTTTCCTCTTCAAAACTCCACAATTTTTTTTATTTATTTTTTTTACCTCTTCAAAACTCCAACATTAAAATAATTCTTTTTTTTTTACCTCTTCAAAACTCCAACATTTTTTTTTTTTTTTACCTCTTCAAAACTCCAACATTGATTTTTTGTTAGTTTTTTTACCTCTTCAAAACTCAAATTTTTTTATTTTTTTTTTACCTCTTCAAAACTCCAACTTTTTTTTTTTTTTTTTTACCTCTTCAAAACTCCACAATTTTTTTTTTTTTTTTTACCTCTTCAAAACTCCAACATTTCTTTTTTTTTTACCTCTTCAAAACTCCAACATTGATTTTTTGTTCGTTTTTTTACCTCTTCAAAACTCCAACTTTTTTTTTTTTTTTACCTCTTCAAAACTCCAACATTGATTTATTGTTTTTTTTTATACCTCTTCAAAACTCCAACTTTTTTTTTTTTTTACCTCTTCAAAACTCAATTTTTTTTTTTTTTTTTACCTCTTCAAAACTCCACAATTTTTTTATTTTACCTCTTCAAAACTCCTAAATTTTTATTTTTTTTTACCTCTTCAAAACTCCACATTTTTTTTTTTTTTTTTTTTTACCTCTTCAAAACTCCACAATTTTTTTTTTTTTTTTTTTACCTATTCAAAACTCCAACATTGATTTTTTGTTCCTTTTTTTACCTCTTCAAAACTCCACATTTTTTTTTTTTTTTTTTTTACCTCTTCAAAACTCCACAATTTTTTTTTTTTTTTTACCTCTTCAAAACTCCTAAATTTTTCATTTTTTTTTTTCCTCTTCAAAACTCCAACTTTTTTTTTTTTTACCTCTTCAAAACTCCAACTTTTTTTTTTTTTTACCTCTTCAAAACTCCAACTTTTTTTTTTTTTTACCTCTTCAAAACTCCAACATTGATTTTTTGTTCCTTTTTTTTCCTCTTCAAAACTCCTAAATTTTTTTTTATTTTTTTTACCTCTTCAAAACTCCACAATTTTTTTTTTTTTTTTTACCTATTCAAAACTCCTAAATTTATTTATTTATTTTTTACCTCTTCAAAACTCCAACATTGATTTTTTGTTCCTTTTTTTAGCTCTTCAAAACTCAATTTTTTTAAATTTTTTTTTTACCTCTTCAAAACTCCAACATTGATTTTTTGTTCCTTTTTTTACCTCTTCAAAACTCCAATTTTTTTTTTAATTTTTTTTTACCTCTTCAAAACTCCAACTTTTTTTTTTTTTACCTCTTCAAAACTCCAACTTTTTTTTTTTTTTTTACCTATTCAAAACTCCTAAATTTTTTTTTTTTTTTTACCTCTTCAAAACTCCAACATTGATTTTTTGTTCCTTTTTTTTCCTCTTCAAAACTCCACAATTTTTTTTATTTATTTTTTTTACCTCTTCAAAACTCCAACTTTTTTTTTTTTTTTTTTACCTCTTCAAAACTCCTAATTTTTTTTTTTTTTTTTTTTACCTCTTCAAAACTCCACAATTTTTTTTTTTTTTTTACCTATTCAAAACTCCTAAATTTATTTATTTATTTTTTACCTCTTCAAAACTCCAACATTGATTTTTTGTTCCTTTTTTTAGCTCTTCAAAACTCAATTTTTTTTAATTTTTTTTTTACCTCTTCAAAACTCAATTTTTTTTTTTTTACCTCTTCAAAACTCCAACATTGATTTTTTGTTCCTTTTTTTACCTCTTCAAAACTCAATTTTTTTTAATTTTTTTTTTACCTCTTCAAAACTCCAACATTGATTTTTTGTTCCTTTTTTTACCTCTTCAAAACTCAATTTTTTTTTTTTTTTACCTCTTCAAAACTCCAATTTTTTTAAATTTTTTTTTTACCTATTCAAAACTCCTAAATTTTTTTTTTTTTTTTTTTATCTCTTCAAAACTCCAACATTGATTTTTTGTTGCTTTTTTTACCTCTTCAAAACTCCAAATTTTTTTTTAATTTTTTTTTTACCTCCTCAAAACTCAATTTTTTTTTTTACCTATTCAAAACTCCAACATTGATTTTTTGTTCCTTTTTTTACCTCTTCAAAACTCCTAAATTTTTTTTTTTTTTTTTACCTCTTCAAAACTCCACAATTTTTTTTTTTTTTTTACCTCTTCAAAACTCCTAAATTTTTTTTATTTTTTTTTCCTCTTCAAAACTCCAACTTTTTTCTTTTTTTACCTCTTCAAAACCCCAACTCTTTTTTCTTTTTACCTCTTCAAAACTCCAACTTTTTTTTTTTTTACCTCTTCAAAACTCCAACTTTTTTTTTTTTTTTTTACCTATTCAAAACTCCTAAATTTTTTTTTTTTTTACCTCTTCAAAACTCCACAATTTTTTTTTTTTTTTACCTCTTCAAAACTCCTAAATTTATTTATTTATTTTTTACCTCTTCAAAACTCCAACATTGATTTTTGTTCCTTTTTTTAGCTCTTCAAAACTCCACAATTTTATTATTTTTTTTTTTACCTATTCAAAACTCCTAAATTTATTTATTTATTTTTTACCTCTTCAAAACTCCAACATTGATTTTTTGTTCCTTTTTTTAGCTCTTCAAAACTCCAACTTTTTTTTTTTTTTTTAGCTCTTCAAAACTCCAACATTAAAATATTTCTTTCTTTTTTTTTCCTCTTCAAAACTAAAACATTAAAAGAATTCTTTCTTTTCTACCTCTTCAGAACTCCAACATTTTTTTTAATTTTTTTTACCTCTTCAAAACTCCAACATTAAAAGATGTATTTCTTTTTTTACCTCTTCAAAACTCCAACATTAATTTCTTTTTTTTTATCTATTCAAAAGTCCAATATTTTGTTTTACCTCTTCAAAAGTCCAACTTTTTTTTTTACCTCTTCAAAAGCCCAACATTTTTTTTTTTTTTACCTCTTCAAAACTCCAACATTAAAAGATTATTTCTTTTTTTACCTCTTCAAAACTCCAACATTAAAAGAATTCTTTCTTTTTTACCTCTTCAAAAGTCCAACTTTTTTTTTTACCTCTCTAAAACTCCAACATATTTTTTTTTATTTTTTTTACCTCTTCAAATCTCCAACATTAAAATATTTCTTTCTTTTTTTTTCCTCTTCAAAACTAAAACATTAAAAGAATTCTTTCTTTTCTACCTCTTCAGAACTCCAACATTTTTTTTAATTTTTTTTACCTCTTCAAAACTCCAACATTAAAAGATGTATTTCTTTTTTTACCTCTTCAAAACTCCAACATTAATTTCTTTTTTTTATCTCTTCAAAAGTCCAACATTTTGTTTTTACCTCTTCAAAAGTCCAACTTTTTTTTTTACCTCTTCAAAAGCCCAACATTTTTTTTTTTTTTACCTCTTCAAAACTCCAACATTTTTTTAAACTTTTTTTTACCTCTTCAATACTCCAAAATTAAAAGATTTATTTCTTTTTTTACCTCTTCAAAACTCCAACATTATTATTATTATTTTTTTTACCTCTTCAAATCTCCAACATTAAAATATTTCTTTCTTTTTTTTTCCTCTTCAAAACTAAAACATTAAAAGAATTCTTTCTTTTCTACCTCTTCAGAACTCCAACATTTTTTAAATTTTTTTTACCTCTTCAAAACTCCAACATTAAAAGATGTATTTCTTTTTTTACCTCTTCAAAACTCCAACATTAATTTCTTTTTTTTTATCTCTTCAAAAGTCCAACGTTTTGTTTTTACCTCTTCAAAAGTCCAACTTTTTTTTTTACCTCTTCAAAAGCCCAACATTTTTTTTTTTTTTTACCTCTTCAAAACTCCAACATTTTTTTAAACTTTTTTTTACCTCTTCAAAACTCCAAAATTAAAAGATTTATTTCTTTTTTTACCTCTTCAAAACTCCAACATTAAAATAATTCTTTTTTTTTTACCTCTTCAAAACTCCAACATTTTTTTTTTTTTTTACCTCTTCAAAACTCCAACATTGATTTTTTGTTAGTTTTTTTACCTCTTCAAAACTCAAATTTTTTTATTTTTTTTTTACCTCTTCAAAACTCCAACTTTTTTTTTTTTTTTTTTACCTCTTCAAAACTCCACAATTTTTTTTTTTTTTTTACCTCTTCAAAACTCCAACATTTCTTTTTTTTTTACCTCTTCAAAACTCCAACATTGATTTTTTGTTCGTTTTTTTACCTCTTCAAAACTCCAACTTTTTTTTTTTTTTTACCTCTTCAAAACTCCAACATTGATTTATTGTTTTTTTTATACCTCTTCAAAACTCCAACTTTTTTTTTTTTTTACCTCTTCAAAACTCAATTTTTTTTTTTTTTTTTACCTCTTCAAAACTCCACAATTTTTTTTTTTTACCTCTTCAAAACTCCTAAATTTTTTTTTTTTTTTACCTCTTCAAAACTCCAACATTTCTTTTTTTTTTACCTCTTCAAAACTCCAACATTGATTTTTTGTTCGTTTTTTTACCTCTTCAAAACTCCAACTTTTTTTTTTTTTTTACCTCTTCAAAACTCCAACATTGATTTATTGTTTTTTTTTATACCTCTTCAAAACTCCAACTTTTTTTTTTTTTTACCTCTTCAAAACTCAATTTTTTTTTTTTTTTTTACCTCTTCAAAACTCCACAATTTTTTTTTTTTACCTCTTCAAAACTCCTAAATTTTTTTTTTTTTTTACCTCTTCAAAACTCCACATTTTTTTTTTTTTTTTTTTTTACCTCTTCAAAACTCCACAATTTTTTTTTTTTTTTTTTTACCTATTCAAAACTCCAACATTGATTTTTTGTTCCTTTTTTTACCTCTTCAAAACTCCAACTTTTTTATTTTTTTTTACCTCTTCAAAACTCCACATTTTTTTTTTTTTTTTTTTTTTACCTCTTCAAAACTCCACAATTTTTTTTTTTTTTTTACCTCTTCAAAACTCCTAAATTTTTTTTTTTTTTTTTTCCTCTTCAAAACTCCAACTTTTTTTTTTTTTACCTCTTCAAAACTCCAACTTTTTTTTTTTTTTACCTCTTTAAAACTCCAACTTTTTTTTTTTTTTACCTCTTCAAAACTCCAACATTGATTTTTTGTTCCTTTTTTTTCCTCTTCAAAACTCCTAAATTTTTTTTTATTTTTTTTACCTCTTCAAAACTCCACAATTTTTTTTTTTTTTTTTACCTATTCAAAACTCCTAAATTTATTTATTTATTTTTTACCTCTTCAAAACTCCAACATTGATTTTTTGTTCCTTTTTTTAGCTCTTCAAAACTCAATTTTTTTTAATTTTTTTTTTACCTCTTCAAAACTCCAACATTGATTTTTTGTTCCTTTTTTTACCTCTTCAAAACTCCAAATTTTTTTTTAATTTTTTTTTACCTCTTCAAAACTCCAACTTTTTTTTTTTTTACCTCTTCAAAACTCCAACTTTTTTTTTTTTTTTTACCTATTCAAAACTCCTAAATTTTTTTTTTTTTTTTACCTCTTCAAAACTCCAACATTAATTTTTTTTTCCTTTTTTTTCCTCTTCAAAACTCCACAATTTTTTTTATTTATTTTTTTTACCTCTTCAAAACTCCAACTTTTTTTTTTTTTTTTTTACCTCTTCAAAACTCCTAAATTTTTTTTTTTTTTTACCTATTCAAAACTCCTAAATTTATTTATTTATTTTTTACCTCTTCAAAACTCCAACATTGATTTTTTGTTCCTTTTTTTAGCTCTTCAAAACTCAATTTTTTTTAATTTTTTTTTTACCTCTTCAAAACTCCAACATTGATTTTTTGTTCCTTTTTTTACCTCTTCAAAACTCCAAATTTTTTTTTAATTTTTTTTTACCTCTTCAAAACTCCAACTTTTTTTTTTTTTACCTCTTCAAAACTCCAACTTTTTTTTTTTTTTTTACCTATTCAAAACTCCTAAATTTTTTTTTTTTTTTTACCTCTTCAAAACTCCAACATTGATTTTTTGTTCCTTTTTTTTCCTCTTCAAAACTCCACAATTTTTTTTATTTATTTTTTTTACCTCTTCAAAACTCCAACATTAAAATAATTCTTTTTTTTTTACCTCTTCAAAACTCCAACATTTTTTTTTTTTTTTACCTCTTCAAAACTCCAACATTGATTTTTTGTTAGTTTTTTTACCTCTTCAAAACTCAAATTTTTTTATTTTTTTTTTACCTCTTCAAAACTCCAACTTTTTTTTTTTTTTTTTTACCTCTTCAAAACTCCACAATTTTTTTTTTTTTTTTTACCTCTTCAAAACTCCAACATTTCTTTTTTTTTTACCTCTTCAAAACTCCAACATTGATTTTTTGTTCGTTTTTTTACCTCTTCAAAACTCCAACTTTTTTTTTTTTTTTACCTCTTCAAAACTCCAACATTGATTTATTGTTTTTTTTTATACCTCTTCAAAACTCCAACTTTTTTTTTTTTTTACCTCTTCAAAACTCAATTTTTTTTTTTTTTTTACCTCTTCAAAACTCCACAATTTTTTTTTTTTACCTCTTCAAAACTCCTAAATTTTTATTTTTTTTTACCTCTTCAAAACTCCACATTTTTTTTTTTTTTTTTTTTACCTCTTCAAAACTCCACAATTTTTTTTTTTTTTTTTTTACCTATTCAAAACTCCAACATTGATTTTTTGTTCCTTTTTTTACCTCTTCAAAACTCCAACTTTTTTATTTTTTTTTACCTCTTCAAAACTCAATTTTTTTTTTTTTTTTACCTCTTCAAAACTCCACAATTTTTTTTTTTTACCTCTTCAAAACTCCTAAATTTTTATTTTTTTTTACCTCTTCAAAACTCCACATTTTTTTTTTTTTTTTTTTTTACCTCTTCAAAACTCCACAATTTTTTTTTTTTTTTTTTTACCTATTCAAAACTCCAACATTGATTTTTTGTTCCTTTTTTTACCTCTTCAAAACTCCAACTTTTTTATTTTTTTTTACCTCTTCAAAACTCCACTTTTTTTTTTTTTTTTTTTTTTACCTCTTCAAAACTCCACAATTTTTTTTTTTTTTTTTACCTCTTCAAAACTCCTAAATTTTTTATTTTTTTTTTTCCTCTTCAAAACTCCAACTTTTTTTTTTTTTACCTCTTCAAAACTCCAACTTTTTTTTTTTTTTACCTCTTCAAAACTCCAACTTTTTTTTTTTTTTACCTCTTCAAAACTCCAACATTGATTTTTTGTTCCTTTTTTTTCCTCTTCAAAACTCCTAAATTTTTTTTTATTTTTTTTACCTCTTCAAAACTCCACAATTTTTTTTTTTTTTTTTACCTATTCAAAACTCCTAAATTTATTTATTTATTTTTTACCTCTTCAAAACTCCAACATTGATTTTTTGTTCCTTTTTTTAGCTCTTCAAAACTCAATTTTTTTTAATTTTTTTTTTACCTCTTCAAAACTCCAACATTGATTTTTTGTTCCTTTTTTTACCTCTTCAAAACTCCAATTTTTTTTAAAATTTTTTTTTACCTCTTCAAAACTCCAACTTTTTTTTTTTTTACCTCTTCAAAACTCCAACTTTTTTTTTTTTTTTTACCTATTCAAAACTCCTAAATTTTTTTTTTTTTTTTACCTCTTCAAAACTCCAACATTGATTTTTTGTTCCTTTTTTTTCCTCTTCAAAACTCCACAATTTTTTTTATTTATTTTTTTTACCTCTTCAAAACTCCAACTTTTTTTTTTTTTTTTTTACCTCTTCAAAACTCCTAATTTTTTTTTTTTTTTTTTTTACCTCTTCAAAACTCCACAATTTTTTTTTTTTTTTTACCTATTCAAAACTCCTAAATTTATTTATTTATTTTTTACCTCTTCAAAACTCCAACATTGATTTTTTGTTCCTTTTTTTAGCTCTTCAAAACTCAATTTTTTTTAATTTTTTTTTTACCTCTTCAAAACTCAATTTTTTTTTTTTTACCTCTTCAAAACTCCAACATTGATTTTTTGTTCCTTTTTTTACCTCTTCAAAACTCAATTTTTTTTAATTTTTTTTTTACCTCTTCAAAACTCCAACATTGATTTTTTGTTCCTTTTTTTACCTCTTCAAAACTCAATTTTTTTTTTTTTTTACCTCTTCAAAACTCCAATTTTTTTTAATTTTTTTTTTACCTATTCAAAACTCCTAAATTTTTTTTTTTTTTTTTTTATCTCTTCAAAACTCCAACATTGATTTTTTGTTGCTTTTTTTACCTCTTCAAAACTCCAAATTTTTTTTTAATTTTTTTTTTACCTCCTCAAAACTCAATTTTTTTTTTTACCTATTCAAAACTCCAACATTGATTTTTTGTTCCTTTTTTTACCTCTTCAAAACTCCTAAATTTTTTTTTTTTTTTTACCTCTTCAAAACTCCACAATTTTTTTTTTTTTTTTACCTCTTCAAAACTCCTAAATTTTTTTTATTTTTTTTTCCTCTTCAAAACTCCAACTTTTTTCTTTTTTTACCTCTTCAAAACCCCAACTCTTTTTTCTTTTTACCTCTTCAAAACTCCAACTTTTTTTTTTTTTACCTCTTCAAAACTCCAACTTTTTTTTTTTTTTTTTACCTATTCAAAACTCCTAAAATTTTTTTTTTTTTACCTCTTCAAAACTCCACAATTTTTTTTTTTTTTACCTCTTCAAAACTCCTAAATTTATTTATTTATTTTTTACCTCTTCAAAACTCCAACATTGATTTTTGTTCCTTTTTTTAGCTCTTCAAAACTCCACAATTTTATTATTTTTTTTTTTTACCTATTCAAAACTCCTAAATTTATTTATTTATTTTTTACCTCTTCAAAACTCCAACATTGATTTTTTGTTCCTTTTTTTAGCTCTTCAAAACTCCAACTTTTTTTTTTTTTTTTAGCTCTTCAAAACTCCAACATTAAAATATTTCTTTCTTTTTTTTTCCTCTTCAAAACTAAAACATTAAAAGAATTCTTTCTTTTCTACCTCTTCAGAACTCCAACATTTTTTTTAATTTTTTTTACCTCTTCAAAACTCCAACATTAAAAGATGTATTTCTTTTTTTACCTCTTCAAAACTCCAACATTAATTTCTTTTTTTTTATCTATTCAAAAGTCCAATATTTTGTTTTACCTCTTCAAAAGTCCAACTTTTTTTTTTACCTCTTCAAAAGCCCAACATTTTTTTTTTTTTTACCTCTTCAAAACTCCAACATTAAAAGATTATTTCTTTTTTTACCTCTTCAAAACTCCAACATTAAAAGAATTCTTTCTTTTTTACCTCTTCAAAAGTCCAACTTTTTTTTTTACCTCTCTAAAACTCCAACATATATTTTTTTATTTTTTTTACCTCTTCAAATCTCCAACATTAAAATATTTCTTTCTTTTTTTTTCCTCTTCAAAACTAAAACATTAAAAGAATTCTTTCTTTTCTACCTCTTCAGAACTCCAACATTTTTTTTAATTTTTTTTACCTCTTCAAAACTCCAACATTAAAAGATGTATTTCTTTTTTTACCTCTTCAAAACTCCAACATTAATTTCTTTTTTTTTATCTCTTCAAAAGTCCAACATTTTGTTTTTACCTCTTCAAAAGTCCAACTTTTTTTTTTACCTCTTCAAAAGCCCAACATTTTTTTTTTTTTTACCTCTTCAAAACTCCAACATTTTTTTAAACTTTTTTTTACCTCTTCAATACTCCAAAATTAAAAGATTTATTTCTTTTTTTACCTCTTCAAAACTCCAACATTATTATTATTATTTTTTTTACCTCTTCAAATCTCCAACATTAAAATATTTCTTTCTTTTTTTTTCCTCTTCAAAACTAAAACATTAAAAGAATTCTTTCTTTTCTACCTCTTCAGAACTCCAACATTTTTTAAATTTTTTTTACCTCTTCAAAACTCCAACATTAAAAGATGTATTTCTTTTTTTACCTCTTCAAAACTCCAACATTAATTTCTTTTTTTTATCTCTTCAAAAGTCCAACGTTTTGTTTTTACCTCTTCAAAAGTCCAACTTTTTTTTTTACCTCTTCAAAAGCCCAACATTTTTTTTTTTTTTTACCTCTTCAAAACTCCAACATTTTTTTAAACTTTTTTTTACCTCTTCAAAACTCCAAAATTAAAAGATTTATTTCTTTTTTTACCTCTTCAAAACTCCAACATTAAAATAATTCTTTTTTTTTTACCTCTTCAAAACTCCAACATTTTTTTTTTTTTTTACCTCTTCAAAACTCCAACATTGATTTTTTGTTAGTTTTTTTACCTCTTCAAAACTCAAATTTTTTTATTTTTTTTTTACCTCTTCAAAACTCCAACTTTTTTTTTTTTTTTTTTACCTCTTCAAAACTCCACAATTTTTTTTTTTTTTTTACCTCTTCAAAACTCCAACATTTCTTTTTTTTTTACCTCTTCAAAACTCCAACATTGATTTTTTGTTCGTTTTTTTACCTCTTCAAAACTCCAACTTTTTTTTTTTTTTTACCTCTTCAAAACTCCAACATTGATTTATTGTTTTTTTTTATACCTCTTCAAAACTCCAACTTTTTTTTTTTTTTACCTCTTCAAAACTCAATTTTTTTTTTTTTTTTTACCTCTTCAAAACTCCACAATTTTTTTTTTTTACCTCTTCAAAACTCCTAAATTTTTTTTTTTTTTTACCTCTTCAAAACTCCAACATTTCTTTTTTTTTTACCTCTTCAAAACTCCAACATTGATTTTTTGTTCGTTTTTTTACCTCTTCAAAACTCCAACTTTTTTTTTTTTTTTACCTCTTCAAAACTCCAACATTGATTTATTGTTTTTTTTTATACCTCTTCAAAACTCCAACTTTTTTTTTTTTTTACCTCTTCAAAACTCAATTTTTTTTTTTTTTTTTACCTCTTCAAAACTCCACAATTTTTTTTTTTTACCTCTTCAAAACTCCTAAATTTTTATTTTTTTTTACCTCTTCAAAACTCCACATTTTTTTTTTTTTTTTTTTTTACCTCTTCAAAACTCCACAATTTTTTTTTTTTTTTTTTTACCTATTCAAAACTCCAACATTGATTTTTTGTTCCTTTTTTTACCTCTTCAAAACTCCAACTTTTTTATTTTTTTTTACCTCTTCAAAACTCCACATTTTTTTTTTTTTTTTTTTTTTACCTCTTCAAAACTCCACAATTTTTTTTTTTTTTTTTACCTCTTCAAAACTCCTAAATTTTTTTTTTTTTTTTTCCTCTTCAAAACTCCAACTTTTTTTTTTTTTACCTCTTCAAAACTCCAACTTTTTTTTTTTTTTACCTCTTCAAAACTCCAACTTTTTTTTTTTTTTACCTCTTCAAAACTCCAACATTGATTTTTTGTTCCTTTTTTTTCCTCTTCAAAACTCCTAAATTTTTTTTTATTTTTTTTACCTCTTCAAAACTCCACAATTTTTTTTTTTTTTTTTACCTATTCAAAACTCCTAAATTTATTTATTTATTTTTTACCTCTTCAAAACTCCAACATTGATTTTTTGTTCCTTTTTTTAGCTCTTCAAAACTCAATTTTTTTTAATTTTTTTTTTACCTCTTCAAAACTCCAACATTGATTTTTTGTTCCTTTTTTTACCTCTTCAAAACTCCAAATTTTTTTTTAATTTTTTTTTACCTCTTCAAAACTCCAACTTTTTTTTTTTTTACCTCTTCAAAACTCCAACTTTTTTTTTTTTTTTTACCTATTCAAAACTCCTAAATTTTTTTTTTTTTTTTACCTCTTCAAAACTCCAACATTGATTTTTTGTTCCTTTTTTTTCCTCTTCAAAACTCCACAATTTTTTTTATTTATTTTTTTTACCTCTTCAAAACTCCAACTTTTTTTTTTTTTTTTTTTCCTCTTCAAAACTCCTAAATTTTTTTTTTTTTTTTTTTACCTCTTCAAAACTCCACAATTTTTTTTTTTTTTTTACCTATTCAAAACTCCTAAATTTATTTATTTATTTTTTACCTCTTCAAAACTCCAACATTGATTTTTTGTTCCTTTTTTTAGCTCTTCAAAACTCAATTTTTTTTAATTTTTTTTTTACCTCTTCAAAACTCAATTTTTTTTTTTTTACCTCTTCAAAACTCCAACATTGATTTTTTGTTCCTTTTTTTACCTCTTCAAAACTCAATTTTTTTTTTTTTTACCTCTTCAAAACTCCAATTTTTTTTAATTTTTTTTTTACCTATTCAAAACTCCTAAATTTTTTTTTATTTTTTTTTATCTCTTCAAAACTCCAACATTGATTTTTTGTTGCTTTTTTTACCTCTTCAAAACTCCAAATTTTTTTAAAATTTTTTTTTTACCTCTTCAAAACTCAATTTTTTTTTTTACCTATTCAAAACTCCAACATTGATTTTTTGTTCCTTTTTTTACCTCTTCAAAACTCCACAATTTTTTTTTTTTTTTACCTCTTCAAAACTCCTAAATTTTTTTTATTTTTTTTTCCTCTTCAAAACTCCAACTTTTTTCTTTTTTTACCTCTTCAAAACTCCAACTCTTTTTTCTTTTTACCTCTTCAAAACTCCAACTTTTTTTTTTTTTTACCTCTTCAAAACTCCAACTTTTTTTTTTTTTTTTTACCTATTCAAAACTCCTAAATTTTTTTTTTTTTTTACCTCTTCAAAACTCCACAATTTTTTTTTTTTTTTTTACCTCTTCAAAACTCCTAAATTTATTTATTTATTTTTTACCTGTTCAAAACTCCAACATTGATTTTTGTTCCTTTTTTTAGCTCTTCAAAACTCCACAATTTTATTATTTTTTTTTTTTACCTATTCAAAACTCCTAAATTTATTTATTTATTTTTTACCTCTTCAAAACTCCAACATTGATTTTTTGTTCCTTTTTTTAGCTCTTCAAAACTCCAACTTTTTTTTTTTTTTTTAGCTCTTCAAAACTCAATTTTTTTTTTATTTTTTTTTACCTCTTCAAAACTCATTTTTTTTTTTTTTACCTCTTCAAAACTCCAACATTGATTTTTTGTTCCTTTTTTTACCTCTTCAAAACTCCAAATTTTTAAAAAAAAAAATTTTTACCTCTTCAAAACTCAATTTTTTTCTTTTACCTCTTCAAAACTCCACAATTTTTTTTTTTAGCTCTTCAAAACTCAATTTTTTTTTTTTTTTTTACCTCTTCAAAACTCCAATTTTTTTTTTTTACCTATTCAAAACTCCTAAATTTTTTATTTTTTTTTTACCTCTTCAAAACTCCAACATTGATTTTTTGTTGCTTTTTTTACCTCTTCAAAACTCCAAAATTTTTTTTTTTTTTTACCTCTTCAAAACTCTAACTTTTTTTTTTTTTTACCTCTTCAAAACTCCAACTTTTTTTTTTTTTTACCTCTTCAAAACTCCAACATTGATTTTTTGTTCCTTTTTTTACCTCTTCAAAACTCCTAAATTTTTTTTATTTTTTTTTCCTCTTCAAAACTCCAACTTTTTTTTTTTTTTACCTCTTCAAAACTCCAACTTTTTTTTTTTTTTACCTCTTCAAAACTCCAACATTGATTTTTTGTTTCTTTTTTTTCCTCTTCAAAACTCCACAATTTTTTTTATTTATTTTTTTTACCTCTTCAAAACTCCAACTTTTTTTTTTTTTTTTTTTACCTCTTCAAAACTCCTAAATTTTTTTTTTTTTTTTTTCCTCTTCAAAACTCCAACTTTTTTTTTTGTTTTACCTCTTCAAAACTCCAACTTTTTTTTTTTTTTACCTCTTCAAAACTCCAACATTGATTTTTTGTTCCTTTTTTTTCCTCTTCAAAATTCCACAATTTTTTTTATTTATTTTTTTTACCTCTTCAAAACTCCAACTTTTTTTTTTTTTTTTTTACCTCTTCAAAACTCTTAAATTTTTTTTTTTTTTTTTTTACCTCTTCAAAACTCCACAATTTTTTTTTTTTTTTTTTACCTATTCAAAACTCCTAAATTTATTTATTTATTTTTTACCTCTTCAAAACTCCAACTTTTTTTTTTTTTTTTAGCTCTTCAAAACTCAATTTTTTTTATTATTTTTTTTACCTCTTCAAAACTCCAACATTGATTGTTTGTTGCTTTTTTTACCTCTTCAAAACTCCAACATTGATTTTTTGTTGCTTTTTTTACCTCTTCAAAACTCCAAAATTTTTTTTTTTTTTTACGTCTTCAAAACTCTAACTTTTTTTTTTTTTTACCTCTTCAAAACTCCAACTTTTTTTTTTTTTTACCTCTTCAAAACTCCAACATTGATTTTTTGTTCCTTTTTTTACCTCTTCAAAACTCCTAAATTTTTTTTATTTTTTTTTCCTCTTCAAAACTCCAACTTTTTTTTTTTTTTACCTCTTCAAAACTCCAACTTTTTTTTTTTTTTACCTCTTCAAAACTCCAACATTGATTTTTTGTTTCTTTTTTTTCCTCTTCAAAACTCCACAATTTTTTTTATTTATTTTTTTTACCTCTTCAAAACTCCAACTTTTTTTTTTTTTTTTTTTTCCTCTTCAAAACTCCAACTTTTTTTTTTGTTTTACCTCTTCAAAACTCCAACTTTTTTTTTTTTTTACCTCTTCAAAACTCCAACATTGATTTTTTGTTCCTTTTTTTTCCTCTTCAAAACTCCACAATTTTTTTTATTTATTTTTTTTACCTCTTCAAAACTCCAACTTTTTTTTTTTTTTTTTTACCTCTTCAAAACTCCAACATTAATTTCTTTTTTTTTATCTCTTCAAAAGTCCAACATTTTGTTTTTACCTCTTCAAAAGTCCAACTTTTTTTTTTACCTCTTCAAAAGCCCAACATTTTTTTTTTTTTTACCTCTTCAAAACTCCAACATTTTTTTAAACTTTTTTTTACCTCTTCAATACTCCAAAATTAAAAGATTTATTTCTTTTTTTACCTCTTCAAAACTCCAACATTATTATTATTATTTTTTTTACCTCTTCAAATCTCCAACATTAAAATATTTCTTTCTTTTTTTTTCCTCTTCAAAACTAAAACATTAAAAGAATTCTTTCTTTTCTACCTCTTCAGAACTCCAACATTTTTTAAATTTTTTTTACCTCTTCAAAACTCCAACATTAAAAGATGTATTTCTTTTTTTACCTCTTCAAAACTCCAACATTAATTTCTTTTTTTTATCTCTTCAAAAGTCCAACGTTTTGTTTTTACCTCTTCAAAAGTCCAACTTTTTTTTTTACCTCTTCAAAAGCCCAACATTTTTTTTTTTTTTTACCTCTTCAAAACTCCAACATTTTTTTAAACTTTTTTTTACCTCTTCAAAACTCCAAAATTAAAAGATTTATTTCTTTTTTTACCTCTTCAAAACTCCAACATTAAAATAATTCTTTTTTTTTTACCTCTTCAAAACTCCAACATTTTTTTTTTTTTTTACCTCTTCAAAACTCCAACATTGATTTTTTGTTAGTTTTTTTACCTCTTCAAAACTCAAATTTTTTTATTTTTTTTTTACCTCTTCAAAACTCCAACTTTTTTTTTTTTTTTTTTACCTCTTCAAAACTCCACAATTTTTTTTTTTTTTTTACCTCTTCAAAACTCCAACATTTCTTTTTTTTTTACCTCTTCAAAACTCCAACATTGATTTTTTGTTCGTTTTTTTACCTCTTCAAAACTCCAACTTTTTTTTTTTTTTTACCTCTTCAAAACTCCAACATTGATTTATTGTTTTTTTTTATACCTCTTCAAAACTCCAACTTTTTTTTTTTTTTACCTCTTCAAAACTCAATTTTTTTTTTTTTTTTTACCTCTTCAAAACTCCACAATTTTTTTTTTTTACCTCTTCAAAACTCCTAAATTTTTTTTTTTTTTTACCTCTTCAAAACTCCAACATTTCTTTTTTTTTTACCTCTTCAAAACTCCAACATTGATTTTTTGTTCGTTTTTTTACCTCTTCAAAACTCCAACTTTTTTTTTTTTTTTACCTCTTCAAAACTCCAACATTGATTTATTGTTTTTTTTTATACCTCTTCAAAACTCCAACTTTTTTTTTTTTTTACCTCTTCAAAACTCAATTTTTTTTTTTTTTTTTACCTCTTCAAAACTCCACAATTTTTTTTTTTTACCTCTTCAAAACTCCTAAATTTTTATTTTTTTTTACCTCTTCAAAACTCCACATTTTTTTTTTTTTTTTTTTTTACCTCTTCAAAACTCCACAATTTTTTTTTTTTTTTTTTTACCTATTCAAAACTCCAACATTGATTTTTTGTTCCTTTTTTTACCTCTTCAAAACTCCAACTTTTTTATTTTTTTTTACCTCTTCAAAACTCCACATTTTTTTTTTTTTTTTTTTTTTACCTCTTCAAAACTCCACAATTTTTTTTTTTTTTTTTACCTCTTCAAAACTCCTAAATTTTTTTTTTTTTTTTTCCTCTTCAAAACTCCAACTTTTTTTTTTTTTACCTCTTCAAAACTCCAACTTTTTTTTTTTTTTACCTCTTCAAAACTCCAACTTTTTTTTTTTTTTACCTCTTCAAAACTCCAACATTGATTTTTTGTTCCTTTTTTTTCCTCTTCAAAACTCCTAAATTTTTTTTTATTTTTTTTACCTCTTCAAAACTCCACAATTTTTTTTTTTTTTTTTACCTATTCAAAACTCCTAAATTTATTTATTTATTTTTTACCTCTTCAAAACTCCAACATTGATTTTTTGTTCCTTTTTTTAGCTCTTCAAAACTCAATTTTTTTTAATTTTTTTTTTACCTCTTCAAAACTCCAACATTGATTTTTTGTTCCTTTTTTTACCTCTTCAAAACTCCAAATTTTTTTTTAATTTTTTTTTACCTCTTCAAAACTCCAACTTTTTTTTTTTTTACCTCTTCAAAACTCCAACTTTTTTTTTTTTTTTTACCTATTCAAAACTCCTAAATTTTTTTTTTTTTTTTACCTCTTCAAAACTCCAACATTGATTTTTTGTTCCTTTTTTTTCCTCTTCAAAACTCCACAATTTTTTTTATTTATTTTTTTTACCTCTTCAAAACTCCAACTTTTTTTTTTTTTTTTTTTCCTCTTCAAAACTCCTAAATTTTTTTTTTTTTTTTTTTACCTCTTCAAAACTCCACAATTTTTTTTTTTTTTTTACCTATTCAAAACTCCTAAATTTATTTATTTATTTTTTACCTCTTCAAAACTCCAACATTGATTTTTTGTTCCTTTTTTTAGCTCTTCAAAACTCAATTTTTTTTAATTTTTTTTTTACCTCTTCAAAACTCAATTTTTTTTTTTTTACCTCTTCAAAACTCCAACATTGATTTTTTGTTCCTTTTTTTACCTCTTCAAAACTCAATTTTTTTTTTTTTTACCTCTTCAAAACTCCAATTTTTTTTAATTTTTTTTTTACCTATTCAAAACTCCTAAATTTTTTTTTATTTTTTTTTATCTCTTCAAAACTCCAACATTGATTTTTTGTTGCTTTTTTTACCTCTTCAAAACTCCAAATTTTTTTAAAATTTTTTTTTTACCTCTTCAAAACTCAATTTTTTTTTTTACCTATTCAAAACTCCAACATTGATTTTTTGTTCCTTTTTTTACCTCTTCAAAACTCCACAATTTTTTTTTTTTTTTACCTCTTCAAAACTCCTAAATTTTTTTTATTTTTTTTTCCTCTTCAAAACTCCAACTTTTTTCTTTTTTTACCTCTTCAAAACTCCAACTCTTTTTTCTTTTTACCTCTTCAAAACTCCAACTTTTTTTTTTTTTTACCTCTTCAAAACTCCAACTTTTTTTTTTTTTTTTTACCTATTCAAAACTCCTAAATTTTTTTTTTTTTTTACCTCTTCAAAACTCCACAATTTTTTTTTTTTTTTTTACCTCTTCAAAACTCCTAAATTTATTTATTTATTTTTTACCTGTTCAAAACTCCAACATTGATTTTTGTTCCTTTTTTTAGCTCTTCAAAACTCCACAATTTTATTATTTTTTTTTTTTACCTATTCAAAACTCCTAAATTTATTTATTTATTTTTTACCTCTTCAAAACTCCAACATTGATTTTTTGTTCCTTTTTTTAGCTCTTCAAAACTCCAACTTTTTTTTTTTTTTTTAGCTCTTCAAAACTCAATTTTTTTTTTATTTTTTTTTACCTCTTCAAAACTCATTTTTTTTTTTTTTACCTCTTCAAAACTCCAACATTGATTTTTTGTTCCTTTTTTTACCTCTTCAAAACTCCAAATTTTTAAAAAAAAAAATTTTTACCTCTTCAAAACTCAATTTTTTTCTTTTACCTCTTCAAAACTCCACAATTTTTTTTTTTAGCTCTTCAAAACTCAATTTTTTTTTTTTTTTTTTACCTCTTCAAAACTCCAATTTTTTTTTTTTACCTATTCAAAACTCCTAAATTTTTTATTTTTTTTTTACCTCTTCAAAACTCCAACATTGATTTTTTGTTGCTTTTTTTACCTCTTCAAAACTCCAAAATTTTTTTTTTTTTTTACCTCTTCAAAACTCTAACTTTTTTTTTTTTTTACCTCTTCAAAACTCCAACTTTTTTTTTTTTTTACCTCTTCAAAACTCCAACATTGATTTTTTGTTCCTTTTTTTACCTCTTCAAAACTCCTAAATTTTTTTTATTTTTTTTTCCTCTTCAAAACTCCAACTTTTTTTTTTTTTTACCTCTTCAAAACTCCAACTTTTTTTTTTTTTTACCTCTTCAAAACTCCAACATTGATTTTTTGTTTCTTTTTTTTCCTCTTCAAAACTCCACAATTTTTTTTATTTATTTTTTTTACCTCTTCAAAACTCCAACTTTTTTTTTTTTTTTTTTTACCTCTTCAAAACTCCTAAATTTTTTTTTTTTTTTTTTCCTCTTCAAAACTCCAACTTTTTTTTTTGTTTTACCTCTTCAAAACTCCAACTTTTTTTTTTTTTTACCTCTTCAAAACTCCAACATTGATTTTTTGTTCCTTTTTTTTCCTCTTCAAAATTCCACAATTTTTTTTATTTATTTTTTTTACCTCTTCAAAACTCCAACTTTTTTTTTTTTTTTTTTACCTCTTCAAAACTCTTAAATTTTTTTTTTTTTTTTTTTACCTCTTCAAAACTCCACAATTTTTTTTTTTTTTTTTTACCTATTCAAAACTCCTAAATTTATTTATTTATTTTTTACCTCTTCAAAACTCCAACTTTTTTTTTTTTTTTTAGCTCTTCAAAACTCAATTTTTTTTATTATTTTTTTTACCTCTTCAAAACTCCAACATTGATTGTTTGTTGCTTTTTTTACCTCTTCAAAACTCCAACATTGATTTTTTGTTGCTTTTTTTACCTCTTCAAAACTCCAAAATTTTTTTTTTTTTTTACGTCTTCAAAACTCTAACTTTTTTTTTTTTTTACCTCTTCAAAACTCCAACTTTTTTTTTTTTTTACCTCTTCAAAACTCCAACATTGATTTTTTGTTCCTTTTTTTACCTCTTCAAAACTCCTAAATTTTTTTTATTTTTTTTTCCTCTTCAAAACTCCAACTTTTTTTTTTTTTTACCTCTTCAAAACTCCAACTTTTTTTTTTTTTTACCTCTTCAAAACTCCAACATTGATTTTTTGTTTCTTTTTTTTCCTCTTCAAAACTCCACAATTTTTTTTATTTATTTTTTTTACCTCTTCAAAACTCCAACTTTTTTTTTTTTTTTTTTTTCCTCTTCAAAACTCCAACTTTTTTTTTTGTTTTACCTCTTCAAAACTCCAACTTTTTTTTTTTTTTACCTCTTCAAAACTCCAACATTGATTTTTTGTTCCTTTTTTTTCCTCTTCAAAACTCCACAATTTTTTTTATTTATTTTTTTTACCTCTTCAAAACTCCAACTTTTTTTTTTTTTTTTTTACCTCTTCAAAACTCCACAATTTTTTTTTTTTTTTTTTTACCTCTTCAAAACTCCACAATTTTTTTTTTTTACCTATTCAAAACTCCTAAATTTATTTATTTATTTTTTACCTCTTCAAAACTCCAACTTTTTTTTTTTTTTTTAGCTCTTCAAAACTCAATTTTTTTTATTATTTTTTTTACCTCTTCAAAACTCCAACATTGATTGTTTGTTCCTTTTTTTACCTCTTCAAAACTCCAAATTTTTTTTTAAATTTTTTTTTACCTCTTCAAAACTCAATTTTTTTTTTTTTTACCTCTTCAAAACTCCACAATTTTTTTTTTTTTTACCTCTTCAAAACTCCTAAATTTTTTTTATTTTTTTTTCCTCTTCAAAACTCCAACTTTTTTTTTTTTTTACCTCTTCAAAACTCCAACTTTTTTTTTTTTTTACCTCTTCAAAACTCCAACATTGATTTTTTGTTTCTTTTTTTTCCTCTTCAAAACTCCACAATTTTTTTTATTTATTTTTTTTACCTCTTCAAAACTCCAACTTTTTTTTTTTTTTTTTTTACCTCTTCAAAACTCCTAAATTTTTTTTTTTTTTTTTTCCTCTTCAAAACTCCAACTTTTTTTTTTGTTTTACCTCTTCAAAACTCCAACTTTTTTTTTTTTTTACCTCTTCAAAACTCCAACATTGATTTTTTGTTCCTTTTTTTTCCTCTTCAAAACTCCACAATTTTTTTTATTTATTTTTTTTACCTCTTCAAAACTCCAACTTTTTTTTTTTTTTTTTTACCTCTTCAAAACTCTTAAATTTTTTTTTTTTTTTTTTTACCTCTTCAAAACTCCACAATTTTTTTTTTTTTTTTTTACCTATTCAAAACTCCTAAATTTATTTATTTATTTTTTACCTCTTCAAAACTCCAACTTTTTTTTTTTTTTTTAGCTCTTCAAAACTCAATTTTTTTTATTATTTTTTTTACCTCTTCAAAACTCCAACATTGATTGTTTGTTGCTTTTTTTACCTCTTCAAAACTCCAACATTGATTTTTTGTTGCTTTTTTTACCACTTCAAAACTCCAAAATTTTTTTTTTTTTTTACGTCTTCAAAACTCTAACTTTTTTTTTTTTTTACCTCTTCAAAACTCCAACTTTTTTTTTTTTTTACCTCTTCAAAACTCCAACATTGATTTTTTGTTCCTTTTTTTACCTCTTCAAAACTCCTAAATTTTTTTTATTTTTTTTTCCTCTTCAAAACTCCAACTTTTTTTTTTTTTTACCTCTTCAAAACTCCAACTTTTTTTTTTTTTTACCTCTTCAAAACTCCAACATTGATTTTTTGTTTCTTTTTTTTCCTCTTCAAAACTCCACAATTTTTTTTATTTATTTTTTTTACCTCTTCAAAACTCCAACTTTTTTTTTTTTTTTTTTTTCCTCTTCAAAACTCCAACTTTTTTTTTTGTTTTACCTCTTCAAAACTCCAACTTTTTTTTTTTTTTACCTCTTCAAAACTCCAACATTGATTTTTTGTTCCTTTTTTTTCCTCTTCAAAACTCCACAATTTTTTTTATTTATTTTTTTTACCTCTTCAAAACTCCAACTTTTTTTTTTTTTTTTTTACCTCTTCAAAACTCCAACATTGATTTTTTGTTCCTTTTTTTACCTCTTCAAAACTCTATTTTTTTTATTTTTTTTTTACCTCTTCAAAACTCCAACATTGATTTTTTGTTCCTTTTTTTACCTCTTCAAAACTCTATTTTTTTTATTTTTTTTTTACCTCTTCAAAACTCCAACATTTTTTTTTGTTCCTTTTTTTACCTCTTCAAAACTCCACAATTTTTTTTATTTTTTTTTTTTACCTCTTCAAAACTCCAACTTTTTTTTTTTTTTTTTTTTACCTCTTCAAAACTCCAACTTTTTTTTTTTTTTTTTTTACCTCTTCAAAACTCCAACTTTTTTTTTTTCTTACCTCTTCAAAACTCCAACTTTTTTTTTTTTTTTTTTTACCTCTTCAAAACTCCAACATTGATTTTTTGTTCCTTTTTTTACCTCTTCAAAACTCCACAATTTTTTTTTTTTTTTTTTTTTACCTCTTCAAAACTCCAACTTTTTTTCTTTTTTTTTTTACCTCTTCAAAACTCCAACATTGATTTTTTGTTCCTTTTTTTACCTCTTCAAAACTCTATTTTTTTTATTTTTTTTTTACCTCTTCAAAACTCCAACATTTTTTTTTTTACCTCTTCAAAACTCTACAATTTTTTTTTTTTTTTTTTTTACCTCTTCAAAACTCCAACTTTTTTTTTTCTTACCTCTTCAAAACTCCAACTTTTTTTTTTTTTTTTTTTACCTCTTCAAAACTCCAACATTGATTTTTTGTTCCTTTTTTTACCTCTTCAAAACTCCACAATTTTTTTTTTTTTTTTTTTTTTACCTCTTCAAAACTCCAACTTTTTTTTTTTTTTTTTTTACCTCTTCAAAACTCCAACTTTTTTTTTTTTTTTTTTTACCTCTTCAAAACTCCAACATTGATTTTTTGTTCCTTTTTTTTCCTCTTCAAAACTCCACAATTTTTTTTATTTATTTTTTTTACCTCTTCAAAACTCCAACTTTTTTTTTTTTTTTTTTACCTCTTCAAAACTCTTAAATTTTTTTTTTTTTTTTTTTACCTCTTCAAAACTCCACAATTTTTTTTTTTTTTTTTTACCTATTCAAAACTCCTAAATTTATTTATTTATTTTTTACCTCTTCAAAACTCCAACTTTTTTTTTTTTTTTTAGCTCTTCAAAACTCAATTTTTTTAATTATTTTTTTTACCTCTTCAAAACTCCAACATTGATTGTTTGTTGCTTTTTTTACCTCTTCAAAACTCCAACATTGATTTTTTGTTGCTTTTTTTACCTCTTCAAAACTCCAAAATTTTTTTTTTTTTTTACGTCTTCAAAACTCTAACTTTTTTTTTTTTTTACCTCTTCAAAACTCCAACTTTTTTTTTTTTTTACCTCTTCAAAACTCCAACATTGATTTTTTGTTCCTTTTTTTACCTCTTCAAAACTCCTAAATTTTTTTTATTTTTTTTTCCTCTTCAAAACTCCAACTTTTTTTTTTTTTTACCTCTTCAAAACTCCAACTTTTTTTTTTTTTTACCTCTTCAAAACTCCAACATTGATTTTTTGTTTCTTTTTTTTCCTCTTCAAAACTCCACAATTTTTTTTATTTATTTTTTTTACCTCTTCAAAACTCCAACTTTTTTTTTTTTTTTTTTTTCCTCTTCAAAACTCCAACTTTTTTTTTTGTTTTACCTCTTCAAAACTCCAACTTTTTTTTTTTTTTACCTCTTCAAAACTCCAACATTGATTTTTTGTTCCTTTTTTTTCCTCTTCAAAACTCCACAATTTTTTTTTTTTTTTTTTTTACCTATTCAAAACTCCAACTTTTTTTTTTTTTTTTTTACCTCTTCAAAACTCTTAAATTTTTTTTTTTTTTTTTTTACCTCTTCAAAACTCCACAATTTTTTTTTTTTACCTATTCAAAACTCCTAAATTTATTTATTTATTTTTTACCTCTTCAAAACTCCAACTTTTTTTTTTTTTTTTAGCTCTTCAAAACTCAATTTTTTTTATTATTTTTTTTACCTCTTCAAAACTCCAACATTGATTGTTTGTTCCTTTTTTTACCTCTTCAAAACTCCAAATTTTTTTTTAAATTTTTTTTTACCTCTTCAAAACTCAATTTTTTTTTTTTTTACCTCTTCAAAACTCCACAATTTTTTTTTTTTTTAGCTCTTCAAAACTCAAATTTTTTTTTTTTTTTTTTACCTCTTCAAAACTCCAACTTTTTTTTTTTTTTTTTTTACCTCTTCAAAACTCCTAAATTTTTTTTTTTTTTTTTTTACCTCTTCAAAACTCCACAATTTTTATTTTTTTTTTACCTCTTCAAAACTCCAACATTGATTTTTGGTTCCTTTTTTTACCTCTTCAAAACTCAATTTTTTTTATTTTTTTTTACCTCTTCAAAACTCCAACTTTTTTTTTTTTTACCTCTTCAAAACTCCAACATTGATTTTTTGTTCCTTTTTTTACCTCTTCAAAACTCCAACATTGATTTTTTGTTCCTTTTTATACCTCTTCAAAACTCCAACATTGATTTTTTGTTCCTTTTTTTACCTCTTCAAAACTCCACAATTTTTTTTTTTTTTTTTTTTACCTCTTCAAAACTCTACAATTTTTTTTTTTTTTTTTTTTACCTCTTCAAAACTCCAACTTTTTTTTTTTCTTACCTCTTCAAAACTCCAACTTTTTTTTTTTTTTTTTTTACCTCTTCAAAACTCCAACATTGATTTTTTGTTCCTTTTTTTACCTCTTCAAAACTCCACAATTTTTTTTTTTTTTTTTTTTTTACCTCTTCAAAACTCCAACTTTTTTTTTTTTTTTTTTACCTCTTCAAAACTCCAACATTGATTTTTTGTTCCTTTTTTTACCTCTTCAAAACTCTATTTTTTTTATTTTTTTTTTACCTCTTCAAAACTCCAACATTGATTTTTTGTTCCTTTTTTTACCTCTTCAAAACTCTATTTTTTTTATTTTTTTTTTACCTCTTCAAAACTCCAACATTTTTTTTTGTTCCTTTTTTTACCTCTTCAAAACTCCACAATTTTTTTTATTTTTTTTTTTTACCTCTTCAAAACTCCAACTTTTTTTTTTTTTTTTTTTTACCTCTTCAAAACTCCAACTTTTTTTTTTTTTTTTTTTACCTCTTCAAAACTCCAACTTTTTTTTTTTCTTACCTCTTCAAAACTCCAACTTTTTTTTTTTTTTTTTTTACCTCTTCAAAACTCCAACATTGATTTTTTGTTCCTTTTTTTACCTCTTCAAAACTCCACAATTTTTTTTATTTTTTTTTTTTACCTCTTCAAAACTCCAACTTTTTTTCTTTTTTTTTTTACCTCTTCAAAACTCCAACATTGATTTTTTGTTCCTTTTTTTACCTCTTCAAAACTCTATTTTTTTTATTTTTTTTTTACCTCTTCAAAACTCCAACATTTTTTTTTTTACCTCTTCAAAACTCTACAATTTTTTTTTTTTTTTTTTTTACCTCTTCAAAACTCCAACTTTTTTTTTTCTTACCTCTTCAAAACTCCAACTTTTTTTTTTTTTTTTTTACCTCTTCAAAACTCCAACATTGATTTTTTGTTCCTTTTTTTACCTCTTCAAAACTCTATTTTTTTTATTTTTTTTTTACCTCTTCAAAACTCCAACATTGATTTTTTGTTCCTTTTTTTACCTCTTCAAAACTCTATTTTTTTTATTTTTTTTTTACCTCTTCAAAACTCCAACATTTTTTTTTGTTCCTTTTTTTACCTCTTCAAAACTCCACAATTTTTTTTATTTTTTTTTTTTACCTCTTCAAAACTCCAACTTTTTTTTTTTTTTTTTTTTACCTCTTCAAAACTCCAACTTTTTTTTTTTTTTTTTTTACCTCTTCAAAACTCCAACTTTTTTTTTTTCTTACCTCTTCAAAACTCCAACTTTTTTTTTTTTTTTTTTTACCTCTTCAAAACTCCAACATTGATTTTTTGTTCCTTTTTTTACCTCTTCAAAACTCCACAATTTTTTTTATTTTTTTTTTTTACCTCTTCAAAACTCCAACTTTTTTTCTTTTTTTTTTTACCTCTTCAAAACTCCAACATTGATTTTTTGTTCCTTTTTTTACCTCTTCAAAACTCTATTTTTTTTATTTTTTTTTTACCTCTTCAAAACTCCAACATTTTTTTTTTTACCTCTTCAAAACTCTACAATTTTTTTTTTTTTTTTTTTTACCTCTTCAAAACTCCAACTTTTTTTTTTCTTACCTCTTCAAAACTCCAACTTTTTTTTTTTTTTTTTTTACCTCTTCAAAACTCCAACATTGATTTTTTGTTCCTTTTTTTACCTCTTCAAAACTCCACAATTTTTTTTTTTTTTTTTTTTTTACCTCTTCAAAACTCCAACTTTTTTTTTTTTTTTTTTTACCTCTTCAAAACTCCAACTTTTTTTTTTTTTTTTTTTACCTCTTCAAAACTCCAACATTGATTTTTTGTTCCTTTTTTTAGCTCTTCAAAACTCCACAATTTTTTTTTTTTTTTTTTTTACCTATTCAAAACTCCAACATTGATTTTTTGTTCCTTTTTTTACCTCTTCAAAACTCCTAAAAAAATTTTTATTTTTTTTTCCTCTTCAAAACTCCAACTTTTTTTTTTTTACCTCTTCAAAACTCCAACTTTTTTTTTTTTTTACCTCTTCAAAACTCCAACATTGATTTTTTGTTCCTTTTTTTTCCTCTTCAAAACTCCACAATTTTTTTTATTTATTTTTTTTACCTCTTCAAAACTCCAACTTTTTTTTTTTTTTTTACCTCTTCAAAACTCCTAAATTTTTTTTTATTTTTTTTACCTCTTCAAAACTCCACAATTTTTTTTTTTTTTTTTACCTATTCAAAACTCCTAAATTTATTTATTTATTTTTTACCTCTTCAAAACTCCAACATTGATTTTTTGTTCCTTTTTTTACCTCTTCAAAACCCCAACTCTTTTTTCTTTTTACCTCTTCAAAACTCCAACTTTTTTTTTTTTTTACCTCTTCAAAACTCCAACTTTTTTTTTTTTTTTTTACCTCTTCAAAACTCCTAAATTTTTTTTTTTTTTTTTACCTCTTCAAAACTCCACAATTTTTATTTTTTTTTTACCTCTTCAAAACTCCAACATTGATTTTTGGTTCCTTTTTTTACCTCTTCAAAACTCAATTCTTTTTATTTTTTTTTACCTCTTCAAAACTCCAACTTTTTTTTTTTTTTACCTCTTCAAAACTCCAACATTGATTTTTTGTTCCTTTTTTTACCTCTTCAAAACTCCAACATTGATTTTTTGTTCCTTTTTTTACCTCTTCAAAACTCCAACATTGATTTTTTGTTCCTTTTTTTACCTCTTCAAAACTCCACAATTTTTTTTTTTTTTTTTTTACCTCTTCAAAACTCTACAATTTTTTTTTTTTTTTTTTTTACCTCTTCAAAACTCCAACTTTTTTTTTTCTTACCTCTTCAAAACTCCAACTTTTTTTTTTTTTTTTTTTACCTCTTCAAAACTCCAACATTGATTTTTTGTTCCTTTTTTTACCTCTTCAAAACTCCACAATTTTTTTTATTTTTTTTTTTTACCTCTTCAAAACTCCAACTTTTTTTTTTTTTTTTTTTACCTCTTCAAAACTCCAACATTGATTTTTTGTTCCTATTTTTACCTCTTCAAAACTCTATTTTTTTTATTTTTTTTTTACCTCTTCAAAACTCCAACATTTTTTTTTTTTTACCTCTTCAAAACTCTACAATTTTTTTTTTTTTTTTTTTACCTCTTCAAAACTCCAACTTTTTTTTTTCTTACCTCTTCAAAACTCCAACTTTTTTTTTTTTTTTTTTTACCTCTTCAAAACTCCAACATTGATTTTTTGTTCCTTTTTTTACCTCTTCAAAACTCCACAATTTTTTTTTTTTTTTTTTTTTACCTCTTCAAAACTCCAACTTTTTTTTTTTTTTTTTTACCTCTTCAAAACTCCAACATTTTTTTTTTTTTTACCTCTTCAAAACTCCAACATTGATTTTTTGTTCCTTTTTTTAGCTCTTCAAAACTCCACAATTTTATTATTTTTTTTTTTTACCTATTCAAAACTCCAACATTGATTTTTTGTTCCTTTTTTTACCTCTTCAAAACTCCTAAATTTTTTTTTATTTTTTTTTCCTCTTCAAAACTCCAACTTTTTTTTTTTTTTACCTCTTCAAAACTCCAACATTGATTTTTTGTTCCTTTTTTTACCTCTTCAAAACTCCAACATTGATTTTTTGTTCCTTTTTTTACCTCTTCAAAACTCCAACATTGATTTTTTGTTCCTTTTTTTACCTCTTCAAAACTCCACAATTTTTTTTTTTTTTTTTTTTACCTCTTCAAAACTCTACAATTTTTTTTTTTTTTTTTTTTACCTCTTCAAAACTCCAACTTTTTTTTTTCTTACCTCTTCAAAACTCCAACTTTTTTTTTTTTTTTTTTTACCTCTTCAAAACTCCAACATTGATTTTTTGTTCCTTTTTTTACCTCTTCAAAACTCCACAATTTTTTTAATTTTTTTTTTTTACCTCTTCAAAACTCCAACTTTTTTTTATTTTTTTTTTACCTCTTCAAAACTCCAACATTGATTTTTTGTTCCTTTTTTTACCTCTTCAAAACTCTATTTTTTTTATTTTTTTTTTACCTCTTCAAAACTCCAACATTTTTTTTTTTTTACCTCTTCAAAACTCTACAATTTTTTTTTTTTTTTTTTTTACCTCTTCAAAACTCCAACTTTTTTTTTTCTTACCTCTTCAAAACTCCAACTTTTTTTTTTTTTTTTTTTTACCTCTTCAAAACTCCAACATTTTTTTTTTTTTTACCTCTTCAAAACTCCAACATTGATTTTTTGTTCCTTTTTTTAGCTCTTCAAAACTCCACAATTTTATTATTTTTTTTTTTTACCTATTCAAAACTCCAACATTAATTTTTTGTTCCTTTTTTTACCTCTTCAAAACTCCTAAATTTTTTTTTATTTTTTTTTCCTCTTCAAAACTCCAACTTTTTTTTTTTTACCTCTTCAAAACTCCAACTTTTTTTTTTTTTTACCTCTTCAAAACTCCAACATTGATTTTTTGTTCCTTTTTTTTCCTCTTCAAAACTCCACAATTTTTTTTATTTATTTTTTTTACCTCTTCAAAACTCCAACTTTTTTTTTTTTTTTTTTACCTCTTCAAAACTCCTAAATTTTTTTTTATTTTTTTTACCTCTTCAAAACTCCACAATTTTTTTTTTTTTTTTTACATATTCAAAACTCCTAAATTTATTTATTTATTTTTTACCTCTTCAAAACTCCAACATTGATTTTTTGTTCCTTTTTTTACCTCTTCAAAACTCCTAAATTTTTTTTTTTTTTTTTACCTCTTCAAAACTCCACAATTTTTTTTTTTTTTTTACCTCTTCAAAACTCCTAAATTTTTTTTATTTTTTTTTCCTCTTCAAAACTCCAACTTTTTTCTTTTTTTACCTCTTCAAAACCCCAACTCTTTTTTCTTTTTACCTCTTAAAAACTCCAACTTTTTTTTTTTTTACCTCTTCAAAACTCCAACTTTTTTTTTTTTTTTTTACCTATTCAAAACTCCTAAATTTTTTTTTTTTTTTACCTCTTCAAAACTCCACAATTTTTTTTTTTTTTTACCTCTTCAAAACTCCTAAATTTATTTATTTATTTTTTACCTCTTCAAAACTCCAACATTGATTTTTGTTCCTTTTTTTAGCTCTTCAAAACTCCACAATTTTATTATTTTTTTTTTTTACCTATTCAAAACTCCTAAATTTATTTATTTATTTTTTACCTCTTCAAAACTCCAACATTGATTTTTTGTTCCTTTTTTTAGCTCTTCAAAACTCCAACTTTTTTTTTTTTTTTTAGCTCTTCAAAACTCCAACATTAAAATATTTCTTTCTTTTTTTTTCCTCTTCAAAACTAAAACATTAAAAGAATTCTTTCTTTTCTACCTCTTCAGAACTCCAACATTTTTTTTAATTTTTTTTACCTCTTCAAAACTCCAACATTAAAAGATGTATTTCTTTTTTTACCTCTTCAAAACTCCAACATTAATTTCTTTTTTTTTATCTATTCAAAAGTCCAATATTTTGTTTTACCTCTTCAAAAGTCCAACTTTTTTTTTTACCTCTTCAAAAGCCCAACATTTTTTTTTTTTTTACCTCTTCAAAACTCCAACATTAAAAGATTATTTCTTTTTTTACCTCTTCAAAACTCCAACATTAAAAGAATTCTTTCTTTTTTACCTCTTCAAAAGTCCAACTTTTTTTTTTACCTCTCTAAAACTCCAACATATTTTTTTTAATTTTTTTTACCTCTTCAAATCTCCAACATTAAAATATTTCTTTCTTTTTTTTTCCTCTTCAAAACTAAAACATTAAAAGAATTCTTTCTTTTCTACCTCTTCAGAACTCCAACATTTTTTTTAATTTTTTTTACCTCTTCAAAACTCCAACATTAAAAGATGTATTTCTTTTTTTACCTCTTCAAAACTCCAACATTAATTTCTTTTTTTTTATCTCTTCAAAAGTCCAACATTTTGTTTTTACCTCTTCAAAAGTCCAACTTTTTTTTTTACCTCTTCAAAAGCCCAACATTTTTTTTTTTTTTACCTCTTCAAAACTCCAACATTTTTTTAAACTTTTTTTTACCTCTTCAATACTCCAAAATTAAAAGATTTATTTCTTTTTTTACCTCTTCAAAACTCCAACATTATTATTATTATTTTTTTTACCTCTTCAAATCTCCAACATTAAAATATTTCTTTCTTTTTTTTTCCTCTTCAAAACTAAAACATTAAAAGAATTCTTTCTTTTCTACCTCTTCAGAACTCCAACATTTTTTAAATTTTTTTTACCTCTTCAAAACTCCAACATTAAAAGATGTATTTCTTTTTTTACCTCTTCAAAACTCCAACATTAATTTCTTTTTTTTTATCTCTTCAAAAGTCCAACGTTTTGTTTTTACCTCTTCAAAAGTCCAACTTTTTTTTTTACCTCTTCAAAAGCCCAACATTTTTTTTTTTTTTTACCTCTTCAAAACTCCAACATTTTTTTAAACTTTTTTTTACCTCTTCAAAACTCCAAAATTAAAAGATTTATTTCTTTTTTTACCTCTTCAAAACTCCAACATTAAAATAATTCTTTTTTTTTTACCTCTTCAAAACTCCAACATTTTTTTTTTTTTTTACCTCTTCAAAACTCCAACATTGATTTTTTGTTAGTTTTTTTACCTCTTCAAAACTCAAATTTTTTTATTTTTTTTTTACCTCTTCAAAACTCCAACTTTTTTTTTTTTTTTTTTACCTCTTCAAAACTCCACAATTTTTTATTTTTTTTTTACCTCTTCAAAACTCCAACATTTCTTTTTTTTTTACCTCTTCAAAACTCCAACATTGATTTTTTGTTCGTTTTTTTACCTCTTCAAAACTCCAACTTTTTTTTTTTTTTTACCTCTTCAAAACTCCAACATTGATTTATTGTTTTTTTTTATACCTCTTCAAAACTCCAACTTTTTTTTTTTTTTACCTCTTCAAAACTCAATTTTTTTTTTTTTTTTTACCTCTTCAAAACTCCACAATTTTTTTTTTTTACCTCTTCAAAACTCCTAAATTTTTTTTTTTTTTTACCTCTTCAAAACTCCAACATTTCTTTTTTTTTTTACCTCTTCAAAACTCCAACATTGATTTTTTGTTCGTTTTTTTACCTCTTCAAAACTCCAACTTTTTTTTTTTTTTTACCTCTTCAAAACTCCAACATTGATTTATTGTTTTTTTTTATACCTCTTCAAAACTCCAACTTTTTTTTTTTTTTACCTCTTCAAAACTCAATTTTTTTTTTTTTTTTTACCTCTTCAAAACTCCACAATTTTTTTTTTTTACCTCTTCAAAACTCCTAAATTTTTATTTTTTTTTACCTCTTCAAAACTCCACATTTTTTTTTTTTTTTTTTTTACCTCTTCAAAACTCCACAATTTTTTTTTTTTTTTTTTTACCTATTCAAAACTCCAACATTGATTTTTTGTTCCTTTTTTTACCTCTTCAAAACTCCAACTTTTTTATTTTTTTTTACCTCTTCAAAACTCCACATTTTTTTTTTTTTTTTTTTTTTACCTCTTCAAAACTCCACAATTTTTTTTTTTTTTTTACCTCTTCAAAACTCCTAAATTTTTTTTTTTTTTTTTCCTCTTCAAAACTCCAACTTTTTTTTTTTTTACCTCTTCAAAACTCCAACTTTTTTTTTTTTTTACCTCTTCAAAACTCCAACTTTTTTTTTTTTTTACCTCTTCAAAACTCCAACATTGATTTTTTGTTCCTTTTTTTTCCTCTTCAAAACTCCTAAATTTTTTTTTATTTTTTTTACCTCTTCAAAACTCCACAATTTTTTTTTTTTTTTTTACCTATTCAAAACTCCTAAATTTATTTATTTATTTTTTACCTCTTCAAAACTCCAACATTGATTTTTTGTTCCTTTTTTTAGCTCTTCAAAACTCAATTTTTTTTAATTTTTTTTTTACCTCTTCAAAACTCCAACATTGATTTTTTGTTCCTTTTTTTACCTCTTCAAAACTCCAAATTTTTTTTTAATTTTTTTTTACCTCTTCAAAACTCCAACTTTTTTTTTTTTTACCTCTTCAAAACTCCAACTTTTTTTTTTTTTTTACCTATTCAAAACTCCTAAATTTTTTTTTTTTTTTTATCTCTTCAAAACTCCAACATTGATTTTTTGTTCCTTTTTTTTCCTCTTCAAAACTCCACAATTTTTTTTATTTATTTTTTTTACCTCTTCAAAACTCCAACTTTTTTTTTTTTTTTTTTACCTCTTCAAAACTCCTAAATTTTTTTTTTTTTTTTTTTACCTCTTCAAAACTCCACAATTTTTTTTTTTTTTTTACCTATTCAAAACTCCTAAATTTATTTATTTATTTTTTACCTCTTCAAAACTCCAACATTGATTTTTTGTTCCTTTTTTTAGCTCTTCAAAACTCAATTTTTTTTAATTTTTTTTTTACCTCTTCAAAACTCAATTTTTTTTTTTTTACCTCTTCAAAACTCCAACGTTGATTTTTTGTTCCTTTTTTTACCTCTTCAAAACTCCAATTTTTTTTAATTTTTTTTTTACCTATTCAAAACTCCTAAATTTTTTTTTATTTTTTTTTATCTCTTCAAAACTCCAACATTGATTTTTTGTTGCTTTTTTTACCTCTTCAAAACTCCAAATTTTTTTAAAATTTTTTTTTTACCTCTTCAAAACTCAATTTTTTTTTTTACCTATTCAAAACTCCAACATTGATTTTTTGTTCCTTTTTTTACCTCTTCAAAACTCCACAATTTTTTTTTTTTTTTACCTCTTCAAAACTCCTAAATTTTTTTTATTTTTTTTTCCTCTTCAAAACTCCAACTTTTTTCTTTTTTTACCTCTTCAAAACTCCAACTCTTTTTTCTTTTTACCTCTTCAAAACTCCAACTTTTTTTTTTTTTTACCTCTTCAAAACTCCAACTTTTTTTTTTTTTTTTTACCTATTCAAAACTCCTAAATTTTTTTTTTTTTTTACCTCTTCAAAACTCCACAATTTTTTTTTTTTTTTTTACCTCTTCAAAACTCCTAAATTTATTTATTTATTTTTTACCTGTTCAAAACTCCAACATTGATTTTTGTTCCTTTTTTTAGCTCTTCAAAACTCCACAATTTTATTATTTATTTTTTTTACCTATTCAAAACTCCTAAATTTATTTATTTATTTTTTACCTCTTCAAAACTCCAACATTGATTTTTTGTTCCTTTTTTTAGCTCTTCAAAACTCCAACTTTTTTTTTTTTTTTTAGCTCTTCAAAACTCAATTTTTTTTTATTTTTTTTTTACCTCTTCAAAACTCATTTTTTTTTTTTTTACCTCTTCAAAACTCCAACATTGATTTTTTGTTCCTTTTTTTACCTCTTCAAAACTCCAAATTTTTTAAAAAAAAAATTTTTACCTCTTCAAAACTCAATTTTTTTTTTTTACCTCTTCAAAACTCCACAATTTTTTTTTTTTTAGCTCTTCAAAACTCAATTTTTTTTATTTTTTTTTACCTCTTCAAAACTCCAATTTTTTTTTTTTACCTATTCAAAACTCCTAAATTTTTTATTTTTTTTTTACCTCTTCAAAACTCCAACATTGATTTTTTGTTCCTTTTTTTACCTCTTCAAAACTCCAATTTTTTTTTTAATTTTTTTTTACCTCTTCAAAACTCCAACTTTTTTTTTTTTTACCTCTTCAAAACTCCAACTTTTTTTTTTTTTTTTACCTATTCAAAACTCCTAAATTTTTTTTTTTTTTTTACCTCTTCAAAACTCCAACATTGATTTTTTGTTCCTTTTTTTTCCTCTTCAAAACTCCACAATTTTTTTTATTTATTTTTTTTACCTCTTCAAAACTCCAACTTTTTTTTTTTTTTTTTTACCTCTTCAAAACTCCTAATTTTTTTTTTTTTTTTTTTTACCTCTTCAAAACTCCACAATTTTTTTTTTTTTTTTACCTATTCAAAACTCCTAAATTTATTTATTTATTTTTTACCTCTTCAAAACTCCAACATTGATTTTTTGTTCCTTTTTTTAGCTCTTCAAAACTCAATTTTTTTTAATTTTTTTTTTACCTCTTCAAAACTCAATTTTTTTTTTTTTACCTCTTCAAAACTCCAACATTGATTTTTTGTTCCTTTTTTTACCTCTTCAAAACTCAATTTTTTTTAATTTTTTTTTTACCTCTTCAAAACTCCAACATTGATTTTTTGTTCCTTTTTTTACCTCTTCAAAACTCAATTTTTTTTTTTTTTTACCTCTTCAAAACTCCAATTTTTTTTAATTTTTTTTTACCTATTCAAAACTCCTAAATTTTTTTTTTTTTTTTTTATCTCTTCAAAACTCCAACATTGATTTTTTGTTGCTTTTTTTACCTCTTCAAAACTCCAAATTTTTTTTTAATTTTTTTTTTACCTCCTCAAAACTCAATTTTTTTTTTTACCTATTCAAAACTCCAACATTGATTTTTTGTTCCTTTTTTTACCTCTTCAAAACTCCTAAATTTTTTTTTTTTTTTTTACCTCTTCAAAACTCCACAATTTTTTTTTTTTTTTTACCTCTTCAAAACTCCTAAATTTTTTTTATTTTTTTTTCCTCTTCAAAACTCCAACTTTTTTCTTTTTTTACCTCTTCAAAACCCCAACTCTTTTTTCTTTTTACCTCTTCAAAACTCCAACTTTTTTTTTTTTTACCTCTTCAAAACTCCAACTTTTTTTTTTTTTTTTTACCTATTCAAAACTCCTAAATTTTTTTTTTTTTTACCTCTTCAAAACTCCACAATTTTTTTTTTTTTTTACCTCTTCAAAACTCCTAAATTTATTTATTTATTTTTTACCTCTTCAAAACTCCAACATTGATTTTTGTTCCTTTTTTTAGCTCTTCAAAACTCCACAATTTTATTATTTTTTTTTTTTACCTATTCAAAACTCCTAAATTTATTTATTTATTTTTTACCTCTTCAAAACTCCAACATTGATTTTTTGTTCCTTTTTTTAGCTCTTCAAAACTCCAACTTTTTTTTTTTTTTTTAGCTCTTCAAAACTCCAACATTAAAATATTTCTTTCTTTTTTTTTCCTCTTCAAAACTAAAACATTAAAAGAATTCTTTCTTTTCTACCTCTTCAGAACTCCAACATTTTTTTTAATTTTTTTTACCTCTTCAAAACTCCAACATTAAAAGATGTATTTCTTTTTTTACCTCTTCAAAACTCCAACATTAATTTCTTTTTTTTTATCTATTCAAAAGTCCAATATTTTGTTTTACCTCTTCAAAAGTCCAACTTTTTTTTTTACCTCTTCAAAAGCCCAACATTTTTTTTTTTTTTACCTCTTCAAAACTCCAACATTAAAAGATTATTTCTTTTTTTACCTCTTCAAAACTCCAACATTAAAAGAATTCTTTCTTTTTTACCTCTTCAAAAGTCCAACTTTTTTTTTTACCTCTCTAAAACTCCAACATATTTTTTTTAATTTTTTTTACCTCTTCAAATCTCCAACATTAAAATATTTCTTTCTTTTTTTTTCCTCTTCAAAACTAAAACATTAAAAGAATTCTTTCTTTTCTACCTCTTCAGAACTCCAACATTTTTTTTAATTTTTTTTACCTCTTCAAAACTCCAACATTAAAAGATGTATTTCTTTTTTTACCTCTTCAAAACTCCAACATTAATTTCTTTTTTTTTATCTCTTCAAAAGTCCAACATTTTGTTTTTACCTCTTCAAAAGTCCAACTTTTTTTTTTACCTCTTCAAAAGCCCAACATTTTTTTTTTTTTTACCTCTTCAAAACTCCAACATTTTTTTAAACTTTTTTTTACCTCTTCAATACTCCAAAATTAAAAGATTCATTTCTTTTTTTACCTCTTCAAAACTCCAACATTATTATTATTATTTTTTTTACCTCTTCAAATCTCCAACATTAAAATATTTCTTTCTTTTTTTTTCCTCTTCAAAACTAAAACATTAAAAGAATTCTTTCTTTTCTACCTCTTCAGAACTCCAACATTTTTTAAATTTTTTTTACCTCTTCAAAACTCCAACATTAAAAGATGTATTTCTTTTTTTACCTCTTCAAAACTCCAACATTAATTTCTTTTTTTTTATCTCTTCAAAAGTCCAACGTTTTGTTTTTACCTCTTCAAAAGTCCAACTTTTTTTTTTACCTCTTCAAAAGCCCAACATTTTTTTTTTTTTTTACCTCTTCAAAACTCCAACATTTTTTTAAACTTTTTTTTACCTCTTCAAAACTCCAAAATTAAAAGATTTATTTCTTTTTTTACCTCTTCAAAACTCCAACATTAAAATAATTCTTTTTTTTTTACCTCTTCAAAACTCCAACATTTTTTTTTTTTTTTACCTCTTCAAAACTCCAACATTGATTTTTTGTTAGTTTTTTTACCTCTTCAAAACTCAAATTTTTTTATTTTTTTTTTACCTCTTCAAAACTCCAACTTTTTTTTTTTTTTTTTTACCTCTTCAAAACTCCACAATTTTTTTTTTTTTTTTTACCTCTTCAAAACTCCAACATTTCTTTTTTTTTTACCTCTTCAAAACTCCAACATTGATTTTTTGTTCGTTTTTTTACCTCTTCAAAACTCCAACTTTTTTTTTTTTTTTACCTCTTCAAAACTCCAACATTGATTTATTGTTTTTTTTTATACCTCTTCAAAACTCCAACTTTTTTTTTTTTTTACCTCTTCAAAACTCAATTTTTTTTTTTTTTTTTACCTCTTCAAAACTCCACAATTTTTTTTTTTTACCTCTTCAAAACTCCTAAATTTTTTTTTTTTTTTACCTCTTCAAAACTCCAACATTTCTTTTTTTTTTACCTCTTCAAAACTCCAACATTGATTTTTTGTTCGTTTTTTTACCTCTTCAAAACTCCAACTTTTTTTTTTTTTTACCTCTTCAAAACTCCAACATTGATTTATTGTTTTTTTTTATACCTCTTCAAAACTCCAACTTTTTTTTTTTTTTACCTCTTCAAAACTCAATTTTTTTTTTTTTTTTTACCTCTTCAAAACTCCACAATTTTTTTTTTTTTACCTCTTCAAAACTCCTAAATTTTTATTTTTTTTTACCTCTTCAAAACTCCACATTTTTTTTTTTTTTTTTTTTACCTCTTCAAAACTCCACAATTTTTTTTTTTTTTTTTTTACCTATTCAAAACTCCAACATTGATTTTTTGTTCCTTTTTTTACCTCTTCAAAACTCCAACTTTTTTATTTTTTTTTACCTCTTCAAAACTCCACATTTTCTTTTTTTTTTTTTTTTTACCTCTTCAAAACTCCACAATTTTTTTTTTTTTTTTTACCTCTTCAAAACTCCTAAATTTTTTTTTTTTTTTTTTCCTCTTCAAAACTCCAACTTTTTTTTTTTTTACCTCTTCAAAACTCCAACTTTTTTTTTTTTTTACCTCTTCAAAACTCCAACTTTTTTTTTTTTTTACCTCTTCAAAACTCCAACATTGATTTTTTGTTCCTTTTTTTTCCTCTTCAAAACTCCTAAATTTTTTTTTATTTTTTTTACCTCTTCAAAACTCCACAATTTTTTTTTTTTTTTTTACCTATTCAAAACTCCTAAATTTATTTATTTATTTTTTACCTCTTCAAAACTCCAACATTGATTTTTTGTTCCTTTTTTTAGCTCTTCAAAACTCAATTTTTTTTAATTTTTTTTTTACCTCTTCAAAACTCCAACATTGATTTTTTGTTCCTTTTTTTACCTCTTCAAAACTCCAAATTTTTTTTTAATTTTTTTTTACCTCTTCAAAACTCCAACTTTTTTTTTTTTTACCTCTTCAAAACTCCAACTTTTTTTTTTTTTTTTACCTATTCAAAACTCCTAAATTTTTTTTTTTTTTTTACCTCTTCAAAACTCCAACATTGATTTTTTGTTCCTTTTTTTTCCTCTTCAAAACTCCACAATTTTTTTTATTTATTTTTTTTACCTCTTCAAAACTCCAACTTTTTTTTTTTTTTTTTTACCTCTTCAAAACTCCTAAATTTTTTTTTTTTTTTTTTTACCTCTTCAAAACTCCACAATTTTTTTTTTTTTTTTACCTATTCAAAACTCCTAAATTTATTTATTTATTTTTTACCTCTTCAAAACTCCAACATTGATTTTTTGTTCCTTTTTTTAGCTCTTCAAAACTCAATTTTTTTTAATTTTTTTTTTACCTCTTCAAAACTCAATTTTTTTTTTTTTACCTCTTCAAAACTCCAACATTGATTTTTTGTTCCTTTTTTTACCTCTTCAAAACTCAATTTTTTTTTTTTTTACCTCTTCAAAACTCCAATTTTTTTTAATTTTTTTTTTACCTATTCAAAACTCCTAAATTTTTTTTTATTTTTTTTTATCTCTTCAAAACTCCAACATTGATTTTTTGTTGCTTTTTTTACCTCTTCAAAACTCCAAATTTTTTTAAAATTTTTTTTTTACCTCTTCAAAACTCAATTTTTTTTTTTACCTATTCAAAACTCCAACATTGATTTTTTGTTCCTTTTTTTACCTCTTCAAAACTCCACAATTTTTTTTTTTTTTTACCTCTTCAAAACTCCTAAATTTTTTTTATTTTTTTTTCCTCTTCAAAACTCCAACTTTTTTCTTTTTTTACCTCTTCAAAACTCCAACTCTTTTTTCTTTTTACCTCTTCAAAACTCCAACTTTTTTTTTTTTTTACCTCTTCAAAACTCCAACTTTTTTTTTTTTTTTTTACCTATTCAAAACTCCTAAATTTTTTTTTTTTTTTACCTCTTCAAAACTCCACAATTTTTTTTTTTTTTTTACCTCTTCAAAACTCCTAAATTTATTTATTTATTTTTTACCTGTTCAAAACTCCAACATTGATTTTTGTTCCTTTTTTTAGCTCTTCAAAACTCCACAATTTTATTATTTTTTTTTTTTACCTATTCAAAACTCCTAAATTTATTTATTTATTTTTTACCTCTTCAAAACTCCAACATTGATTTTTTGTTCCTTTTTTTAGCTCTTCAAAACTCCAACTTTTTTTTTTTTTTTTAGCTCTTCAAAACTCAATTTTTTTTTTATTTTTTTTTACCTCTTCAAAACTCATTTTTTTTTTTTTTACCTCTTCAAAACTCCAACATTGATTTTTTGTTCCTTTTTTTACCTCTTCAAAACTCCAAATTTAAAAAAAAAAAAATTTTTACCTCTTCAAAACTCAATTTTTTTTTTTACCTCTTCAAAACTCCACAATTTTTTTTTTTTTAGCTCTTCAAAACTCAATTTTTTTTATTTTTTTTTACCTCTTCAAAACTCCAATTTTTTTTTTTTACCTATTCAAAACTCCTAAATTTTTTATTTTTTTTTTACCTCTTCAAAACTCCAACATTGATTTTTTGTTGCTTTTTTTACCTCTTCAAAACTCCAAAATTTTTTTTTTTTTTTACCTCTTCAAAACTCTAACTTTTTTTTTTTTTTACCTCTTCAAAACTCCAACTTTTTTTTTTTTTTACCTCTTCAAAACTCCAACATTGATTTTTTGTTCCTTTTTTTACCTCTTCAAAACTCCTAAATTTTTTTTATTTTTTTTTCCTCTTCAAAACTCCAACTTTTTTTTTTTTTTACCTCTTCAAAACTCCAACTTTTTTTTTTTTTTACCTCTTCAAAACTCCAACATTGATTTTTTGTTTCTTTTTTTTCCTCTTCAAAACTCCACAATTTTTTTTATTTATTTTTTTTACCTCTTCAAAACTCCAACTTTTTTTTTTTTTTTTTTTACCTCTTCAAAACTCCTAAATTTTTTTTTTTTTTTTTTCCTCTTCAAAACTCCAACTTTTTTTTTTGTTTTACCTCTTCAAAACTCCAACTTTTTTTTTTTTTTACCTCTTCAAAACTCCAACATTGATTTTTTGTTCCTTTTTTTTCCTCTTCAAAACTCCACAATTTTTTTTATTTATTTTTTTTACCTCTTCAAAACTCCAACTTTTTTTTTTTTTTTTTTACCTCTTCAAAACTCTTAAATTTTTTTTTTTTTTTTTTTACCTCTTCAAAACTCCACAATTTTTTTTTTTTTTTTTACCTATTCAAAACTCCTAAATTTATTTATTTATTTTTTACCTCTTCAAAACTCCAACTTTTTTTTTTTTTTTTAGCTCTTCAAAACTCAATTTTTATTATTATTTTTTTTACCTCTTCAAAACTCCAACATTGATTGTTTGTTGCTTTTTTTACCTCTTCAAAACTCCAACATTGATTTTTTGTTGCTTTTTTTACCTCTTCAAAACTCCAAAATTTTTTTTTTTTTTTACGTCTTCAAAACTCTAACTTTTTTTTTTTTTTACCTCTTCAAAACTCCAACTTTTTTTTTTTTTTACCTCTTCAAAACTCCAACATTGATTTTTTGTTCCTTTTTTTACCTCTTCAAAACTCCTAAATTTTTTTTATTTTTTTTTCCTCTTCAAAACTCCAACTTTTTTTTTTTTTTACCTCTTCAAAACTCCAACTTTTTTTTTTTTTTACCTCTTCAAAACTCCAACATTGATTTTTTGTTTCTTTTTTTTCCTCTTCAAAACTCCACAATTTTTTTTATTTATTTTTTTTACCTCTTCAAAACTCCAACTTTTTTTTTTTTTTTTTTTTCCTCTTCAAAACTCCAACTTTTTTTTTTGTTTTACCTCTTCAAAACTCCAACTTTTTTTTTTTTTTACCTCTTCAAAACTCCAACATTGATTTTTTGTTCCTTTTTTTTCCTCTTCAAAACTCCACAATTTTTTTTATTTATTTTTTTTACCTCTTCAAAACTCCAACTTTTTTTTTTTTTTTTTACCTCTTCAAAACTCTTAAATTTTTTTTTTTTTTTTTTTACCTCTTCAAAACTCCACAATTTTTTTTTTTTTTTTTACCTATTCAAAACTCCTAAATTTATTTATTTATTTTTTACCTCTTCAAAACTCCAACTTTTTTTTTTTTTTTTTAGCTCTTCAAAACTCAATTTTTTTTATTATTTTTTTTACCTCTTCAAAACTCCAACATTGATTGTTTGTTCCTTTTTTTACCTCTTCAAAACTCCAAATTTTTTTTTAAATTTTTTTTTACCTCTTCAAAACTCAATTTTTTTTTTTTTTACCTCTTCAAAACTCCACAATTTTTTTTTTTTTTTTAGCTCTTCAAAACTCAAATTTTTTTTTTTTTTTTTTACCTCTTCAAAACTCCAACTTTTTTTTTTTTTTTTTTTACCTCTTCAAAACTCCTAAATTTTTTTTTATTTTTTTTACCTCTTCAAAACTCCACAATTTTTTTTTTTTTTTTTTACCTATTCAAAACTCCTAAATTTATTTATTTATTTTTTACCTCTTCAAAACTCCAACATTGATTTTTTGTTCCTTTTTTTAGCTCTTCAAAACTCCAACTTTTTTTTTTTTTTTTAAGCTCTTCAAAACTCTATTTTTTTTTTTACCTATTCAAAACTCCTAAATTTTTTTTTTTTTTTTTTTACCTCTTCAAAACTCCAACATTGATTTTTTGTTCCTTTTTTTACCTCTTCAAAACTCCAACTTTTTTTTTTTTTTTTACCTCTTCAAAACTCTTTTTTTTTTTTTTTTTTTTACCTCTTCAAAACTCCACACATTTTTTATTTATTTTTTTTACCTATTCAAAACTCCTAAATTTATTTATTTATTTTTTACCTCTTCAAAACTCCAACTTTTTTTTTTTTTTTTAGCTCTTCAAAACTCAATTTTTATTATTATTTTTTTTACCTCTTCAAAACTCCAACATTGATTGTTTGTTGCTTTTTTTACCTCTTCAAAACTCCAACATTGATTTTTTGTTGCTTTTTTTACCTCTTCAAAACTCCAAAATTTTTTTTTTTTTTTACGTCTTCAAAACTCTAACTTTTTTTTTTTTTTACCTCTTCAAAACTCCAACTTTTTTTTTTTTTTACCTCTTCAAAACTCCAACATTGATTTTTTGTTCCTTTTTTTACCTCTTCAAAACTCCTAAATTTTTTTTATTTTTTTTTCCTCTTCAAAACTCCAACTTTTTTTTTTTTTTACCTCTTCAAAACTCCAACTTTTTTTTTTTTTTACCTCTTCAAAACTCCAACATTGATTTTTTGTTTCTTTTTTTTCCTCTTCAAAACTCCACAATTTTTTTTATTTATTTTTTTTACCTCTTCAAAACTCCAACTTTTTTTTTTTTTTTTTTTTCCTCTTCAAAACTCCAACTTTTTTTTTTGTTTTACCTCTTCAAAACTCCAACTTTTTTTTTTTTTTACCTCTTCAAAACTCCAACATTGATTTTTTGTTCCTTTTTTTTCCTCTTCAAAACTCCACAATTTTTTTTATTTATTTTTTTTACCTCTTCAAAACTCCAACTTTTTTTTTTTTTTTTTACCTCTTCAAAACTCTTAAATTTTTTTTTATTTTTTTTTACCTCTTCAAAACTCCACAATTTTTTTTTTTTTTTTTACCTATTCAAAACTCCTAAATTTATTTATTTATTTTTTACCTCTTCAAAACTCCAACTTTTTTTTTTTTTTTTTAGCTCTTCAAAACTCAATTTTTTTTATTATTTTTTTTACCTCTTCAAAACTCCAACATTGATTGTTTGTTCCTTTTTTTACCTCTTCAAAACTCCAAATTTTTTTTTAAATTTTTTTTTACCTCTTCAAAACTCAATTTTTTTTTTTTTTACCTCTTCAAAACTCCACAATTTTTTTTTTTTTTTTAGCTCTTCAAAACTCAAATTTTTTTTTTTTTTTTTTACCTCTTCAAAACTCCAACTTTTTTTTTTTTTTTTTTTACCTCTTCAAAACTCCTAAATTTTTTTTTATTTTTTTTACCTCTTCAAAACTCCACAATTTTTTTTTTTTTTTTTTACCTATTCAAAACTCCTAAATTTATTTATTTATTTTTTACCTCTTCAAAACTCCAACATTGATTTTTTGTTCCTTTTTTTACCTATTCAAAACTCCTAAATTTTTTTTTTTTTTTTTTTACCTCTTCAAAACTCCAACATTGATTTTTTGTTCCTTTTTTTACCTCTTCAAAACTCCAACTTTTTTTTTTTTTTTTACCTCTTCAAAACTCTTTTTTTTTTTTTTTTTTTTACCTCTTCAAAACTCCACACATTTTTTATTTATTTTTTTTACCTCTTCAAAACTCCAACTTTTTTTTTTTTTTTTTACCTCTTCAAAACTCCACAAATTTTTTTATTTATTTTTTTTACCTCTTCAAAACTCCAACTTTTTTTTTTTTTTTTTTTACATCTTCAAAACTCCTAAATTTTTTTTTTTTTTTTACCTCTTCAAAACTCTATTTTTTTTATTTTTTTTTTACCTCTTCAAAACTCCAACATTTTTTTTTTTTTACCTCTTCAAAACTCAATTTTTTTTTTTTTTTTTTTTTACCTCTCCAAAACTCCAATTTTTTTTTTTTTTACCTCTTCAAAACTCCAACATTTTTTTTTTTTTTACCTCTTCAAAACTCCAACATTGATTTTTTGTTCCTTTTTTTAGCTCTTCAAAACTCCACAATTTTATTATTATTTTTTTTTACCTATTCAAAACTCCAACATTGATTTTTTGTTCCTTTTTTTACCTCTTCAAAACTCCTAAAAAAATTTTTTTTTTTTTTTCCTCTTCAAAACTCCAACTTTTTTTTTTTTACCTCTTCAAAACTCCAACTTTTTTTTTTTTTTACCTCTTCAAAACTCCAACATTGATTTTTTTGTTCCTTTTTTTTCCTCTTCAAAACTCCACAATTTTTTTTATTTATTTTTTTTACCTCTTCAAAACTCCAACTTTTTTTTTTTTTTTTTTTACCTCTTCAAAACTCCTAAATTTTTTTTAATTTTTTTTACCTCTTCAAAACTCCACAATTTTTTTGTTTTTTTTTACCTATTCAAAACTCCTAAATTTATTTATTTATTTTTTACCTCTTCAAAACTCCAACATTGATTTTTTGTTCCTTTTTTTAGCTCTTCAAAACTCCAACTTTTTTTTTTTTTTTTAGCTCTTCAAAACTCTATTTTTTTTATTTATTTTTTTACCTCTTCAAAACTCAATTTTTTTTTTTTACCTCTTCAAAACTCCAACATTGATTTTTTGTTCCTTTTTTTACCTCTTCAAAACTCCTAAATTTTTTTTTATTTTTTTTTCCTCTTCAAAACTCCAACTTTTTTTTTTTTACCTCTTCAAAACTCCATTTTTTTTTTTTACCTCTTCAAAACTCCAACATTGATTTTTTGTTCCTTTTTTTACCTCTTCAAAACTCCTAAATTTTTTTTTTCTTTTTTTTCCTCTTCAAAACTCCAACTTTTTTTTTTTTACCTCTTCAAAACTCCAACTTTTTTTTTTTTTTACCTCTTCAAAACTCCAACATTGATTTTTTATTTATTTTTTTTACCTCTTCAAAACTCCAACTTTTTTTTTTTTTTTTTTTACCTCTTCAAAACTCCTAAATTTTTTTTTTTTTTTTTTACCTCTTCAAAACTCCACAATTTTTTTTTTTTTTTTTTACCTATTCAAAACTCCTAAATTTATTTATTTATTTTTTACCTCTTCAAAACTCCAACATTGATTTTTTGTTCCTTTTTTTAGCTCTTCAAAACTCCAACTTTTTTTTTTTTTTTTAGCTCTTCAAAACTCTATTTTTTTTTTTTTTTTTTTTACCTCTTCAAAACTCAATTTTTTTTTTTTACCTCTTCAAAACTCCAACATTGATTGTTTGTTCCTTTTTTTACCTCTTCAAAACTCCAATTTTTTTTTTTATTTTTTTTTTACCTCTTCAAAACTCAATTTTTTTTTTTTACCTATTCAAAACTCCTAAATTTTTTTTTTTTTTTTTTTACCTCTTCAAAACTCCAACATTGATTTTTTGTTCCTTTTTTTACCTCTTCAAAACTCCAACTTTTTTTTTTTTTTTTACCTCTTCAAAACTCTTTTTTTTTTTTTTTTTTTACCTCTTCAAAACTCCACACATTTTTTTATTTATTTTTTTTACCTCTTCAAAACTCCACAATTTTTTTTATTTATTTTACCTCTTCAAAACTCCAACTTTTTTTTTTTTTTACCTCTTCAAAACTCCAACATTGATTTTTTGTTCCTTTTTTTACCTCTTCAAAACTCCTAAATTTTTTTTTTTTTTTTACCTCTTCAAAACTCCAACTTTTTTTTTTTTTTACCTCTTCAAAACTCCAACATTGATTTTTTGTTCCTTTTTTTTCCTCTTCAAAACTCCACAATTTTTTTTATTTATTTTTTTTACCTCTTCAAAACTCCAACTTTTTTTTTTTTTTTTTACCTCTTCAAAACTCCTAAATTTTTTTTTATTTTTTTTACCTCTTCAAAACTCCACAATTTTTTTTTTTTTTTTTTACCTATTCAAAACTCCTAAATTTATTTATTTATTTTTTACCTCTTCAAAACTCCAACATTGATTTTTTGTTCCTTTTTTTAGCTCTTCAAAACTCCAACTTTTTTTTTTTTTTTTACCTCTTCAAAACTCCAACATTGATTGTTTGTTCCTTTTTTTACCTCTTCAAAACTCAATTTTTTTTTTTTACCTATTCAAAACTCCTAAATTTTTTTTTTTTTTTTTTTACCTCTTCAAAACTCCAACATTGATTTTTTGTTCCTTTTTTTACCTCTTCAAAACTCCAACTTTTTTTTTTTTTTTACCTCTTCAAAACTCTTTTTTTTTTTTTTTTTTTACCTCTTCAAAACTCCACACATTTTTTTATTTATTTTTTTTACCTCTTCAAAACTCCAACTTTTTTTTTTTTTTTTTACCTCTTCAAAACTCCACAAATTGTTTTATTTATTTTTTTTACCTCTTCAAAACTCCACAAATTTTTTTATTTATTTTTTTTACCTCTTCAAAACTCCAACTTTTTTTTTTTTTTTTTTACCTCTTCAAAACTCCTAAATTTTTTTTTTTTTTTTACCTCTTCAAAACTCTATTTTTTTTTATTTTTTTTTTACCTCTTCAAAACTCCAACATTTTTTTTTTTTACCTCTTCAAAACTCAATTTTTTTTTTTTTTTTTTTTTACCTCTCCAAAACTCCAATTTTTTTTTTTTTTACCTCTTCAAAACTCCAACATTTTTTTTTTTTTTACCTCTTCAAAACTCCAACATTGATTTTTTGTTCCTTTTTTTAGCTCTTCAAAACTCCACAATTTTATTATTTTTTTTTTTTACCTATTCAAAACTCCAACATTGATTTTTTGTTCCTTTTTTTACCTCTTCAAAACTCCTAAAAAAAAATTTTTTTTTTTTCCTCTTCAAAACTCCAACTTTTTTTTTTTTACCTCTTCAAAACTCCAACTTTTTTTTTTTTTACCTCTTCAAAACTCCTAAATTTTTTTTAATTTTTTTTACCTCTTCAAAACTCCACAATTTTTTTGTTTTTTTTTTACCTATTCAAAACTCCTAAATTTATTTATTTATTTTTTACCTCTTCAAAACTCCAACATTGATTTTTTGTTCCTTTTTTTAGCTCTTCAAAACTCCAACTTTTTTTTTTTTTTTAGCTCTTCAAAACTCTATTTTTTTTATTTATTTTTTTACCTCTTCAAAACTCAATTTTTTTTTTTTACCTCTTCAAAACTCCAACATTGATTTTTTGTTCCTTTTTTTACCTCTTCAAAACTCCTAAATTTTTTTTTATTTTTTTTTCCTCTTCAAAACTCCAACTTTTTTTTTTTTACCTCTTCAAAACTCCATTTTTTTTTTTTACCTCTTCAAAACTCCAACATTGATTTTTTGTTCCTTTTTTACCTCTTCAAAACTCCTAAATTTTTTTTTATTTTTTTTTCCTCTTCAAAACTCCAACTTTTTTTTTTTTACCTCTTCAAAACTCCAACTTTTTTTTTTTTTTACCTCTTCAAAACTCCAACATTGATTTTTTATTTATTTTTTTTACCTCTTCAAAACTCCAACTTTTTTTTTTTTTTTTTTTACCTCTTCAAAACTCCTAAATTTTTTTTTATTTTTTTTACCTCTTCAAAACTCCACAATTTTTTTTTTTTTTTTTTACCTATTCAAAACTCCTAAATTTTTTTTTTTTTTTTTTACCTCTTCAAAACTCCAACATTGATTTTTTGTTCCTTTTTTTAGCTCTTCAAAACTCCAACTTTTTTTTTTTTTTTTAGCTCTTCAAAACTCCAACATTGATTGTTTGTTCCTTTTTTTACCTCTTCAAAACTCCAATTTTTTTTTTTATTTTTTTTTTACCTCTTCAAAACTCAATTTTTTTTTTTTACCTATTCAAAACTCCTAAATTTTTTTTTTTTTTTTTTTACCTATTCAAAACTCCTAAATTTTTTTTTATTTTTTTTTATCTCTTCAAAACTCCAACATTGATTTTTTGTTGCTTTTTTTACCTCTTCAAAACTCCAAATTTTTAAAAAATTTTTTTTTTACCTCTTCAAAACTCAATTTTTTTTTTTACCTATTCAAAACTCCAACATTGATTTTTTGTTCCTTTTTTTACCTCTTCAAAACTCCACAATTTTTTTTTTTTTTTACCTCTTCAAAACTCCTAAATTTTTTTTATTTTTTTTTCCTCTTCAAAACTCCAACTTTTTTCTTTTTTTACCTCTTCAAAACTCCAACTCTTTTTTCTTTTTACCTCTTCAAAACTCCAACTTTTTTTTTTTTTTACCTCTTCAAAACTCCAACTTTTTTTTTTTTTTTTTACCTATTCAAAACTCCTAAATTTTTTTTTTTTTTTACCTCTTCAAAACTCCACAATTTTTTTTTTTTTTTTTACCTCTTCAAAACTCCTAAATTTATTTATTTATTTTTTACCTGTTCAAAACTCCAACATTGATTTTTGTTCCTTTTTTTAGCTCTTCAAAACTCCACAATTTTATTATTTTTTTTTTTTACCTATTCAAAACTCCTAAATTTATTTATTTATTTTTTACCTCTTCAAAACTCCAACATTGATTTTTTGTTCCTTTTTTTAGCTCTTCAAAACTCCAACTTTTTTTTTTTTTTTTAGCTCTTCAAAACTCAATTTTTTTTTTTTTTTTTTTTACCTCTTCAAAACTCATTTTTTTTTTTTTTACCTCTTCAAAACTCCAACATTGATTTTTTGTTCCTTTTTTTACCTCTTCAAAACTCCAAATTTTTAAAAAAAAAAATTTTTACCTCTTCAAAACTCAATTTTTTTTTTTTACCTCTTCAAAACTCCACAATTTTTTTTTTTTTAGCTCTTCAAAACTCAATTTTTTTTATTTTTTTTTACCTCTTCAAAACTCCAATTTTTTTTTTTTACCTATTCAAAACTCCTAAATTTTTTATTTTTTTTTTACCTCTTCAAAACTCCAACATTGATTTTTTGTTGCTTTTTTTACCTCTTCAAAACTCCAAAATTTTTTTTTTTTTTTACCTCTTCAAAACTCTAACTTTTTTTTTTTTTTACCTCTTCAAAACTCCAACTTTTTTTTTTTTTTACCTCTTCAAAACTCCAACATTGATTTTTTGTTCCTTTTTTTACCTCTTCAAAACTCCTAAATTTTTTTTATTTTTTTTTCCTCTTCAAAACTCCAACTTTTTTTTTTTTTTACCTCTTCAAAACTCCAACTTTTTTTTTTTTTTACCTCTTCAAAACTCCAACATTGATTTTTTGTTTCTTTTTTTTCCTCTTCAAAACTCCACAATTTTTTTTATTTATTTTTTTTACCTCTTCAAAACTCCAACTTTTTTTTTTTTTTTTTTACCTCTTCAAAACTCCTAAATTTTTTTTTTTTTTTTTTCCTCTTCAAAACTCCAACTTTTTTTTTTGTTTTACCTCTTCAAAACTCCAACTTCTTTTTTTTTTTACCTCTTCAAAACTCCAACATTGATTTTTTGTTCCTTTTTTTTCCTCTTCAAAACTCCACAATTTTTTTTATTTATTTTTTTTACCTCTTCAAAACTCCAACTTTTTTTTTTTTTTTTTACCTCTTCAAAACTCTTAAATTTTTTTTTTTTTTTTTTTACCTCTTCAAAACTCCACAATTTTTTTTTTTTTTTTTTACCTATTCAAAACTCCTAAATTTATTTATTTATTTTTTACCTCTTCAAAACTCCAACTTTTTTTTTTTTTTTTAGCTCTTCAAAACTCAATTTTTTTTATTATTTTTTTTACCTCTTCAAAACTCCAACATTGATTGTTTGTTCCTTTTTTTACCTCTTCAAAACTCCAAATTTTTTTTTAAATTTTTTTTTACCTCTTCAAATCTCCAACTTTTTTTTTTTTTTTTTTTACCTCTTCAAAACTCCTAAATTTTTTTTTATTTTTTTTACCTCTTCAAAACTCCACAATTTTTTTTTTTTTTTTTTACCTATTCAAAACTCCTAAATTTATTTATTTATTTTTTACCTCTTCAAAACTCCAACATTGATTTTTTGTTCCTTTTTTTAGCTCTTCAAAACTCCAACTTTTTTTTTTTTTTTTAAGCTCTTCAAAACTCTATTTTTTTTTTTACCTATTCAAAACTCCTAAATTTTTTTTTTTTTTTTTTACCTCTTCAAAACTCCAACATTGATTTTTTGTTCCTTTTTTTACCTCTTCAAAACTCTATTTTTTTTTTACCTATTCAAAACTCCTAAATTTTTTTTTTTTTTTTTTTACCTCTTCAAAACTCTTTTTTTTTTTTTTTTTTTTACCTCTTCAAAACTCCACACATTTTTTATTTATTTTTTTTACCTCTTCAAAACTCCAACTTTTTTTTTTTTTTTTTACCTCTTCAAAACTCCACAAATTTTTTTATTTATTTTTTTTACCTCTTCAAAACTCCAACTTTTTTTTTTTTTTTTTTACATCTTCAAAACTCCTAAATTTTTTTTTTTTTTTTACCTCTTCAAAACTCTATTTTTTTTATTTTTTTTTTACCTCTTCAAAACTCCAACATTTTTTTTTTTTTACCTCTTCAAAACTCAATTTTTTTTTTTTTTTTTTTTTACCTCTCCAAAACTCCAATTTTTTTTTTTTTTACCTCTTCAAAACTCCAACATTTTTTTTTTTTTACCTCTTCAAAACTCCAACATTGATTTTTTGTTCCTTTTTTTAGCTCTTCAAAACTCCACAATTTTATTATTATTTTTTTTTACCTATTCAAAACTCCAACATTGATTTTTTGTTCCTTTTTTTACCTCTTCAAAACTCCAACTTTTTTTTTTTTTTTTTTTACCTCTTCAAAACTCCTAAATTTTTTTTAATTTTTTTTACCTCTTCAAAACTCCACAATTTTTTTGTTTTTTTTTACCTATTCAAAACTCCTAAATTTATTTATTTATTTTTTACCTCTTCAAAACTCCAACATTGATTTTTTGTTCCTTTTTTTAGCTCTTCAAAACTCCAACTTTTTTTTTTTTTTTTAGCTCTTCAAAACTCTATTTTTTTTATTTATTTTTTTACCTCTTCAAAACTCAATTTTTTTTTTTTACCTCTTCAAAACTCCAACATTGATTTTTTGTTCCTTTTTTTACCTCTTCAAAACTCCTAAAATTTTTTTTATTTTTTTTTCCTCTTCAAAACTCCAACTTTTTTTTTTTTACCTCTTCAAAACTCCATTTTTTTTTTTTACCTCTTCAAAACTCCAACATTGATTTTTTGTTCCTTTTTTTACCTCTTCAAAACTCCTAAATTTTTTTTTTTTTTTTTTTTCCTCTTCAAAACTCCAACTTTTTTTTTTTTACCTCTTCAAAACTCCAACTTTTTTTTTTTTTTACCTCTTCAAAACTCCAACATTGATTTTTTATTTATTTTTTTTACCTCTTCAAAACTCCAACTTTTTTTTTTTTTTTTTTTACCTCTTCAAAACTCCTAAATTTTTTTTTTTTTTTTTTACCTCTTCAAAACTCCACAATTTTTTTTTTTTTTTTTTACCTATTCAAAACTCCTAAATTTATTTATTTATTTTTTACCTCTTCAAAACTCCAACATTGATTTTTTGTTCCTTTTTTTAGCTCTTCAAAACTCCAACTTTTTTTTTTTTTTTTAGCTCTTCAAAACTCTATTTTTTTTTTTTTTTTTTTTACCTCTTCAAAACTCAATTTTTTTTTTTTACCTCTTCAAAACTCCAACATTGATTGTTTGTTCCTTTTTTTACCTCTTCAAAACTCCAATTTTTTTTTTTATTTTTTTTTTACCTCTTCAAAACTCAATTTTTTTTTTTTACCTATTCAAAACTCCTAAATTTTTTTTTTTTTTTTTTTACCTCTTCAAAACTCCAACATTGATTTTTTGTTCCTTTTTTTACCTCTTCAAAACTCCAACTTTTTTTTTTTTTTTACCTCTTCAAAACTCTTTTTTTTTTTTTTTTTTTACCTCTTCAAAACTCCACACATTTTTTTATTTATTTTTTTTACCTCTTCAAAACTCCACAATTTTTTTTATTTATTTTACCTCTTCAAAACTCCAACTTTTTTTTTTTTTTACCTCTTCAAAACTCCAACATTGATTTTTTGTTCCTTTTTTTACCTCTTCAAAACTCCTAAATTTTTTTTTTTTTTTTTACCTCTTCAAAACTCCAACTTTTTTTTTTTTTTACCTCTTCAAAACTCCAACATTGATTTTTTGTTCCTTTTTTTTCCTCTTCAAAACTCCACAATTTTTTTTATTTATTTTTTTTACCTCTTCAAAACTCCAACTTTTTTTTTTTTTTTTTACCTCTTCAAAACTCCTAAATTTTTTTTTATTTTTTTTACCTCTTCAAAACTCCACAATTTTTTTTTTTTTTTTTTACCTATTCAAAACTCCTAAATTTATTTATTTATTTTTTACCTCTTCAAAACTCCAACATTGATTTTTTGTTCCTTTTTTTAGCTCTTCAAAACTCCAACTTTTTTTTTTTTTTTTACCTCTTCAAAACTCCAACATTGATTGTTTGTTCCTTTTTTTACCTCTTCAAAACTCAATTTTTTTTTTTTACCTATTCAAAACTCCTAAATTTTTTTTTTTTTTTTTTTACCTCTTCAAAACTCCAACATTGATTTTTTGTTCCTTTTTTTACCTCTTCAAAACTCCAACTTTTTTTTTTTTTTTTACCTCTTCAAAACTCTTTTTTTTTTTTTTTTTTTACCTCTTCAAAACTCCACACATTTTTTTATTTATTTTTTTTACCTCTTCAAAACTCCAACTTTTTTTTTTTTTTTTTACCTCTTCAAAACTCCACAAATTGTTTTATTTATTTTTTTTACCTCTTCAAAACTCCACAAATTTTTTTATTTATTTTTTTTACCTCTTCAAAACTCCAACTTTTTTTTTTTTTTTTTTACCTCTTCAAAACTCCTAAATTTTTTTTTTTTTTTTACCTCTTCAAAACTCTATTTTTTTTTTTTTTTTTTTTACCTCTTCAAAACTCCAACATTTTTTTTTTTTACCTCTTCAAAACTCAATTTTTTTTTTTTTTTTTTTTTACCTCTCCAAAACTCCAATTTTTTTTTTTTTTACCTCTTCAAAACTCCAACATTTTTTTTTTTTTTACCTCTTCAAAACTCCAACATTGATTTTTTGTTCCTTTTTTTAGCTCTTCAAAACTCCACAATTTTATTATTTTTTTTTTTTACCTATTCAAAACTCCAACATTGATTTTTTGTTCCTTTTTTTACCTCTTCAAAACTCCTAAAAAAAAATTTTTTTTTTTTCCTCTTCAAAACTCCAACTTTTTTTTTTTTACCTCTTCAAAACTCCAACTTTTTTTTTTTTTACCTCTTCAAAACTCCTAAATTTTTTTTAATTTTTTTTACCTCTTCAAAACTCCACAATTTTTTTGTTTTTTTTTTACCTATTCAAAACTCCTAAATTTATTTATTTATTTTTTACCTCTTCAAAACTCCAACATTGATTTTTTGTTCCTTTTTTTAGCTCTTCAAAACTCCAACTTTTTTTTTTTTTTTAGCTCTTCAAAACTCTATTTTTTTTATTTATTTTTTTACCTCTTCAAAACTCAATTTTTTTTTTTTACCTCTTCAAAACTCCAACATTGATTTTTTGTTCCTTTTTTTACCTCTTCAAAACTCCTAAATTTTTTTTTATTTTTTTTTCCTCTTCAAAACTCCAACTTTTTTTTTTTTACCTCTTCAAAACTCCATTTTTTTTTTTTACCTCTTCAAAACTCCAACATTGATTTTTTGTTCCTTTTTTACCTCTTCAAAACTCCTAAATTTTTTTTTATTTTTTTTTCCTCTTCAAAACTCCAACTTTTTTTTTTTTACCTCTTCAAAACTCCAACTTTTTTTTTTTTTTACCTCTTCAAAACTCCAACATTGATTTTTTATTTATTTTTTTTACCTCTTCAAAACTCCAACTTTTTTTTTTTTTTTTTTTACCTCTTCAAAACTCCTAAATTTTTTTTTATTTTTTTTACCTCTTCAAAACTCCACAATTTTTTTTTTTTTTTTTTACCTATTCAAAACTCCTAAATTTATTTTTTTTTTTTTTACCTCTTCAAAACTCCAACATTGATTTTTTGTTCCTTTTTTTAGCTCTTCAAAACTCCAACTTTTTTTTTTTTTTTTAGCTCTTCAAAACTCCAACATTGATTGTTTGTTCCTTTTTTTACCTCTTCAAAACTCCAATTTTTTTTTTTTTTTTTTTTTACCTCTTCAAAACTCAATTTTTTTTTTTACCTATTCAAAACTCCTAAATTTTTTTTTTTTTTTTTTTACCTATTCAAAACTCCTAAATTTTTATTTATTTTTTTTTATCTCTTCAAAACTCCAACATTGATTTTTTGTTGCTTTTTTTACCTCTTCAAAACTCCAAATTTTTAAAAAATTTTTTTTTTACCTCTTCAAAACTCAATTTTTTTTTTTACCTATTCAAAACTCCAACATTGATTTTTTGTTCCTTTTTTTACCTCTTCAAAACTCCACAATTTTTTTTTTTTTTTACCTCTTCAAAACTCCTAAATTTTTTCTTTTTTTACCTCTTCAAAACTCCAACTCTTTTTTCTTTTTACCTCTTCAAAACTCCAACTTTTTTTTTTTTTTACCTCTTCAAAACTCCAACTTTTTTTTTTTTTTTTTACCTATTCAAAACTCCTAAATTTTTTTTTTTTTTTACCTCTTCAAAACTCCACAATTTTTTTTTTTTTTTTTTACCTCTTCAAAACTCCTAAATTTATTTATTTATTTTTTACCTGTTCAAAACTCCAACATTGATTTTTGTTCCTTTTTTTAGCTCTTCAAAACTCCACAATTTTATTATTTTTTTTTTTTACCTATTCAAAACTCCTAAATTTATTTATTTATTTTTTACCTCTTCAAAACTCCAACATTGATTTTTTGTTCCTTTTTTTAGCTCTTCAAAACTCCAACTTTTTTTTTTTTTTTTAGCTCTTCAAAACTCAATTTTTTTTTTTTTTTTTTTTACCTCTTCAAAACTCTTTTTTTTTTTTTTTACCTCTTCAAAACTCCAACATTGATTTTTTGTTCCTTTTTTTACCTCTTCAAAACTCCAAATTTTTTTAAAAAAAAATTTTTACCTCTTCAAAACTCAATTTTTTTTTTTTACCTCTTCAAAACTCCACAATTTTTTTTTTTTTAGCTCTTCAAAACTCAATTTTTTTTTTTTTTTTTTACCTCTTCAAAACTCCAATTTTTTTTTTTTACCTATTCAAAACTCCTAAATTTTTTATTTTTTTTTTACCTCTTCAAAACTCCAACATTGATTTTTTGTTGCTTTTTTTACCTCTTCAAAACTCCAAAATTTTTTTTTTTTTTTACCTCTTCAAAACTCTAACTTTTTTTTTTTTTTACCTCTTCAAAACTCCAACTTTTTTTTTTTTTTACCTCTTCAAAACTCCAACATTGATTTTTTGTTCCTTTTTTTACCTCTTCAAAACTCCTAAATTTTTTTTATTTTTTTTTCCTCTTCAAAACTCCAACTTTTTTTTTTTTTTACCTCTTCAAAACTCCAACTTTTTTTTTTTTTTACCTCTTCAAAACTCCAACATTGATTTTTTGTTTCTTTTTTTTCCTCTTCAAAACTCCACAATTTTTTTTATTTATTTTTTTTACCTCTTCAAAACTCCAACTTTTTTTTTTTTTTTTTTTACCTCTTCAAAACTCCTAAATTTTTTTTTTTTTTTTTTCCTCTTCAAAACTCCAACTTTTTTTTTTGTTTTACCTCTTCAAAACTCCAACTTTTTTTTTTTTTTACCTCTTCAAAACTCCAACATTGATTTTTTGTTCCTTTTTTTTCCTCTTCAAAACTCCACAATTTTTTTTATTTATTTTTTTTACCTCTTCAAAACTCCAACTTTTTTTTTTTTTTTTTTACCTCTTCAAAACTCTTAAATTTTTTTTTTTTTTTTTTTACCTCTTCAAAACTCCACAATTTTTTTTTTTTTTTTTTACCTATTCAAAACTCCTAAATTTATTTATTTATTTTTTACCTCTTCAAAACTCCAACTTTTTTTTTTTTTTTTAGCTCTTCAAAACTCAATTTTTATTATTATTTTTTTTACCTCTTCAAAACTCCAACATTGATTGTTTGTTGCTTTTTTTACCTCTTCAAAACTCCAACATTGATTTTTTGTTGCTTTTTTTACCTCTTCAAAACTCCAAAATTTTTTTTTTTTTTTACGTCTTCAAAACTCTAACTTTTTTTTTTTTTTACCTCTTCAAAACTCCAACTTTTTTTTTTTTTTACCTCTTCAAAACTCCAACATTGATTTTTTGTTCCTTTTTTTACCTCTTCAAAACTCCTAAATTTTTTTTATTTTTTTTTCCTCTTCAAAACTCCAACTTTTTTTTTTTTTTACCTCTTCAAAACTCCAACTTTTTTTTTTTTTTACCTCTTCAAAACTCCAACATTGATTTTTTGTTTCTTTTTTTTCCTCTTCAAAACTCCACAATTTTTTTTATTTATTTTTTTTACCTCTTCAAAACTCCAACTTTTTTTTTTTTTTTTTTTTCCTCTTCAAAACTCCAACTTTTTTTTTTGTTTTACCTCTTCAAAACTCCAACTTTTTTTTTTTTTTACCTCTTCAAAACTCCAACATTGATTTTTTGTTCCTTTTTTTTCCTCTTCAAAACTCCACAATTTTTTTTTTTTTTTTTTACCTATTCAAAACTCCTAAATTTATTTATTTATTTTTTACCTCTTCAAAACTCCAACTTTTTTTTTTTTTTTTAGCTCTTCAAAACTCAATTTTTTTTATTATTTTTTTTACCTCTTCAAAACTCCAACATTGATTGTTTGTTCCTTTTTTTACCTCTTCAAAACTCCAAATTTTTTTTTAAATTTTTTTTTACCTCTTCAAATCTCCAACTTTTTTTTTTTTTTTTTTTACCTCTTCAAAACTCCTAAATTTTTTTTTATTTTTTTTACCTCTTCAAAACTCCACAATTTTTTTTTTTTTTTTTTACCTATTCAAAACTCCTAAATTTATTTATTTATTTTTTACCTCTTCAAAACTCCAACATTGATTTTTTGTTCCTTTTTTTAGCTCTTCAAAACTCCAACTTTTTTTTTTTTTTTTAAGCTCTTCAAAACTCTATTTTTTTTTTTACCTATTCAAAACTCCTAAATTTTTTTTTTTTTTTTTTTACCTCTTCAAAACTCCAACATTGATTTTTTGTTCCTTTTTTTACCTCTTCAAAACTCTATTTTTTTTTTTACCTATTCAAAACTCCTAAATTTTTTTTTTTTTTTTTTTACCTCTTCAAAACTCTTTTTTTTTTTTTTTTTTTTTACCTCTTCAAAACTCCACACATTTTTTATTTATTTTTTTTACCTCTTCAAAACTCCAACTTTTTTTTTTTTTTTTTACCTCTTCAAAACTCCACAAATTTTTTTATTTATTTTTTTACCTCTTCAAAACTCCAACTTTTTTTTTTTTTTTTTTACATCTTCAAAACTCCTAAATTTTTTTTTTTTTTTTACCTCTTCAAAACTCTATTTTTTTTATTTTTTTTTTACCTCTTCAAAACTCCAACATTTTTTTTTTTTTACCTCTTCAAAACTCAATTTTTTTTTTTTTTTTTTTTACCTCTCCAAAACTCCAATTTTTTTTTTTTTTACCTCTTCAAAACTCCAACATTTTTTTTTTTTTTACCTCTTCAAAACTCCAACATTGATTTTTTGTTCCTTTTTTTAGCTCTTCAAAACTCCACAATTTTATTATTATTTTTTTTTACCTATTCAAAACTCCAACATTGATTTTTTGTTCCTTTTTTTACCTCTTCAAAACTCCTAAAAAAAATTTTATTTTTTTTTCCTCTTCAAAACTCCAACTTTTTTTTTTTTACCTCTTCAAAACTCCAACTTTTTTTTTTTTTTACCTCTTCAAAACTCCAACATTGATTTTTTTGTTCCTTTTTTTTCCTCTTCAAAACTCCACAATTTTTTTTATTTATTTTTTTTACCTCTTCAAAACTCCAACTTTTTTTTTTTTTTTTTTTACCTCTTCAAAACTCCTAAATTTTTTTTAATTTTTTTTACCTCTTCAAAACTCCACAATTTTTTTGTTTTTTTTTACCTATTCAAAACTCCTAAATTTATTTATTTATTTTTTACCTCTTCAAAACTCCAACATTGATTTTTTGTTCCTTTTTTTAGCTCTTCAAAACTCCAACTTTTTTTTTTTTTTTTAGCTCTTCAAAACTCTATTTTTTTTATTTATTTTTTTACCTCTTCAAAACTCAATTTTTTTTTTTTACCTCTTCAAAACTCCAACATTGATTTTTTGTTCCTTTTTTTACCTCTTCAAAACTCCTACAATTTTTTTTATTTTTTTTTCCTCTTCAAAACTCCAACTTTTTTTTTTTTACCTCTTCAAAACTCCATTTTTTTTTTTTACCTCTTCAAAACTCCAACATTGATTTTTTGTTCCTTTTTTTACCTCTTCAAAACTCCTAAATTTTTTTTTATTTTTTTTTCCTCTTCAAAACTCCAACTTTTTTTTTTTCACCTCTTCAAAACTCCAACTTTTTTTTTTTTTTACCTCTTCAAAACTCCAACATTGATTTTTTATTTATTTTTTTTACCTCTTCAAAACTCCAACTTTTTTTTTTTTTTTTTTTACCTCTTCAAAACTCCTAAATTTTTTTTTTTTTTTTTTACCTCTTCAAAACTCCACAATTTTTTTTTTTTTTTTTACCTATTCAAAACTCCTAAATTTATTTATTTATTTTTTACCTCTTCAAAACTCCAACATTGATTTTTTGTTCCTTTTTTTAGCTCTTCAAAACTCCAACTTTTTTTTTTTTTTTTAGCTCTTCAAAACTCTATTTTTTTTTTTTTTTTTTTTACCTCTTCAAAACTCAATTTTTTTTTTTTACCTCTTCAAAACTCCAACATTGATTGTTTGTTCCTTTTTTCACCTCTTCAAAACTCCAATTTTTTTTTTTTATTTTTTTTTACCTCTTCAAAACTCAATTTTTTTTTTTTACCTATTCAAAACTCCTAAATTTTTTTTTTTTTTTTTTTTACCTCTTCAAAACTCCAACATTGATTTTTTGTTCCTTTTTTTACCTCTTCAAAACTCCAACTTTTTTTTTTTTTTTTACCTCTTCAAAACTCTTTTTTTTTTTTTTTTTTTACCTCTTCAAAACTCCACACATTTTTTTATTTATTTTTTTTACCTCTTCAAAACTCCACAATTTTTTTTATTTATTTTACCTCTTCAAAACTCCAACTTTTTTTTTTTTTTACCTCTTCAAAACTCCAACATTGATTTTTTGTTCCTTTTTTTTCCTCTTCAAAACTCCACAATTTTTTTTATTTATTTTTTTTACCTCTTCAAAACTCCAACTTTTTTTTTTTTTTTTTTACCTCTTCAAAACTCCTAAATTTTTTTTTATTTTTTTTACCTCTTCAAAACTCCACAATTTTTTTTTTTTTTTTTTACCTATTCAAAACTCCTAAATTTATTTATTTATTTTTTACCTCTTCAAAACTCCAACATTGATTTTTTGTTCCTTTTTTTAGCTCTTCAAAACTCCAACTTTTTTTTTTTTTTTTACCTCTTCAAAACTCCAACATTGATTGTTTGTTCCTTTTTTTACCTCTTCAAAACTCAATTTTTTTTTTTTACCTATTCAAAACTCCTAAATTTTTTTTTTTTTTTTTTTACCTCTTCAAAACTCCAACATTGATTTTTTGTTCCTTTTTTTACCTCTTCAAAACTCCAACTTTTTTTTTTTTTTTTACCTCTTCAAAACTCTTTTTTTTTTTTTTTTTTTTACCTCTTCAAAACTCCACACATTTTTTTATTTATTTTTTTTACCTCTTCAAAACTCCAACTTTTTTTTTTTTTTTTTACCTCTTCAAAACTCCACAAATTGTTTTATTTATTTTTTTTACCTCTTCAAAACTCCACAAATTTTTTTATTTATTTTTTTTACCTCTTCAAAACTCCAACTTTTTTTTTTTTTTTTTACCTCTTCAAAACTCCTAAATTTTTTTTTTTTTTTTACCTCTTCAAAACTCTATTTTTTTTTATTTTTTTTTTACCTCTTCAAAACTCCAACATTTTTTTTTTTTACCTCTTCAAAACTCAATTTTTTTTTATTTTTTTTTTTACCTCTCCAAAACTCCAATTTTTTTTTTTTTTACCTCTTCAAAACTCCAACATTTTTTTTTTTTTTACCTCTTCAAAACTCCAACATTGATTTTTTGTTCCTTTTTTTAGCTCTTCAAAACTCCACAATTTTATTATTATTTTTTTTTACCTATTCAAAACTCCAACATTGATTTTTTGTTCCTTTTTTTACCTCTTCAAAACTCCTAAAAAAAAATTTTTTTTTTTTCCTCTTCAAAACTCCAACTTTTTTTTTTTTACCTCTTCAAAACTCCAACTTTTTTTTTTTTTACCTCTTCAAAACTCCTAAATTTTTTTTAATTTTTTTTACCTCTTCAAAACTCCACAATTTTTTTGTTTTTTTTTTACCTATTCAAAACTCCTAAATTTATTTATTTATTTTTTACCTCTTCAAAACTCCAACATTGATTTTTTGTTCCTTTTTTTAGCTCTTCAAAACTCCAACTTTTTTTTTTTTTTTAGCTCTTCAAAACTCTATTTTTTTTATTTATTTTTTTACCTCTTCAAAACTCAATTTTTTTTTTTTACCTCTTCAAAACTCCAACATTGATTTTTTGTTCCTTTTTTTACCTCTTCAAAACTCCTAAATTTTTTTTTATTTTTTTTTCCTCTTCAAAACTCCAACTTTTTTTTTTTTACCTCTTCAAAACTCCATTTTTTTTTTTTACCTCTTCAAAACTCCAACATTGATTTTTTGTTCCTTTTTTTACCTCTTCAAAACTCCTAAATTTTTTTTTATTTTTTTTTCCTCTTCAAAACTCCAACTTTTTTTTTTTTACCTCTTCAAAACTCCAACTTTTTTTTTTTTTTACCTCTTCAAAACTCCAACATTGATTTTTTATTTATTTTTTTTACCTCTTCAAAACTCCAACTTTTTTTTTTTTTTTTTTTACCTCTTCAAAACTCCTAAATTTTTTTTTTTTTTTTTTACCTCTTCAAAACTCCACAATTTTTTTTTTTTTTTTTTACCTATTCAAAACTCCTAAATTTTTTTTTTTTTTTTTTACCTCTTCAAAACTCCAACATTGATTTTTTGTTCCTTTTTTTAGCTCTTCAAAACTCCAACTTTTTTTTTTTTTTTTAGCTCTTCAAAACTCTATTTTTTTTTTTTTTTTTTTTACCTCTTCAAAACTCAATTTTTTTTTTTTACCTCTTCAAAACTCCAACATTGATTGTTTGTTCCTTTTTTTACCTCTTCAAAACTCCAATTTTTTTTTATATTTTTTTTTTACCTCTTCAAAACTCAATTTTTTTTTTTTACCTATTCAAAACTCCTAAATTTTTTTTTTTTTTTTTTTACCTCTTCAAAACTCCAACATTGATTTTTTGTTCCTTTTTTTACCTCTTCAAAACTCCAACTTTTTTTTTTTTTTTTACCTCTTCAAAACTCCACACATTTTTTTATTTATTTTTTTTACCTCTTCAAAACTCCACAATTTTTTTTATTTATTTTACCTCTTCAAAACTCCAACATTGATTTTTTGTTCCTTTTTTTAGCTCTTCAAAACTCCAACTTTTTTTTTTTTTTTTACCTCTTCAAAACTCCACACATTTTTTTATTTATTTTTTTTACCTCTTCAAAACTCCAACTTTTTTTTTTTTTTTTTTACCTCTTCAAAACTCCACAAATTGTTTTATTTATTTTTTTTACCTCTTCAAAACTCCACAAATTTTTTTATTTATTTTTTTTACCTCTTCAAAACTCCAACTTTTTTTTTTTTTTTTTTACCTCTTCAAAACTCCTAAATTTTTTTTTTTTTTTTACCTCTTCAAAACTCCAACATTTTTTTTTTTTACCTCTTCAAAACTCAATTTTTTTTTTTTTTTTTTTTTACCTCTCCAAAACTCCAATTTTTTTTTTTTTTACCTCTTCAAAACTCCAACATTTTTTTTTTTTTTACCTCTTCAAAACTCCAACATTGATTTTTTGTTCCTTTTTTTAGCTCTTCAAAACTCCACAATTTTATTATTATTTTTTTTTACCTATTCAAAACTCCAACATTGATTTTTTGTTCCTTTTTTTACCTCTTCAAAACTCCTAAAAAAAAAATTATTTTTTTTTCCTCTTCAAAACTCCAACTTTTTTTTTTTTACCTCTTCAAAACTCCAACTTTTTTTTTTTTTACCTCTTCAAAACTCCTAAATTTTTTTTAATTTTTTTTACCTCTTCAAAACTCCACAATTTTTTTGTTTTTTTTTTACCTATTCAAAACTCCTAAATTTATTTATTTATTTTTTACCTCTTCAAAACTCCAACATTGATTTTTTGTTCCTTTTTTTAGCTCTTCAAAACTCCAACTTTTTTTTTTTTTTTTAGCTCTTCAAAACTCTATTTTTTTTATTTTTTTTTTTACCTCTTCAAAACTCAATTATTTTTTTTTACCTCTTCAAAACTCCAACATTGATTTTTTGTTCCTTTTTTTACCTCTTCAAAACTCCTAAATTTTTTTTTATTTTTTTTTCCTCTTCAAAACTCCAACTTTTTTTTTTTTACCTCTTCAAAACTCCATTTTTTTTTTTTACCTCTTCAAAACTCCAACATTGATTTTTTGTTCCTTTTTTTACCTCTTCAAAACTCCTAAATTTTTTTTTATTTTTTTTTCCTCTTCAAAACTCCAACTTTTTTTTTTTTACCTCTTCAAAACTCCAACTTTTTTTTTTTTTTACCTCTTCAAAACTCCAACATTGATTTTTTATTTATTTTTTTTACCTCTTCAAAACTCAAACTTTTTTTTTTTTTTTTTTTACCTCTTCAAAACTCCTAAATTTTTTTTAATTTTTTTTACCTCTTCAAAACTCCACAATTTTTTTTTTTTTTTTTTACCTATTCAAAACTCCTAAATTTATTTATTTATTTTTTACCTCTTCAAAACTCCAACATTGATTTTTTGTTCCTTTTTTTAGCTCTTCAAAACTCCAACTTTTTTTTTTTTTTTTAGCTCTTCAAAACTCTATTTTTTTTATTTTTTTTTTTACCTCTTCAAAACTCAATTTTTTTTTTTTACCTCTTCAAAACTCCAACCTTGATTGTTTGTTCCTTTTTTTACCTCTTCAAAACTCCAATTTTTTTTTTAATTTTTTTTTTACCTATTCAAAACTCCTAGATTTTTTTTTTTTTTTTTTTACCTCTTCAAAACTCCAACATTGATTTTTTGTTCCTTTTTTTACCTCTTCAAAACTCCAACTTTTTTTTTTTTTTTACCTCTTCAAAACTCTTTTTTTTTTTTTTTTTTTACCTCTTCAAAACTCCACACATTTTTTTATTTATTTTTTTTACCTCTTCAAAACTCCACAATTTTTTTTATTTATTTTACCTCTTCAAAACTCCAACTTTTTTTTTTTTTTACCTCTTCAAAACTCCAACATTGATTTTTTGTTCCTTTTTTTACCTCTTCAAAACTCCTAAATTTTTTTTTTTTTTTTTTACCTCTTCAAAACTCCAACTTTTTTTTTTTTTTACCTCTTCAAAACTCCAACATTGATTTTTTGTTCCTTTTTTTTCCTCTTCAAAACTCCACAATTTTTTTTATTTATTTTTTTTACCTCTTCAAAACTCCAACTTTTTTTTTTTTTTTTTTACCTCTTCAAAACTCCTAAATTTTTTTTTATTTTTTTTACCTCTTCAAAACTCCACAATTTTTTATTTTTTTTTTTACCTATTCAAAACTCCTAAATTTATTTATTTATTTTTTACCTCTTCAAAACTCCAACATTGATTTTTTGTTCCTTTTTTTAGCTCTTCAAAACTCCAACTTTTTTTTTTTTTTTTACCTCTTCAAAACTCCAACATTGATTGTTTGTTCCTTTTTTTACCTCTTCAAAACTCAATTTTTTTTTTTACCTATTCAAAACTCCTAAATTTTTTTTTTTTTTTTTTTACCTCTTCAAAACTCCAACATTGATTTTTTGTTCCTTTTTTTACCTCTTCAAAACTCCAACTTTTTTTTTTTTTTTACCTCTTCAAAACTCTTTTTTTTTTTTTTTTTTACCTCTTCAAAACTCCACACATTTTTTTATTTATTTTTTTTACCTCTTCAAAACTCCAACTTTTTTTTTTTTTTTTTACCTCTTCAAAACTCCACAAATTTTTTTATTTATTTTTTTTACCTCTTCAAAACTCCAACTTTTTTTTTTTTTTTTACCTCTTCAAAACTCCTAAATTTTTTTTTTTTTTTTACCTCTTCAAAACTCTATTTTTTTTTTTTTTTTTTTTACCTCTTCAAAACTCCAACATTTTTTTTTTTTACCTCTTCAAAACTCAATTTTTTTTTTTTTTTTTTTTTTACCTCTCCAAAACTCCAATTTTTTTTTTTTTTACCTCTTCAAAACTCCAACATTTTTTTTTTTTTTACCTCTTCAAAACTCCAACATTGATTTTTTGTTCCTTTTTTTAGCTCTTCAAAACTCCACAATTTTATTATTTTTTTTTTTACCTATTCAAAACTCCAACATTGATTTTTTGTTCCTTTTTTTACCTCTTCAAAACTCCTAAAAAAAATTTTATTTTTTTTTCCTCTTCAAAACTCCAACTTTTTTTTTTTTACCTCTTCAAAACTCCAACTTTTTTTTTTTTTTCCTCTTCAAAACTCCACAATTTTTTTTATTTATTTTTTTTACCTCTTCAAAACTCCAACTTTTTTTTTTTTTTTTTTACCTCTTCAAAACTCCTAAATTTTTTTTAATTTTTTTTACCTCTTCAAAACTCCACAATTTTTTTGTTTTTTTTTTACCTATTCAAAACTCCTAAATTTATTTATTTATTTTTTACCTCTTCAAAACTCCAACATTGATTTTTTGTTCCTTTTTTTAGCTCTTCAAAACTCCAACTTTTTTTTTTTTTTTTAGCTCTTCAAAACTCTATTTTTTTTTATTTTTTTTTTTACCTCTTCAAAACTCAATTTTTTTTTTTTACCTCTTCAAAACTCCAACATTGATTTTTTGTTCCTTTTTTTACCTCTTCAAAACTCCTAAATTTTTTTTAATTTTTTTTTCCTCTTCAAAACTCCAACTTTTTTTTTTTTACCTCTTCAAAACTCAATTTTTTTTTTTTACCTCTTCAAAACTCCAACATTGATTTTTTGTTCCTTTTTTTACCTCTTCAAAACTCCTAAATTTTTTTTTATTTTTTTTTCCTCTTCAAAACTCCAACTTTTTTTTTTTTACCTCTTCAAAACTCCAACATTTTTTTTTTTTTACCTCTTCAAAACTCCAACATTGATTTTTTATTTATTTTTTTTACCTCTTCAAAACTCCAACTTTTTTTTTTTTTTTTTTTACCTCTTCAAAACTCCTAAAATTTTTTTTTATTTTTTTACCTATTCAAAACTCCTAAATTTATTTATTTATTTTTTACCTCTTCAAAACTCCAACATTGATTTTTTGTTCCTTTTTTTAGCTCTTCAAAACTCCAACTTTTTTTTTTTTTTTTAAGCTCTTCAAAACTCTATTTTTTTTATTTTTTTTTTTACCTATTCAAAACTCCTAAATTTTTTTTTTTTTTTTTTACCTCTTCAAAACTCCAACATTGATTTTTTGTTCCTTTTTTTACCTCTTCAAAACTCCAACTTTTTTTTTTTTTTTTACCTCTTCAAAACTCTTTTTTTTTTTTTTTTTTTTACCTCTTCAAAACTCCACACATTTTTTTATTTATTTTTTTTACCTCTTCAAAACTCCAACTTTTTTTTTTTTTTTTACCTCTTCAAAACTCCACAAATTTTTTTATTTATTTTTTTTACCTCTTCAAAACTCCAACTTTTTTTTTTTTTTTTTTACCTCTTCAAAACTCCTAAATTTTTTTTTTTTTTTTACCTCTTCAAAACTCTATTTTTTTTATTTTTTTTTTACCTCTTCAAAACTCCAACATTTTTTTTTTTTTACCTCTTCAAAACTCAATTTTTTTTTATTTTTTTTTTTACCTCTCCAAAACTCCAATTTTTTTTTTTTTTACCTCTTCAAAACTCCAACATTTTTTTTTTTTTTACCTCTTCAAAACTCCAACATTGATTTTTTGTTCCTTTTTTTAGCTCTTCAAAACTCCACAATTTTATTATTATTTTTTTTTACCTATTCAAAACTCCAACATTGATTTTTTGTTCCTTTTTTTACCTCTTCAAAACTCCTAAAAAAAATTTTATTTTTTTTTCCTCTTCAAAACTCCAACTTTTTTTTTTTTACCTCTTCAAAACTCCAACTTTTTTTTTTTTTTACCTCTTCAAAACTCCAACATTGATTTTTTTGTTCCTTTTTTTTCCTCTTCAAAACTCCACAATTTTTTTTATTTATTTTTTTTACCTCTTCAAAACTCCACAATTTTTTTTGTTTTTTTTTTTACCTATTCAAAACTCCTAAATTTATTTATTTATTTTTTACCTCTTCAAAACTCCAACATTGATTTTTTGTTCCTTTTTTTAGCTCTTCAAAACTCCAACTTTTTTTTTTTTTTTTAGCTCTTCAAAACTCTATTTTTTTTATTTTTTTTTTTACCTCTTCAAAACTCAATTTTTTTTTTTACCTCTTCAAAACTCCAACATTGATTTTTTGTTCCTTTTTTTACCTCTTCAAAACTCCTAAATTTTTTTTTATTTTTTTTTCCTCTTCAAAACTCCAACTTTTTTTTTTTTACCTCTTCAAAACTCCATTTTTTTTTTTTACCTCTTCAAAACTCCAACATTGATTTTTTGTTCCTTTTTTTACCTCTTCAAAACTCCTAAATTTTTTTTATTTTTTTTTCCTCTTCAAAACTCCAACTTTTTTTTTTTTACCTCTTCAAAACTCCAACTTTTTTTTTTTTTTACCTCTTCAAAACTCCAACATTGATTTTTTATTTATTTTTTTTACCTCTTCAAAACTCCAACTTTTTTTTTTTTTTTTTTTACCTCTTCAAAACTCCTAAATTTTTTTTTATTTTTTTTACCTCTTCAAAACTCCACAATTTTTTTTTTTTTTTTTACCTATTCAAAACTCCTAAATTTATTTATTTATTTTTTACCTCTTCAAAACTCCAACATTGATTTTTTGTTCCTTTTTTTAGCTCTTCAAAACTCCAACTTTTTTTTTTTTTTTTAGCTCTTCAAAACTCTATTTTTTTAAATTTTTTTTTTACCTCTTCAAAACTCCAATTTTTTTTTTATTTTTTTTTTACCTCTTCAAAACTCAATTTTTTTTTTTACCTATTCAAAACTCCTAAATTTTTTTTTTTTTTTTTTACCTCTTCAAAACTCCAACATTGATTTTTTGTTCCTTTTTTTACCTCTTCAAAACTCCAACTTTTTTTTTTTTTTTTACCTCTTCAAAACTCATTTTTTTTTTTTTTTTTTACCTCTTCAAAACTCCACACATTTTTTTATTTATTTTTTTTACCTCTTCAAAACTCCAACTTTTTTTTTTTTTTTTGCCTCTTCAAAACTCCACAAATTTTTTTATTTATTTTTTTTACCTCTTCAAAACTCCAACTTTTTTTTTTTTTTTTTTACCTCTTCAAAACTCCTAAATTTTTATTTTTTTTTACCTCTTCAAAACTCCACAATTTTTTTTTTTTTTTTTTTTACCTCTTCAAAACTCCAACATTTATTTTTTTTTTACCTCTTCAAAACTCAAATTTTTTTTTTTACCTCTTCAAAACTCCAACATTGATTTTTTGTTCCTTTTTTTACCTCTTCAAAACTCCTAAATTTTTTTTTATTTTTTTTTCCTCTTCAAAACTCCAACTTTTTTTTTTTTACCTCTTCAAAACTCCAACTTTTTTTTTTTTTTACCTCTTCAAAACTCCAACATTGATTTTTTATTTATTTTTTTTACCTCTTCAAAACTCCAACTTTTTTTTTTTTTTTTTTACCTCTTCAAAACTCCTAAATTTTTTTTTATTTTTTTTACCTCTTCAAAACTCCACAATTTTTTTTTTTTTTTTTACCTATTCAAAACTCCTAAATTTATTTATTTATTTTTTACCTCTTCAAAACTCCAACATTGATTTTTTGTTCCTTTTTTTACCTCTTCAAAACTCCTAAATTTTTTTTTATTTTTTTTTCCTCTTCAAAACTCCAACTTTTTTTTTTTTACCTCTTCAAAACTCCAACTTTTTTTTTTTTTTACCTCTTCAAAACTCCAACATTGATTTTTTATTTATTTTTTTTACCTCTTCAAAACTCCAACTTTTTTTTTTTTTTTTTTACCTCTTCAAAACTCCTAAATTTTTTTTTATTTTTTTTACCTCTTCAAAACTCCACAATTTTTTTTTTTTTTTTTACCTATTCAAAACTCCTAAATTTATTTATTTATTTTTTACCTCTTCAAAACTCCAACATTGATTTTTTGTTCCTTTTTTTAGCTCTTCAAAACTCCAACTTTTTTTTTTTTTTTTAGCTCTTCAAAACTCTATTTTTTTTAATTTTTTTTTTACCTCTTCAAAACTCAATTTTTTTTTTTACCTCTTCAAAACTCCAACATTGATTGTTTGTTCCTTTTTTTACCTCTTCAAAACTCCAATTTTTTTTTTTATTTTTTTTTTACCTCTTCAAAACTCAATTTTTTTTTTTACCTATTCAAAACTCCTAAATTTTTTTTTTTTTTTTTTTACCTCTTCAAAACTCCAACATTGATTTTTTGTTCCTTTTTTTACCTCTTCAAAACTCCAACTTTTTTTTTTTTTTTACCTCTTCAAAACTCCACACATTTTTTTATTTATTTTTTTTACCTCTTCAAAACTCCAACTTTTTTTTTTTTTTTTGCCTCTTCAAAACTCCACAAATTTTTTTATTTATTTTTTTTACCTCTTCAAAACTCCAACTTTTTTTTTTTTTTTTTTTCCTCTTCAAAACTCCTAAATTTTTATTTTTTTTTACTTCTTCAAAACTCCACAATTTTTTTTTTTTTTTTTTTACCTCTTCAAAACTCCAACATTTATTTTTTTTTTACCTCTTCAAAACTCCAACATTGATTTTTTGTTCCTTTTTTTACCTCTTCAAAACTCCTAAATTTTTTTTTATTTTTTTTTCCTCTTCAAAACTCCAACTTTTTTTTTTTTACCTCTTCAAAACTCCAACTTTTTTTTTTTTTTACCTCTTCAAAACTCCAACATTGATTTTTTATTTATTTTTTTTACCTCTTCAAAACTCCAACTTTTTTTTTTTTTTTTTTACCTCTTCAAAACTCCTAAATTTTTTTTTATTTTTTTTACCTCTTCAAAACTCCACAATTTTTTTTTTTTTTTTTACCTATTCAAAACTCCTAAATTTATTTATTTATTTTTTACCTCTTCAAAACTCCAACATTGATTTTTTGTTCCTTTTTTTAGCTCTTCAAAACTCCAACTTTTTTTTTTTTTTTTTAGCTCTTCAAAACTCTATTTTTTTATTTTTTTTTTTACCTCTTCAAAACTCATTTTTTTTTTTTTACCTCTTCAAAACTCCAACATTGATTGTTTGTTCCTTTTTTTACCTCTTCAAAACTCCAATTTTTTTTTTAATTTTTTACCTCTTCAAAACTCAATTTTTTTTTTTTTTTTACCTCTTCAAAACTCTTTTTTTTTTTTTTTTTTTTACCTCTTCAAAACTCCACACATTTTTTTATTTATTTTTTTTACCTCTTCAAAACTCCAACTTTTTTTTTTTTTTTTTACCTCTTCAAAACTCAATTTTTTTTTTTTTACCTCTTCAAAACTCCAACATTGATTGTTTGTTCCTTTTTTTACCTCTTCAAAACTCCAATTTTTTTTTTTATTTTTTTTTTACCTCTTCAAAACTCAATTTTTTTTTTACCTATTCAAAACTCCTAAATTTTTTTTTTTTTTTTTTACCTCTTCAAAACTCCAACATTGATTTTTTGTTCCTTTTTTTACCTCTTCAAAACTCCAACTTTTTTTTTTTTTTTTACCTCTTCAAAACTCCTAAATTTTTATTTTTTTTTACTTCTTCAAAACTCCACAATTTTTTTTTTTTTTTTTTTTACCTCTTCAAAACTCCAACATTTATTTTTTTTTTACCTCTTCAAAACTCCAACATTGATTTTTTGTTCCTTTTTTTACCTCTTCAAAACTCCTAAATTTTTTTTTATTTTTTTTTCCTCTTCAAAACTCCAACTTTTTTTTTTTTACCTCTTCAAAACTCCAACTTTTTTTTTTTTTTACCTCTTCAAAACTCCAACATTGATTTTTTATTTATTTTTTTTACCTCTTCAAAACTCCAACTTTTTTTTTTTTTTTTTTACCTCTTCAAAACTCCTAAATTTTTTTTTATTTTTTTTACCTCTTCAAAACTCCACAATTTTTTTTTTTTTTTTTACCTATTCAAAACTCCTAAATTTATTTATTTATTTTTTACCTCTTCAAAACTCCAACATTGATTTTTTGTTCCTTTTTTTAGCTCTTCAAAACTCCAACTTTTTTTTTTTTTTTTAGCTCTTCAAAACTCTATTTTTTTATTTTTTTTTTTACCTCTTCAAAACTCAATTTTTTTTTTTTTACCTCTTCAAAACTCCAACATTGATTGTTTGTTCCTTTTTTTACCTCTTCAAAACTCCAATTTTTTTTTTAATTTTTTACCTCTTCAAAACTCAATTTTTTTTTTTTTTTTTACCTCTTCAAAACTCTTTTTTTTTTTTTTTTTTTTACCTCTTCAAAACTCCACACATTTTTTTATTTATTTTTTTTACCTCTTCAAAACTCCAACTTTTTTTTTTTTTTTTTACCTCTTCAAAACTCCACAAATTTTTTTATTTATTTTTTTTACCTCTTCAAAACTCCAACTTTTTTTTTTTTTTTTTTACCTCTTCAAAACTCCTAAATTTTTTTTTTTTTTTTACCTCTTCAAAACTCTATTTTTTTTTATTTTTTTTTTACCTCTTCAAAACTCCAACATTTTTTTTTTTTAGCTCTTCAAAACTCAATTTTTTTTTTTTTTCTTTTTTTACCTCTCCAAAACTCCAATTTTTTTTTTTTTTACCTCATCAAAACTCCAACATTTTTTTTTTTTTTACCTCTTCAAAACTCCAACATTGATTTTTTGTTCCTTTTTTTAGCTCTTCAAAACTCCACAATTTTATTATTATTTTTTTTTACCTATTCAAAACTCCAACATTGATTTTTTGTTCCTTTTTTTACCTCTTCAAAACTCCTAAAAAAAAATTTTTTTTTTTTCCTCTTCAAAACTCCAACTTTTTTTTTTTTACCTCTTCAAAACTCCAACTTTTTTTTTTTTTACCTCTTCAAAACTCCTAAATTTTTTTTAATTTTTTTTACCTCTTCAAAACTCCACAATTTTTTTGTTTTTTTTTTACCTATTCAAAACTCCTAAATTTATTTATTTATTTTTTACCTCTTCAAAACTCCAACATTGATTTTTTGTTCCTTTTTTTAGCTCTTCAAAACTCCAACTTTTTTTTTTTTTTTAGCTCTTCAAAACTCTATTTTTTTTATTTATTTTTTTACCTCTTCAAAACTCAATTTTTTTTTTTTACCTCTTCAAAACTCCAACATTGATTTTTTGTTCCTTTTTTTACCTCTTCAAAACTCCTAAATTTTTTTTTATTTTTTTTTCCTCTTCAAAACTCCAACTTTTTTTTTTTTACCTCTTCAAAACTCCATTTTTTTTTTTTACCTCTTCAAAACTCCAACATTGATTTTTTGTTCCTTTTTTTACCTCTTCAAAACTCCTAAATTTTTTTTTATTTTTTTTTCCTCTTCAAAACTCCAACTTTTTTTTTTTTACCTCTTCAAAACTCCAACTTTTTTTTTTTTTTACCTCTTCAAAACTCCAACATTGATTTTTTATTTATTTTTTTTACCTCTTCAAAACTCCAACTTTTTTTTTTTTTTTTTTTACCTCTTCAAAACTCCTAAATTTTTTTTTATTTTTTTTACCTCTTCAAAACTCCACAATTTTTTTTTTTTTTTTTTACCTATTCAAAACTCCTAAATTTTTTTTTTTTTTTTTTACCTCTTCAAAACTCCAACATTGATTTTTTGTTCCTTTTTTTAGCTCTTCAAAACTCCAACTTTTTTTTTTTTTTTTAGCTCTTCAAAACTCTATTTTTTTTTTTTTTTTTACCTCTTCAAAACTCAATTTTTTTTTTTTACCTCTTCAAAACTCCAACATTGATTGTTTGTTCCTTTTTTTACCTCTTCAAAACTCCAATTTTTTTTTTTATTTTTTTTTTACCTCTTCAAAACTCAATTTTTTTTTTTTACCTATTCAAAACTCCTAAATTTTTTTTTTTTTTTTTTTACCTCTTCAAAACTCCAACATTGATTTTTTGTTCCTTTTTTTACCTCTTCAAAACTCCTACTTTTTTTTTTTTTTTTACCTCTTCAAAACTCCACACATTTTTTTATTTATTTTTTTTACCTCTTCAAAACTCCACAATTTTTTTTATTTATTTTACCTCTTCAAAACTCCAACTTTTTTTTTTTTTTACCTCTTCAAAACTCCAACATTGATTTTTTGTTCCTTTTTTTACCTCTTCAAAACTCCAAAATTTTTTTTTTTTTTTTTACCTCTTCAAAACTCCAACTTTTTTTTTTTTTTACCTCTTCAAAACTCCAACATTGATTTTTTGTTCCTTTTTTTTCCTCTTCAAAACTCCACAATTTTTTTTATTTATTTTTTTTACCTCTTCAAAACTCCAACTTTTTTTTTTTTTTTTTTACCTCTTCAAAACTCCTAAATTTTTTTTTTTTTTTTTTACCTCTTCAAAACTCCACAATTTTTTTTTTTTTTTTTTACCTATTCAAAACTCCTAAATTTATTTATTTATTTTTTACCTCTTCAAAACTCCAACATTGATTTTTTGTTCCTTTTTTTAGCTCTTCAAAACTCCAACTTTTTTTTTTTTTTTTACCTCTTCAAAACTCTTTTTTTTTTTTTTTTTTTTACCTCTTCAAAACTCCACACATTTTTTTATTTATTTTTTTTACCTCTTCAAAACTCCAACTTTTTTTTTTTTTTTTTACCTCTTCAAAACTCCACAAATTGTTTTATTTATTTTTTTTACCTCTTCAAAACTCCACAAATTTTTTTATTTATTTTTTTTACCTCTTCAAAACTCCAACTTTTTTTTTTTTTTTTTTACCTCTTCAAAACTCCTAAATTTTTTTTTTTTTTTTACCTCTTCAAAACTCTATTTTTTTTTATTTTTTTTTTACCTCTTCAAAACTCCAACATTTTTTTTTTTTACCTCTTCAAAACTCAATTTTTTTTTTTTTTTTTTTTTACCTCTCCAAAACTCCAATTTTTTATTTATTTTACCTCTTCAAAACTCCAACTTTTTTTTTTTTTTACCTCTTCAAAACTCCAACATTGATTTTTTGTTCCTTTTTTTACCTCTTCAAAACTCCAAAATTTTTTTTTTTTTTTTACCTCTTCAAAACTCCAACTTTTTTTTTTTTTTACCTCTTCAAAACTCCAACATTGATTTTTTGTTCCTTTTTTTTCCTCTTCAAAACTCCACAATTTTTTTTATTTATTTTTTTTACCTCTTCAAAACTCCAACTTTTTTTTTTTTTTTTTTACCTCTTCAAAACTCCTAAATTTTTTTTTTTTTTTTTTACCTCTTCAAAACTCCACAATTTTTTTTTTTTTTTTTTACCTATTCAAAACTCCTAAATTTATTTATTTATTTTTTACCTCTTCAAAACTCCAACATTGATTTTTTGTTCCTTTTTTTAGCTCTTCAAAACTCCAACTTTTTTTTTTTTTTTACCTCTTCAAAACTCCAACATTGATTGTTTGTTCCTTTTTTTACCTCTTCAAAACTCAATTTTTTTTTTTTACCTCTTCAAAACTCCAACATTGATTTTTTGTTCCTTTTTTTACCTCTTCAAAACTCCAACTTTTTTTTTTTTTTTTACCTCTTCAAAACTCTTTTTTTTTTTTTTTTTTTTACCTCTTCAAAACTCCACACATTTTTTTATTTATTTTTTTTACCTCTTCAAAACTCCAACTTTTTTTTTTTTTTTTTACCTCTTCAAAACTCCACAAATTGTTTTATTTATTTTTTTTACCTCTTCAAAACTCCACAAATTTTTTTATTTATTTTTTTTACCTCTTCAAAACTCCAACTTTTTTTTTTTTTTTTTTACCTCTTCAAAACTCCTAAATTTTTTTTTTTTTTTTACCTCTTCAAAACTCTATTTTTTTTTATTTTTTTTTTACCTCTTCAAAACTCCAACATTTTTTTTTTTTACCTCTTCAAAACTCAATTTTTTTTTTTTTTTTTTTTTACCTCTCCAAAACTCCAATTATTTTTTTTTTTACCTCTTCAAAACTCCAACATTTTTTTTTTTTTTACCTCTTCAAAACTCCAACATTGATTTTTTGTTCCTTTTTTTAGCTCTTCAAAACTCCACAATTTTATTATTATTTTTTTTTACCTATTCAAAACTCCAACATTGATTTTTTGTTCCTTTTTTTACCTCTTCAAAACTCCTAAAAAAAATTTTATTTTTTTTTCCTCTTCAAAACTCCAACTTTTTTTTTTTTACCTCTTCAAAACTCCAACTTTTTTTTTTTTTTCCTCTTCAAAACTCCACAATTTTTTTTATTTATTTTTTTTACCTCTTCAAAACTCCAACTTTTTTTTTTTTTTTTTTTACCTCTTCAAAACTCCTAAATTTTTTTTAATTTTTTTTACCTCTTCAAAACTCCACAATTTTTTTGTTTTTTTTTTACCTATTCAAAACTCCTAAATTTATTTATTTATTTTTTACCTCTTCAAAACTCCAACATTGATTTTTTGTTCCTTTTTTTAGCTCTTCAAAACTCCAACTTTTTTTTTTTTTTTTAGCTCTTCAAAACTCTATTTTTTTTTTTTTTTTTTTTACCTCTTCAAAACTCAATTTTTTTTTTTTACCTCTTCAAAACTCCAACATTGATTTTTTGTTCCTTTTTTTACCTCTTCAAAACTCCTAAATTTTTTTTAATTTTTTTTTCCTCTTCAAAACTCCAACTTTTTTTTTTTTACCTCTTCAAAACTCAATTTTTTTTTTTTACCTCTTCAAAACTCCAACATTGATTTTTTGTTCCTTTTTTTACCTCTTCAAAACTCCTAAATTTTTTTTTATTTTTTTTTCCTCTTCAAAACTCCAACTTTTTTTTTTTTACCTCTTCAAAACTCCAACATTTTTTTTTTTTTACCTCTTCAAAACTCCAACATTGATTTTTTATTTATTTTTTTTACCTCTTCAAAACTCCAACTTTTTTTTTTTTTTTTTTTACCTCTTCAAAACTCCTAAAAATTTTTTTTATTTTTTTACCTATTCAAAACTCCTAAATTTATTTATTTATTTTTTACCTCTTCAAAACTCCAACATTGATTTTTTGTTCCTTTTTTTAGCTCTTCAAAACTCCAACTTTTTTTTTTTTTTTTAAGCTCTTCAAAACTCTATTTTTTTTTTTTTTTTTTTTACCTATTCAAAACTCCTAAATTTTTTTTTTTTTTTTTTTACCTCTTCAAAACTCCAACATTGATTTTTTGTTCCTTTTTTTACCTCTTCAAAACTCCAACTTTTTTTTTTTTTTTTACCTCTTCAAAACTCTTTTTTTTTTTTTTTTTTTTACCTCTTCAAAACTCCACACATTTTTTTATTTATTTTTTTTACCTCTTCAAAACTCCAACTTTTTTTTTTTTTTTTTACCTCTTCAAAACTCCACAAATTTTTTTATTTATTTTTTTTACCTCTTCAAAACTCCAACTTTTTTTTTTTTTTTTTTACCTCTTCAAAACTCCTAAATTTTTTTTTTTTTTTTACCTCTTCAAAACTCTATTTTTTTTATTTTTTTTTTACCTCTTCAAAACTCCAACATTTTTTTTTTTTTACCTCTTCAAAACTCAATTTTTTTTTATTTTTTTTTTTACCTCTCCAAAACTCCAATTTTTTTTTTTTTTACCTCTTCAAAACTCCAACATTTTTTTTTTTTTTACCTCTTCAAAACTCCAACATTGATTTTTTGTTCCTTTTTTTAGCTCTTCAAAACTCCACAATTTTATTATTATTTTTTTTTACCTATTCAAAACTCCAACATTGATTTTTTGTTCCTTTTTTTACCTCTTCAAAACTCCTAAAAAAATTTTTATTTTTTTTTCCTCTTCAAAACTCCAACTTTTTTTTTTTTACCTCTTCAAAACTCCAACTTTTTTTTTTTTTTACCTCTTCAAAACTCCAACATTGATTTTTTTGTTCCTTTTTTTTCCTCTTCAAAACTCCACAATTTTTTTTATTTATTTTTTTTACCTCTTCAAAACTCCACAATTTTTTTGTTTTTTTTTTACCTATTCAAAACTCCTAAATTTATTTATTTATTTTTTACCTCTTCAAAACTCCAACATTGATTTTTTGTTCCTTTTTTTAGCTCTTCAAAACTCCAACTTTTTTTTTTTTTTTTAGCTCTTCAAAACTCTATTTTTTTATTTTTTTTTTTACCTCTTCAAAACTCAATTTTTTTTTTTTACCTCTTCAAAACTCCAACATTGATTTTTTGTTCCTTTTTTTACCTCTTCAAAACTCCTAAATTTTTTTTTATTTTTTTTTCCTCTTCAAAACTCCAACTTTTTTTTTTTTACCTCTTCAAAACTCCATTTTTTTTTTTTACCTCTTCAAAACTCCAACATTGATTTTTTGTTCCTTTTTTTACCTCTTCAAAACTCCTAAATTTTTTTTTATTTTTTTTTCCTCTTCAAAACTCCAACTTTTTTTTTTTTACCTCTTCAAAACTCCAACTTTTTTTTTTTTTTACCTCTTCAAAACTCCAACATTGATTTTTTATTTATTTTTTTTACCTCTTCAAAACTCCAACTTTTTTTTTTTTTTTTTTTACCTCTTCAAAACTCCTAAATTTTTTTTTATTTTTTTTACCTCTTCAAAACTCCACAATTTTTTTTTTTTTTTTTTACCTATTCAAAACTCCTAAATTTATTTATTTATTTTTTACCTCTTCAAAACTCCAACATTGATTTTTTGTTCCTTTTTTTAGCTCTTCAAAACTCCAACTTTTTTTTTTTTTTTTAGCTCTTCAAAACTCTATTTTTTTTTATTTTTTTTTTACCTCTTCAAAACTCCAATTTTTTTTTTTATTTTTTTTTTACCTCTTCAAAACTCAATTTTTTTTTTTACCTATTCAAAACTCCTAAATTTTTTTTTTTTTTTTTTACCTCTTCAAAACTCCAACATTGATTTTTTGTTCCTTTTTTTACCTCTTCAAAACTCCAACTTTTTTTTTTTTTTTTACCTCTTCAAAACTCATTTTTTTTTTTTTTTTTTACCTCTTCAAAACTCCACACATTTTTTTATTTATTTTTTTTACCTCTTCAAAACTCCAACTTTTTTTTTTTTTTTTGCCTCTTCAAAACTCCACAAATTTTTTTATTTATTTTTTTTACCTCTTCAAAACTCCAACTTTTTTTTTTTTTTTTTACCTCTTCAAAACTCCTAAATTTTTATTTTTTTTTACCTCTTCAAAACTCCACAATTTTTTTTTTTTTTTTTTTTACCTCTTCAAAACTCCAACATTTATTTTTTTTTTACCTCTTCAAAACTCAAATTTTTTTTTTTACCTCTTCAAAACTCCAACATTGATTTTTTGTTCCTTTTTTTACCTCTTCAAAACTCCTAAATTTTTTTTTATTTTTTTTTCCTCTTCAAAACTCCAACTTTTTTTTTTTTACCTCTTCAAAACTCCAACTTTTTTTTTTTTTTACCTCTTCAAAACTCCAACATTGATTTTTTATTTATTTTTTTTACCTCTTCAAAACTCCAACTTTTTTTTTTTTTTTTTTACCTCTTCAAAACTCCTAAATTTTTTTTTATTTTTTTTACCTCTTCAAAACTCCACAATTTTTTTTTTTTTTTTTTACCTATTCAAAACTCCTAAATTTATTTATTTATTTTTTACCTCTTCAAAACTCCAACATTGATTTTTTGTTCCTTTTTTTACCTCTTCAAAACTCCTAAATTTTTTTTTATTTTTTTTTCCTCTTCAAAACTCCAACTTTTTTTTTTTTACCTCTTCAAAACTCCAACTTTTTTTTTTTTTTACCTCTTCAAAACTCCAACATTGATTTTTTATTTTTTTTTTTTACCTCTTCAAAACTCCAACTTTTTTTTTTTTTTTTTTACCTCTTCAAAACTCCTAAATTTTTTTTAATTTTTTTTACCTCTTCAAAACTCCACAATTTTTTTTTTTTTTTTTTACCTATTCAAAACTCCTAAATTTATTTATTTATTTTTTACCTCTTCAAAACTCCAACATTGATTTTTTGTTCCTTTTTTTAGCTCTTCAAAACTCCAACTTTTTTTTTTTTTTTTAGCTCTTCAAAACTCTATTTTTTTTATTTTTTTTTTTACCTCTTCAAAACTCAATTTTTTTTTTTTACCTCTTCAAAACTCCAACATTGATTTTTTGTTCCTTTTTTTACCTCTTCAAAACTCCAATTTTTTTTTTTTTTTTTTTTTTACCTATTCAAAACTCCTAAATTTTTTTTTTTTTTTTTTACCTCTTCAAAACTCCAACATTGATTTTTTGTTCCTTTTTTTACCTCTTCAAAACTCCAACTTTTTTTTTTTTTTTTACCTCTTCAAAACTCTTTTTTTTTTTTTTTTTTTACCTCTTCAAAACTCCACACATTTTTTTATTTATTTTTTTTACCTCTTCAAAACTCCACAATTTTTTTTATTTATTTTACCTCTTCAAAACTCCAACTTTTTTTTTTTTTTACCTCTTCAAAACTCCAACATTGATTTTTTGTTCCTTTTTTTACCTCTTCAAAACTCCTAAATTTTTTTTTTTTTTTTTACCTCTTCAAAACTCCAACTTTTTTTTTTTTTTACCTCTTCAAAACTCCAACATTGATTTTTTGTTCCTTTTTTTTCCTCTTCAAAACTCCACAATTTTTTTTATTTATTTTTTTTACCTCTTCAAAACTCCAACTTTTTTTTTTTTTTTTTTACCTCTTCAAAACTCCTAAATTTTTTTTTTATTTTTTTTACCTCTTCAAAACTCCACAATTTTTTTTTTTTTTTTTACCTATTCAAAACTCCTAAATTTATTTATTTATTTTTTACCTCTTCAAAACTCCAACATTGATTTTTTGTTCCTTTTTTTAGCTCTTCAAAACTCCAACTTTTTTTTTTTTTTTTACCTCTTCAAAACTCCAACATTGATTGTTTGTTCCTTTTTTTACCTCTTCAAAACTCAATTTTTTTTTTTACCTATTCAAAACTCCTAAATTTTTTTTTTTTTTTTTTACCTCTTCAAAACTCCAACATTGATTTTTTGTTCCTTTTTTTACCTCTTCAAAACTCCAACTTTTTTTTTTTTTTTTACCTCTTCAAAACTCCAACTTTTTTTTTTTTTTTTTACCTCTTCAAAACTCCACAAATTTTTTTATTTATTTTTTTTACCTCTTCAAAACTCCAACATTTTTTTTTTTTACCTCTTCAAAACTCAATTTTTTTTTTATTTTTTTTTTACCTCTCCAAAACTCCAATTTTTTTTTTTTTTACCTCTTCAAAACTCCAACATTTTTTTTTTTTTTACCTCTTCAAAACTCCAACATTGATTTTTTGTTCCTTTTTTTAGCTCTTCAAAACTCCACAATTTTATTATTATTTTTTTTTACCTATTCAAAACTCCAACATTGATTTTTTGTTCCTTTTTTTACCTCTTCAAAACTCCTAAAAATTTTTTTATTTTTTTTTCCTCTTCAAAACTCCAACTTTTTTTTTTTTACCTCTTCAAAACTCCAACTTTTTTTTTTTTTTCCTCTTCAAAACTCCACAATTTTTTATTTTTATTTTTTTTACCTCTTCAAAACTCCAACTTTTTTTTTTTTACCTCTTCAAAACTCAATTTTTTTTTTTACCTCTTCAAAACTCCAACATTGATTTTTTGTTCCTTTTTTTACCTCTTCAAAACTCCTAAATTTTTTTTTATTTTTTTTTCCTCTTCAAAACTCCAACTTTTTTTTTTTACCTCTTCAAAACTCCAACATTTTTTTTTTTTTACCTCTTCAAAACTCCAACATTGATTTTTTATTTATTTTTTTTACCTCTTCAAAACTCCAACTTTTTTTTTTTTTTTTTTTACCTCTTCAAAACTCCTAAATTTTTTTTTATTTTTTTTACCTCTTCAAAACTCCACAATTTTTTTTTTATTTTTTTACCTATTCAAAACTCCTAAATTTATTTATTTATTTTTTACCTCTTCAAAACTCCAACATTGATTTTTTGTTCCTTTTTTTAGCTCTTCAAAACTCCAACTTTTTTTTTTTTTTTTTAAGCTCTTCAAAACTCTATTTTTTTTATTTATTTTTTTACCTATTCAAAACTCCTAAATTTTTTTTTTTTTTTTTTACCTCTTCAAAACTCCAACATTGATTTTTTGTTCCTTTTTTTACCTCTTCAAAACTCCAACTTTTTTTTTTTTTTTTACCTCTTCAAAACTCTTTTTTTTTTTTTTTTTACCTCTTCAAAACTCCACACATTTTTTTATTTATTTTTTTTACCTCTTCAAAACTCCAACTTTTTTTTTTTTTTTTTACCTCTTCAAAACTCCTAAATTTTTTTTTTTTTTTTACCTCTTCAAAACTCTATTTTTTTTTTTTTTTTTTTACCTCTTCAAAACTCCAACATTTTTTTTTTTTTACCTCTTCAAAACTCAATTTTTTTTTTTTTTTTTTTTTACCTCTCCAAAACTCCAATTTTTTTTTTTTTTACCTCTTCAAAACTCCAACATTGATTTTTTTGTTCCTTTTTTTACCTCTTCAAAACTCCAACATTTTTTTTTTTTTACCTCTTCAAAACTCAATTTTTTTTTTTTTTTTTTTTTACCTCTCCAAAACTCCAACTTTTTTTTTTTTACCTCTTCAAAACTCCAACTTTTTTTTTTTTTTACCTCTTCAAAACTCCAACATTGATTTTTTTGTTCCTTTTTTTTCCTCTTCAAAACTCCACAATTTTTTTTATTTATTTTTTTTACCTCTTCAAAACTCCACAATTTTTTTGTTTTTTTTTTACCTATTCAAAACTCCTAAATTTATTTATTTATTTTTTACCTCTTCAAAACTCCAACATTGATTTTTTGTTCCTTTTTTTAGCTCTTCAAAACTCCAACTTTTTTTTTTTTTTTTAGCTCTTCAAAACTCTATTTTTTTTATTTTTTTTTTTACCTCTTCAAAACTCAATTTTTTTTTTTTACCTCTTCAAAACTCCAACATTGATTTTTTGTTCCTTTTTTTACCTCTTCAAAACTCCTAAATTTTTTTTTATTTTTTTTTCCTCTTCAAAACTCCAACTTTTTTTTTTTTACCTCTTCAAAACTCCATTTTTTTTTTTTACCTCTTCAAAACTCCAACATTGATTTTTTGTTCCATTTTTTACCTCTTCAAAACTCCTAAATTTTTTTTTATTTTTTTTTCCTCTTCAAAACTCCAACTTTTTTTTTTTTACCTCTTCAAAACTCCAACTTTTTTTTTTTTTTACCTCTTCAAAACTCCAACATTGATTTTTTATTTATTTTTTTTACCTCTTCAAAACTCCAACTTTTTTTTTTTTTTTTTTTACCTCTTCAAAACTCCTAAATTTTTTTTTATTTTTTTTACCTCTTCAAAACTCCACAATTTTTTTTTTTTTTTTTTACCTATTCAAAACTCCTAAATTTATTTATTTATTTTTTACCTCTTCAAAACTCCAACATTGATTTTTTGTTCCTTTTTTTAGCTCTTCAAAACTCCAACTTTTTTTTTTTTTTTTAGCTCTTCAAAACTCTATTTTTTTTAATTTTTTTTTTACCTCTTCAAAACTCAATTTTTTTTTTTTACCTCTTCAAAACTCCAACATTGATTGTTTGTTCCTTTTTTTACCTCTTCAAAACTCCAATTTTTTTTTTTTTTTTTTTTTTACCTCTTCAAAACTCAATTTTTTTTTTTACCTATTCAAAACTCCTAAATTTTTTTTTTTTTTTTTTTACCTCTTCAAAACTCCAACATTGATTTTTTGTTCCTTTTTTTACCTCTTCAAAACTCCAACTTTTTTTTTTTTTTTTACCTCTTCAAAACTCCACACATTTTTTTATTTATTTTTTTTACCTCTTCAAAACTCCAACTTTTTTTTTTTTTTTTTGCCTCTTCAAAACTCCACAAATTTTTTTATTTATTTTTTTTACCTCTTCAAAACTCCAACTTTTTTTTTTTTTTTTTACCTCTTCAAAACTCCTAAATTTTTATTTTTTTTTACCTCTTCAAAACTCCACAATTTTTTTTTTTTTTTTTTTTACCTCTTCAAAACTCCAACATTTATTTTTTTTTTACCTCTTCAAAACTCCAACATTGATTTTTTGTTCCTTTTTTTACCTCTTCAAAACTCCTAAATTTTTTTTTATTTTTTTTTCCTCTTCAAAACTCCAACTTTTTTTTTTTTACCTCTTCAAAACTCCAACTTTTTTTTTTTTTTACCTCTTCAAAACTCCAACATTGATTTTTTATTTTTTTTTTTTACCTCTTCAAAACTCCAACTTTTTTTTTTTTTTTTTTACCTCTTCAAAACTCCTAAATTTTTTTTTATTTTTTTTACCTCTTCAAAACTCCACAATTTTTTTTTTTTTTTTTTACCTATTCAAAACTCCTAAATTTATTTATTTATTTTTTACCTCTTCAAAACTCCAACATTGATTTTTTGTTCCTTTTTTTAGCTCTTCAAAACTCCAACTTTTTTTTTTTTTTTTAGCTCTTCAAAACTCTATTTTTTTATTTTTTTTTTTACCTCTTCAAAACTCAATTTTTTTTTTTTACCTCTTCAAAACTCCAACATTGATTGTTTGTTCCTGTTTTTACCTCTTCAAAACTCCAATTTTTTTTTTAATTTTTTACCTCTTCAAAACTCAATTTTTTTTTTTTTTTTTACCTCTTCAAAACTCTTTTTTTTTTTTTTTTTTTTACCTCTTCAAAACTCCACACATTTTTTTATTTATTTTTTTTACCTCTTCAAAACTCCAACTTTTTTTTTTTTTTTTACCTCTTCAAAACTCCACAAATTTTTTTATTTATTTTTTTTACCTCTTCAAAACTCCAACTTTTTTTTTTTTTTTTTTACCTCTTCAAAACTCCTAAATTTTTTTTTTTTTTTTACCTCTTCAAAACTCTATTTTTTTTTATTTTTTTTTTACCTCTTCAAAACTCCAACATTTTTTTTTTTTACCTCTTCAAAACTCAATTTTTTTTTTTTTTTTTTTTTTACCTCTCCAAAACTCCGATTTTTTTTTTTTTTACCTCTTCAAAACTCCAACATTTTTTTTTTTTTTACCTCTTCAAAACTCCAACATTGATTTTTTGTTCCTTTTTTTAGCTCTTCAAAACTCCACAATTTTATTATTATTTTTTTTTACCTATTCAAAACTCCAACATTGATTTTTTGTTCCTTTTTTTACCTCTTCAAAACTCCTAAAAAAAAAATTATTTTTTTTTCCTCTTCAAAACTCCAACTTTTTTTTTTTTACCTCTTCAAAACTCCAACTTTTTTTTTTTTTACCTCTTCAAAACTCCTAAATTTTTTTTAATTTTTTTTACCTCTTCAAAACTCCACAATTTTTTTGTTTTTTTTTTACCTATTCAAAACTCCTAAATTTATTTATTTATTTTTTACCTCTTCAAAACTCCAACATTGATTTTTTGTTCCTTTTTTTAGCTCTTCAAAACTCCAACTTTTTTTTTTTTTTTTAGCTCTTCAAAACTCTATTTTTTTTATTTTTTTTTTTACCTCTTCAAAACTCAATTTTTTTTTTTTACCTCTTCAAAACTCCAACATTGATTTTTTGTTCCTTTTTTTACCTCTTCAAAACTCCTAAATTTTTTTTTATTTTTTTTTCCTCTTCAAAACTCCAACTTTTTTTTTTTTACCTCTTCAAAACTCCATTTTTTTTTTTTACCTCTTCAAAACTCCAACATTGATTTTTTGTTCCTTTTTTTACCTCTTCAAAACTCCTAAATTTTTTTTTATTTTTTTTTCCTCTTCAAAACTCCAACTTTTTTTTTTTTACCTCTTCAAAACTCCAACTTTTTTTTTTTTTTACCTCTTCAAAACTCCAACATTGATTTTTTATTTATTTTTTTTACCTCTTCAAAACTCAAACTTTTTTTTTTTTTTTTTTTACCTCTTCAAAACTCCTAAATTTTTTTTTATTTTTTTTACCTCTTCAAAACTCCACAATTTTTTTTTTTTTTTTTTACCTATTCAAAACTCCTAAATTTATTTATTTATTTTTTACCTCTTCAAAACTCCAACATTGATTTTTTGTTCCTTTTTTTAGCTCTTCAAAACTCCAACTTTTTTTTTTTTTTTTAGCTCTTCAAAACTCTATTTTTTTTATTTTTTTTTTTACCTCTTCAAAACTCAATTTTTTTTTTTTACCTCTTCAAAACTCCAACATTGATTGTTTGTTCCTTTTTTTACCTCTTCAAAACTCCAATTTTTTTTTTAATTTTTTTTTTACCTATTCAAAACTCCTAGATTTTTTTTTTTTTTTTTTTACCTCTTCAAAACTCCAACATTGATTTTTTGTTCCTTTTTTTACCTCTTCAAAACTCCAACTTTTTTTTTTTTTTTTACCTCTTCAAAACTCTTTTTTTTTTTTTTTTTTTACCTCTTCAAAACTCCACACATTTTTTTATTTATTTTTTTTACCTCTTCAAAACTCCACAATTTTTTTTATTTATTTTACCTCTTCAAAACTCCAACTTTTTTTTTTTTTTACCTCTTCAAAACTCCAACATTGATTTTTTGTTCCTTTTTTTACCTCTTCAAAACTCCTAAATTTTTTTTTTTTTTTTTACCTCTTCAAAACTCCAACTTTTTTTTTTTTTTACCTCTTCAAAACTCCAACATTGATTTTTTGTTCCTTTTTTTTCCTCTTCAAAACTCCACAATTTTTTTTATTTATTTTTTTTACCTCTTCAAAACTCCAACTTTTTTTTTTTTTTTTTTACCTCTTCAAAACTCCTAAATTTTTTTTTATTTTTTTTACCTCTTCAAAACTCCACAATTTTTTTTTTTTTTTTTTACCTATTCAAAACTCCTAAATTTATTTATTTATTTTTTACCTCTTCAAAACTCCAACATTGATTTTTTGTTCCTTTTTTTAGCTCTTCAAAACTCCAACTTTTTTTTTTTTTTTTACCTCTTCAAAACTCCAACATTGATTGTTTGTTCCTTTTTTTACCTCTTCAAAACTCAATTTTTTTTTTTACCTATTCAAAACTCCTAAATTTTTTTTTTTTTTTTTTTACCTCTTCAAAACTCCAACATTGATTTTTTGTTCCTTTTTTTACCTCTTCAAAACTCCAACTTTTTTTTTTTTTTTTACCTCTTCAAAACTCTTTTTTTTTTTTTTTTTTTTACCTCTTCAAAACTCCACACATTTTTTTATTTATTTTTTTACCTCTTCAAAACTCCAACTTTTTTTTTTTTTTTTTACCTCTTCAAAACTCCACAAATTTTTTTATTTATTTTTTTTACCTCTTCAAAACTCCAACTTTTTTTTTTTTTTTTTTACCTCTTCAAAACTCCTAAATTTTTTTATTTTTTTTACCTCTTCAAAACTCTATTTTTTTTTTTTTTTTTTTTTACCTCTTCAAAACTCCAACATTTTTTTTTTTTACCTCTTCAAAACTCAATTTTTTTTTTTTTTTTTTTTTTACCTCTCCAAAACTCCAATTTTTTTTTTTTTTACCTCTTCAAAACTCCAACATTTTTTTTTTTTTTACCTCTTCAAAACTCCAACATTGATTTTTTGTTCCTTTTTTTACCTCTTCAAAACTCCTAAAAAATTTTTTATTTTTTTTTCCTCTTCAAAACTCCAACTTTTTTTTTTTTACCTCTTCAAAACTCCAACTTTTTTTTTTTTTTCCTCTTCAAAACTCCACAATTTTTTTTATTTATTTTTTTTACCTCTTCAAAACTCCAACTTTTTTTTTTTTTTTTTTTACCTCTTCAAAACTCCTAAATTTTTTTTAATTTTTTTTACCTCTTCAAAACTCCACAATTTTTTTGTTTTTTTTTTACCTATTCAAAACTCCTAAATTTATTTATTTATTTTTTACCTCTTCAAAACTCCAACATTGATTTTTTGTTCCTTTTTTTAGCTCTTCAAAACTCCAACTTTTTTTTTTTTTTTTAGCTCTTCAAAACTCTATTTTTTTTTATTTTTTTTTTTACCTCTTCAAAACTCAATTTTTTTTTTTTACCTCTTCAAAACTCCAACATTGATTTTTTGTTCCTTTTTTTACCTCTTCAAAACTCCTAAATTTTTTTTAATTTTTTTTTCCTCTTCAAAACTCCAACTTTTTTTTTTTACCTCTTCAAAACTCAATTTTTTTTTTTTACCTCTTCAAAACTCCAACATTGATTTTTTGTTCCTTTTTTTACCTCTTCAAAACTCCTAAATTTTTTTTAATTTTTTTTTCCTCTTCAAAACTCCAACTTTTTTTTTTTACCTCTTCAAAACTCAATTTTTTTTTTTTACCTCTTCAAAACTCCAACATTGATTTTTTGTTCCTTTTTTTACCTCTTCAAAACTCCTAAATTTTTTTTTATTTTTTTTTCCTCTTCAAAACTCCAACTTTTTTTTTTTTACCTCTTCAAAACTCCAACTTTTTTTTTTTTTTTTTTACCTCTTCAAAACTCCTAAATTTTTTTTTTTTTTTTACCTCTTCAAAACTCTATTTTTTTTATTTTTTTTTTACCTCTTCAAAACTCCAACATTTTTTTTTTTTTACCTCTTCAAAACTCAATTTTTTTTTTTTTTTTTTTTTACCTCTCCAAAACTCCAATTTTTTTTTTTTTTACCTCTTCAAAACTCCAACATTTTTTTTTTTTTTACCTCTTCAAAACTCCAACATTGATTTTTTGTTCCTTTTTTTAGCTCTTCAAAACTCCACAATTTTATTATTTTTTTTTTTTACCTATTCAAAACTCCAACATTGATTTTTTGTTCCTTTTTTTACCTCTTCAAAACTCCTAAAAAAATTTTTATTTTTTTTTCCTCTTCAAAACTCCAACTTTTTTTTTTTTACCTCTTCAAAACTCCAACTTTTTTTTTTTTTTACCTCTTCAAAACTCCAACATTGATTTTTTTGTTCCTTTTTTTTCCTCTTCAAAACTCCACAATTTTTTTTATTTATTTTTTTTACCTCTTCAAAACTCCACAATTTTTTTGTTTTTTTTTTACCTATTCAAAACTCCTAAATTTATTTATTTATTTTTTACCTCTTCAAAACTCCAACATTGATTTTTTGTTCCTTTTTTTAGCTCTTCAAAACTCCAACTTTTTTTTTTTTTTTTAGCTCTTCAAAACTCTATTTTTTTTTTTTTTTTTTTACCTCTTCAAAACTCAATTTTTTTTTTTTACCTCTTCAAAACTCCAACATTGATTTTTTGTTCCTTTTTTTACCTCTTCAAAACTCCTAAATTTTTTTTTATTTTTTTTTCCTCTTCAAAACTCCAACTTTTTTTTTTTTACCTCTTCAAAACTCCATTTTTTTTTTTTACCTCTTCAAAACTCCAACATTGATTTTTTGTTCCTTTTTTTACCTCTTCAAAACTCCTAAATTTTTTTTTATTTTTTTTTCCTCTTCAAAACTCCAACTTTTTTTTTTTTACCTCTTCAAAACTCCAACTTTTTTTTTTTTTTACCTCTTCAAAACTCCAACATTGATTTTTTATTTATTTTTTTTACCTCTTCAAAACTCCAACTTTTTTTTTTTTTTTTTTTACCTCTTCAAAACTCCTAAATTTTTTTTTATTTTTTTTACCTCTTCAAAACTCCACAATTTTTTTTTTTTTTTTTTACCTATTCAAAACTCCTAAATTTATTTATTTATTTTTTACCTCTTCAAAACTCCAACATTGATTTTTTGTTCCTTTTTTTAGCTCTTCAAAACTCCAACTTTTTTTTTTTTTTTTAGCTCTTCAAAACTCCAATTTTTTTTTTTTTTTTTTTTTTACCTCTTCAAAACTCAATTTTTTTTTTTACCTATTCAAAACTCCTAAATTTTTTTTTTTTTTTTTTTACCTCTTCAAAACTCCAACATTGATTTTTTGTTCCTTTTTTTACCTCTTCAAAACTCCAACTTTTTTTTTTTTTTTTACCTCTTCAAAACTCATTTTTTTTTTTTTTTTTTACCTCTTCAAAACTCCACACATTTTTTTATTTATTTTTTTTACCTCTTCAAAACTCCAACTTTTTTTTTTTTTTTTTGCCTCTTCAAAACTCCACAAATTTTTTTATTTATTTTTTTTACCTCTTCAAAACTCCAACTTTTTTTTTTTTTTTTACCTCTTCAAAACTCCTAAATTTTTATTTTTTTTTACCTCTTCAAAACTCCACAATTTTTTTTTTTTTTTTTTTTTACCTCTTCAAAACTCCAACATTTATTTTTTTTTTACCTCTTCAAAACTCAAATTTTTTTTTTTACCTCTTCAAAACTCCAACATTGATTTTTTGTTCCTTTTTTTACCTCTTCAAAACTCCTAAATTTTTTTTTATTTTTTTTTCCTCTTCAAAACTCCAACTTTTTTTTTTTTACCTCTTCAAAACTCCAACTTTTTTTTTTTTTTACCTCTTCAAAACTCCAACATTGATTTTTTATTTATTTTTTTTACCTCTTCAAAACTCCAACTTTTTTTTTTTTTTTTTTACCTCTTCAAAACTCCTAAATTTTTTTTTATTTTTTTTACCTCTTCAAAACTCCACAATTTTTTTTTTTTTTTTTTACCTATTCAAAACTCCTAAATTTATTTATTTATTTTTTACCTCTTCAAAACTCCAACATTGATTTTTTGTTCCTTTTTTTACCTCTTCAAAACTCCTAAATTTTTTTTTATTTTTTTTTCCTCTTCAAAACTCCAACTTTTTTTTTTTTACCTCTTCAAAACTCCAACTTTTTTTTTTTTTTTACCTCTTCAAAACTCCAACATTGATTTTTTATTTATTTTTTTTACCTCTTCAAAACTCCAACTTTTTTTTTTTTTTTTTTTACCTCTTCAAAACTCCTAAATTTTTTTTTATTTTTTTTACCTCTTCAAAACTCCACAATTTTTTTTTTTTTTTTTTACCTATTCAAAACTCCTAAATTTATTTATTTATTTTTTACCTCTTCAAAACTCCAACATTGATTTTTTGTTCCTTTTTTTAGCTCTTCAAAACTCCAACTTTTTTTTTTTTTTTTAGCTCTTCAAAACTCTATTTTTTTTATTTTTTTTTTTACCTCTTCAAAACTCAATTTTTTTTTTTTACCTCTTCAAAACTCCAACATTGATTGTTTGTTCCTTTTTTTACCTCTTCAAAACTCCAATTTTTTTTTTTATTTTTTTTTTACCTATTCAAAACTCCTAAATTTTTTTTTTTTTTTTTTTACCTCTTCAAAACTCCAACATTGATTTTTTGTTCCTTTTTTTACCTCTTCAAAACTCCAACTTTTTTTTTTTTTTTTACCTCTTCAAAACTCTTTTTTTTTTTTTTTTTTTACCTCTTCAAAACTCCACACATTTTTTTATTTATTTTTTTTACCTCTTCAAAACTCCACAATTTTTTTTATTTATTTTACCTCTTCAAAACTCCAACTTTTTTTTTTTTTTACCTCTTCAAAACTCCAACATTGATTTTTTGTTCCTTTTTTTACCTCTTCAAAACTCCTAAATTTTTTTTTTTTTTTTTACCTCTTCAAAACTCCAACTTTTTTTTTTTTTTACCTCTTCAAAACTCCAACATTGATTTTTTGTTCCTTTTTTTTCCTCTTCAAAACTCCACAATTTTTTTTATTTATTTTTTTTACCTCTTCAAAACTCCAACTTTTTTTTTTTTTTTTTTACCTCTTCAAAACTCCTAAATTTTTTTTTATTTTTTTTACCTCTTCAAAACTCCACAATTTTTTTTTTTTTTTTTACCTATTCAAAACTCCAACATTGATTTTTTGTTCCTTTTTTTAGCTCTTCAAAACTCCAACTTTTTTTTTTTTTTTTACCTCTTCAAAACTCCAACATTGATTGTTTGTTCCTTTTTTTACCTCTTCAAAACTCAATTTTTTTTTTTACCTATTCAAAACTCCTAAATTTTTTTTTTTTTTTTTTTACCTCTTCAAAACTCCAACATTGATTTTTTGTTCCTTTTTTTAACCTCTTCAAAACTCCAACTTTTTTTTTTTTTTTTACCTCTTCAAAACTCTTTTTTTTTTTTTTTTTTTTACCTCTTCAAAACTCCACACATTTTTTTATTTATTTTTTTTACCTCTTCAAAACTCCAACTTTTTTTTTTTTTTTTTACCTCTTCAAAACTCCACAAATTTTTTTATTTATTTTTTTTACCTCTTCAAAACTCCAACTTTTTTTTTTTTTTTTTTACCTCTTCAAAACTCCTAAATTTTTTTTTTTTTTTACCTCTTCAAAACTCTATTTTTTTTTTTTTTTTTTTTACCTCTTCAAAACTCCAACATTTTTTTTTTTTACCTCTTCAAAACTCAATTTTTTTTTTTTTTTTTTTTACCTCTCCAAAACTCCAATTTTTTTTTTTTTTACCTCTTCAAAACTCCAACATTTTTTTTTTTTTTACCTCTTCAAAACTCCAACATTGATTTTTTGTTCCTTTTTTTAGCTCTTCAAAACTCCACAATTTTATTATTATTTTTTTTTACCTATTCAAAACTCCAACATTGATTTTTTGTTCCTTTTTTTACCTCTTCAAAACTCCTAAAAAAATTTTTATTTTTTTTTCCTCTTCAAAACTCCAACTTTTTTTTTTTTACCTCTTCAAAACTCCAACTTTTTTTTTTTTTTCCTTTTCAAAACTCCACAATTTTTTTTTTTTATTTTTTTTACCTCTTCAAAACTCCAACTTTTTTTTTTTACCTCTTCAAAACTCAATTTTTTTTTTTACCTCTTCAAAACTCCAACATTGATTTTTTGTTCCTTTTTTTACCTCTTCAAAACTCCAAAATTTTTTTTTATTTTTTTTTCCTCTTCAAAACTCCAACTTTTTTTTTTTTACCTCTTCAAAACTCCAACATTTTTTTTTTTTTACCTCTTCAAAACTCCAACATTGATTTTTTATTTATTTTTTTTACCTCTTCAAAACTCCAACTTTTTTTTTTTTTTTTTTTACCTCTTCAAAACTCCTAAATTTTTTTTTATTTTTTTTACCTCTTCAAAACTCCACAATTTTTTTTTAATTTTTTTACCTATTCAAAACTCCTAAATTTATTTATTTATTTTTTACCTCTTCAAAACTCCAACATTGATTTTTTGTTCCTTTTTTTAGCTCTTCAAAACTCCAACTTTTTTTTTTTTTTTTTAAGCTCTTCAAAACTCTATTTTTTTTATTTATTTTTTTACCTATTCAAAACTCCTAAATTTTTTTTTTTTTTTTTTTACCTCTTCAAAACTCCAACATTGATTTTTTGTTCCTTTTTTTACCTCTTCAAAACTCCAACTTTTTTTTTTTTTTTTACCTCTTCAAAACTCTTTTTTTTTTTTTTTTTTACCTCTTCAAAACTCCACACATTTTTTTATTTATTTTTTTTACCTCTTCAAAACTCCAACTTTTTTTTTTTTTTTTTACCTCTTCAAAACTCCACAAATTTTTTTATTTATTTTTTTTACCTCTTCAAAACTCCAACTTTTTTTTTTTTTTTTTACCTCTTCAAAACTCCTAAATTTTTTTTTTTTTTTTACCTCTTCAAAACTCTATTTTTTTTTTTTTTTTTTTACCTCTTCAAAACTCCAACATTTTTTTTTTTTTACCTCTTCAAAACTCAATTTTTTTTTTTTTTTTTTTTTACCTCTCCAAAACTCCAATTTTTTTTTTTTTTTACCTCTTCAAAACTCCAACATTGACTTTTTTGTTCCTTTTTTTACCTCTTCAAAACTCCAACATTTTTTTTTTTTTACCTCTTCAAAACTCAATTTTTTTTTTTTTTTTTTTTTACCTCTCCAAAACTCCAACTTTTTTTTTTTTACCTCTTCAAAACTCCAACTTTTTTTTTTTTTTACCTCTTCAAAACTCCAACATTGATTTTTTTGTTCCTTTTTTTTCCTCTTCAAAACTCCACAATTTTTTTTATTTATTTTTTTTACCTCTTCAAAACTCCACAATTTTTTTGTTTTTTTTTTACCTATTCAAAACTCCTAAATTTATTTATTTATTTTTTACCTCTTCAAAACTCCAACATTGATTTTTTGTTCCTTTTTTTAGCTCTTCAAAACTCTATTTTTTTTATTTTTTTTTTTACCTCTTCAAAACTCAATTTTTTTTTTTTACCTCTTCAAAACTCCAACATTGATTTTTTGTTCCTTTTTTTACCTCTTCAAAACTCCTAAAAATTTTTTTATTTTTTTTTCCTCTTCAAAACTCCAACTTTTTTTTTTTTACCTCTTCAAAACTCCATTTTTTTTTTTTACCTCTTCAAAACTCCAACATTGATTTTTTGTTCCTTTTTTTACCTCTTCAAAACTCCTAAATTTTTTTTTATTTTTTTTTCCTCTTCAAAACTCCAACTTTTTTTTTTTTACCTCTTCAAAACTCCAACTTTTTTTTTTTTTTACCTCTTCAAAACTCCAACATTGATTTTTTATTTATTTTTTTTACCTCTTCAAAACTCCAACTTTTTTTTTTTTTTTTTTTACCTCTTCAAAACTCCTAAATTTTTTTTTATTTTTTTTACCTCTTCAAAACTCCACAATTTTTTTTTTTTTTTTTTACCTATTCAAAACTCCTAAATTTATTTATTTATTTTTTACCTCTTCAAAACTCCAACATTGATTTTTTGTTCCTTTTTTTAGCTCTTCAAAACTCCAACTTTTTTTTTTTTTTTTAGCTCTTCAAAACTCTATTTTTTTTTATTTTTTTTTTACCTCTTCAAAACTCAATTTTTTTTTTTTACCTCTTCAAAACTCCAACATTGATTGTTTGTTCCTTTTTTTACCTCTTCAAAACTCCAATTTTTTTTTTTTTTTTTTTTTTACCTCTTCAAAACTCAATTTTTTTTTTACCTATTCAAAACTCCTAAATTTTTTTTTTTTTTTTTTTACCTCTTCAAAACTCCAACATTGATTTTTTGTTCCTTTTTTTACCTCTTCAAAACTCCAACTTTTTTTTTTTTTTTTACCTCTTCAAAACTCCACACATTTTTTTATTTATTTTTTTTACCTCTTCAAAACTCCAACTTTTTTTTTTTTTTTTTGCCTCTTCAAAACTCCACAAATTTTTTTATTTATTTTTTTTACCTCTTCAAAACTCCAACTTTTTTTTTTTTTTTTTTACCTCTTCAAAACTCCTAAATTTTTATTTTTTTTTACCTCTTCAAAACTCCACAATTTTTTTTTTTTTTTTTTTTACCTCTTCAAAACTCCAACATTTATTTTTTTTTTACCTCTTCAAAACTCCAACATTGATTTTTTGTTCCTTTTTTTACCTCTTCAAAACTCCTAAATTTTTTTTTATTTTTTTTTCCTCTTCAAAACTCCAACTTTTTTTTTTTTACCTCTTCAAAACTCCAACTTTTTTTTTTTTTTACCTCTTCAAAACTCCAACATTGATTTTTTATTTTTTTTTTTTACCTCTTCAAAACTCCAACTTTTTTTTTTTTTTTTTTACCTCTTCAAAACTCCTAAATTTTTTTTTATTTTTTTTACCTCTTCAAAACTCCACAATTTTTTTTTTTTTTTTTTACCTATTCAAAACTCCTAAATTTATTTATTTATTTTTTACCTCTTCAAAACTCCAACATTGATTTTTTGTTCCTTTTTTTAGCTCTTCAAAACTCCAACTTTTTTTTTTTTTTTTAGCTCTTCAAAACTCTATTTTTTAATTTTTTTTTTTACCTCTTCAAAACTCAATTTTTTTTTTTTTACCTCTTCAAAACTCCAACATTGATTGTTTGTTCCTTTTTTTACCTCTTCAAAACTCCAATTTTTTTTTTAATTTTTTACCTCTTCAAAACTCAATTTTTTTTTTTTTTTACCTCTTCAAAACTCTTTTTTTTTTTTTTTTTTTTACCTCTTCAAAACTCCACACATTTTTTTATTTATTTTTTTTACCTCTTCAAAAATCCAACTTTTTTTTTTTTTTTTTACCTCTTCAAAACTCCACAAATTTTTTTATTTATTTTTTTTACCTCTTCAAAACTCCAACTTTTTTTTTTTTTTTTTTACCTCTTCAAAACTCCTAAATTTTTTTTTTTTTTTTACCTCTTCAAAACTCTATTTTTTTTTATTTTTTTTTTACCTCTTCAAAACTCCAACATTTTTTTTTTTTACCTCTTCAAAACTCAATTTTTTTTTTTTTTTTTTTTTACCTCTCCAAAACTCCAATTTTTTTTTTTTTTACCTCTTCAAAACTCCAACATTGATTTTTTGTTCCTTTTTTTAGCTCTTCAAAACTCCACAATTTTATTATTATTTTTTTTTACCTATTCAAAACTCCAACATTGATTTTTTGTTCCTTTTTTTACCTCTTCAAAACTCCTAAAAAAAATTTTATTTTTTTTTCCTCTTCAAAACTCCAACTTTTTTTTTTTTACCTCTTCAAAACTCCAACTTTTTTTTTTTTTTCCTCTTCAAAACTCCACAATTTTTTTTATTTATTTTTTTTACCTCTTCAAAACTCCAACTTTTTGTTTTTTTTTTTTTACCTCTTCAAAACTCCTAAAATTTTTTTAATTTTTTTTACCTCTTCAAAACTCCACAATTTTTTTGTTTTTTTTTTACCTATTCAAAACTCCTAAATTTATTTATTTATTTTTTACCTCTTCAAAACTCCAACATTGATTTTTTGTTCCTTTTTTTAGCTCTTCAAAACTCCAACTTTTTTTTTTTTTTTTAGCTCTTCAAAACTCTATTTTTTTTTATTTTTTTTTTTACCTCTTCAAAACTCAATTTTTTTTTTTTACCTCTTCAAAACTCCAACATTGATTTTTTGTTCCTTTTTTTACCTCTTCAAAACTCCTAAATTTTTTTTTATTTTTTTTTCCTCTTCAAAACTCCAACTTTTTTTTTTTTACCTCTTCAAAACTCAATTTTTTTTTTTTACCTCTTCAAAACTCCAACATTGATTTTTTGTTCCTTTTTTTACCTCTTCAAAACTCCTAAATTTTTTTTTATTTTTTTTTCCTCTTCAAAACTCCAACTTTTTTTTTTTTACCTCTTCAAAACTCCAACATTTTTTTTTTTTTACCTCTTCAAAACTCCAACATTGATTTTTTATTTATTTTTTTTACCTCTTCAAAACTCCAACTTTTTTTTTTTTTTTTTTTACCTCTTCAAAACTCCTAAATTTTTTTTTTTTTTTTTTACCTCTTCAAAACTCCACAATTTTTTTTTTTTTTTTTTACCTATTCAAAACTCCTAAATTTATTTATTTATTTTTTACCTCTTCAAAACTCCAACATTGATTTTTTGTTCCTTTTTTTAGCTCTTCAAAACTCCAACTTTTTTTTTTTTTTTTAAGCTCTTCAAAACTCTATTTTTTTTATTTTTTTTTTTACCTTTTCAAAACTCCTAAATTTTTTTTTTTTTTTTTTTACCTCTTCAAAACTCCAACATTGATTTTTTGTTCCTTTTTTTACCTCTTCAAAACTCCAACTTATTTTTTTTTTTTTACCTCTTCAAAACTCTTTTTTTTTTTTTTTTTTTTACCTCTTCAAAACTCCACACATTTTTTTATTTATTTTTTTTACCTCTTCAAAACTCCAACTTTTTTTTTTTTTTTTTACCTCTTCAAAACTCCACAAATTTTTTTATTTATTTTTTTTACCTCTTCAAAACTCCAACTTTTTTTTATTTTTTTTTTACCTCTTCAAAACTCCAACATTTTTTTTTTTTTACCTCTTCAAAACTCAATTTTTTTTTATTTTTTTTTTTACCTCTCCAAAACTCCAATTTTTTTTTTTTTTACCTCTTCAAAACTCCAACATTTTTTTTTTTTTACCTCTTCAAAACTCCAACATTGATTTTTTGTTCCTTTTTTTAGCTCTTCAAAACTCCACAATTTTATTATTATTTTTTTTTACCTATTCAAAACTCCAACATTGATTTTTTGTTCCTTTTTTTACCTCTTCAAAACTCCTAAAAAATTTTTTATTTTTTTTTCCTCTTCAAAACTCCAACTTTTTTTTTTTTACCTCTTCAAAACTCCAACTTTTTTTTTTTTTTACCTCTTCAAAACTCCAACATTGATTTTTTTGTTCCTTTTTTTTCCTCTTCAAAACTCCACAATTTTTTTTATTTATTTTTTTTACCTCTTCAAAACTCCACAATTTTTTTGTTTTTTTTTTACCTATTCAAAACTCCTAAATTTATTTATTTATTTTTTACCTCTTCAAAACTCCAACATTGATTTTTTGTTCCTTTTTTTAGCTCTTCAAAACTCCAACTTTTTTTTTTTTTTTTAGCTCTTCAAAACTCTATTTTTTTTATTTTTTTTTTTACCTCTTCAAAACTCAATTTTTTTTTTTTACCTCTTCAAAACTCCAACATTGATTTTTTGTTCCTTTTTTTACCTCTTCAAAACTCCTAAATTTTTTTTTATTTTTTTTTCCTCTTCAAAACTCCAACTTTTTTTTTTTTACCTCTTCAAAACTCCATTTTTTTTTTTTACCTCTTCAAAACTCCAACATTGATTTTTTGTTCCTTTTTTTACCTCTTCAAAGCTCCTAAATTTTTTTTTTTTTTTTTCCTCTTCAAAACTCCAACTTTTTTTTTTTTACCTCTTCAAAACTCCAACTTTTTTTTTTTTTTACCTCTTCAAAACTCCAACATTGATTTTTTATTTATTTTTTTTACCTCTTCAAAACTCCAACTTTTTTTTTTTTTTTTTTTACCTCTTCAAAACTCCTAAATTTTTTTTTATTTTTTTTACCTCTTCAAAACTCCACAATTTTTTTTTTTTTTTTTACCTATTCAAAACTCCTAAATTTATTTATTTATTTTTTACCTCTTCAAAACTCCAACATTGATTTTTTGTTCCTTTTTTTAGCTCTTCAAAACTCCAACTTTTTTTTTTTTTTTAGCTCTTCAAAACTCTATTTTTTTTAATTTTTTTTTTACCTCTTCAAAACTCAATTTTTTTTTTTTACCTCTTCAAAACTCCAACATTGATTGTTTGTTCCTTTTTTTACCTCTTCAAAACTCCAATTTTTTTTTTAATTTTTTTTTTACCTCTTCAAAACTCAATTTTTTTTTTTACCTATTCAAAACTCCTAAATTTTTTTTTTTTTTTTTTTACCTCTTCAAAACTCCAACATTGATTTTTTGTTCCTTTTTTTACCTCTTCAAAACTCCAACTTTTTTTTTTTTTTTTACCTCTTCAAAACTCATTTTTTTTTTTTTTTTTTTACCTCTTCAAAACTCCACACATTTTTTTATTTATTTTTTTTACCTCTTCAAAACTCCAACTTTTTTTTTTTTTTTTTGCCTCTTCAAAACTCCACAAATTTTTTTATTTATTTTTTTTACCTCTTCAAAACTCCAACTTTTTTTTTTTTTTTTTACCTCTTCAAAACTCCTAAATTTTTATTTTTTTTTACCTCTTCAAAACTCCACAATTTTTTTTTTTTTTTTTTTACCTCTTCAAAACTCCAACATTTATTTTTTTTTTACCTCTTCAAAACTCAAATTTTTTTTTTTACCTCTTCAAAACTCCAACATTGATTTTTTGTTCCTTTTTTTACCTCTTCAAAACTCCTAAATTTTTTTTTATTTTTTTTTCCTCTTCAAAACTCCAACTTTTTTTTTTTTACCTCTTCAAAACTCCAACTTTTTTTTTTTTTTACCTCTTCAAAACTCCAACATTGATTTTTTATTTATTTTTTTTACCTCTTCAAAACTCCAACTTTTTTTTTTTTTTTTTTACCTCTTCAAAACTCCTAAATTTTTTTTCATTTTTTTTACCTCTTCAAAACTCCACAATTTTTTTTTTTTTTTTTTACCTATTCAAAACTCCTAAATTTATTTATTTATTTTTTACCTCTTCAAAACTCCAACATTGATTTTTGTTCCTTTTTTTAGCTCTTCAAAACTCCAACTTTTTTTTTTTTTTTTAGCTCTTCAAAACTCTATTTTTTTATTTTTTTTTTTACCTCTTCAAAACTCAATTTTTTTTTTTTTACCTCTTCAAAACTCCAACATTGATTGTTTGTTCCTTTTTTTACCTCTTCAAAACTCCAATTTTTTTTTTAATTTTTTTTTTACCTCTTCAAAACTCAATTTTTTTTTTTTACCTATTCAAAACTCCTACATTTTTTTTTTTTTTTTTTACCTCTTCAAAACTCCAACATTGATTTTTTGTTCCTTTTTTTACCTCTTCAAAACTCCAACTTTTTTTTTTTTTTTTACCTCTTCAAAACTCTTTTTTTTTTTTTTTTTACCTCTTCAAAACTCCACACATTTTTTTATTTATTTTTTTTACCTCTTCAAAACTCCAACTTTTTTTTTTTTTTTTTGCCTCTTCAAAACTCCACAAATTTTTTTATTTATTTTTTTTTACCTCTTCAAAACTCCAACTTTTTTTTTTTTTTTTTTACCTCTTCAAAACTCCTAAATTTCTTTTTTTTTTTTACCTCTTCAAAACTCCACAATTTTTTTTTTTTTTTTTTTTACCTCTTCAAAACTCCAACATTTATTTTTTTTTTACCTCTTCAAAACTCCTAAATTTTTTTTATTTTTTTTTCCTCTTCAAAACTCCAACTTTTTTTTTTTTTTACCTCTTCAAAACTCCAACTTTTTTTTTTTTTTACCTCTTCAAAACTCCAACATTGATTTTTTGTTTCTTTTTTTTCCTCTTCAAAACTCCACAATTTTTTTAATTTATTTTTTTTACCTCTTCAAAACTCCAACTTTTTTTTTTTTTTTTTTACGTCTTCAAAACTCCTAAATTTTTTTTTATTTTTTTTACCTCTTCAAAACTCCACAATTTTTTTTTTTACCTCTTCAAAACTCCAACATTGATTTTTTGTTCCTTTTTTTACCTCTTCAAAACTCCTAAATTTTTTTTTATTTTTTTTTCCTCTTCAAAACTCCAACTTTTTTTTTTTTACCTCTTCAAAACTCCAACTTTTTTTTTTTTTTACCTCTTCAAAACTCCAACATTGATTTTTTGTTCCTTTTTTTTCCTCTTCAAAACTCCACAATTTTTTTTAATTTTTTTTACCTCTTCAAAACTCCACAATTTTTTTTTTTTTTTTTTACCTATTCAAAACTCCTAAATTTATTTATTTATTTTTACCTCTTCAAAACTCCAACATTGATTTTTTGTTCCTTTTTTTACCTCTTCAAAACTCCAACTTTTTTTTTTTTTTACCTCTTCAAAACTCCAACTTTTTTTTTTTTTTTACCTCTTCAAAACTCCAACTTTTTTTTTTACCTCTTCAAAACTCTACAATTTTTTTTTAATTTTTTTTTTACCTCTTCAAAACTATACAATTTTTTTTTTTTTTCTTTTTTTACCTCTTCAAAACTCCAACATTGATTTTTTGTTCCTTTTTTTACCTCTTCAAAACTCCAACTTTTTTTTTTTTTACCTCTTCAAAACTCAATTTTTTTTTTTTTTTTTTTTTACCTCTTCAAAACTCCAACATTGATTTTTTGTTCCTTTTTTTACCTCTTCAAAACTCAATTTTTTTTTTTTTTTTTACCTCTTCAAAACTCCAACTTTTTTTTTTTTTTTACCTCTTCAAAACTCCAACATTGATTTTTTGTTCCTTTTTTTACCTCTTCAAAACTCCAACTTTTTTTTTTTTTTACCTCTTCAAAACTCAATTTTTTTTTTTTTTTTTTTTTTACCTCTTCAAAACTCCAACATTGATTTTTTGTTCCTTTTTTTACCTCTTCAAAACTCCAACTTTTTTTTTTTTTACCTCTTCAAAACTCAATTTTTTTTTTTTTTTTTTTTACCTCTTCAAAACTCCAACATTGATTTTTTGTTCCTTTTTTTACCTCTTCAAAACTCAATTTTTTTTTTTTTTTTTACCTCTTCAAAACTCCAACATTGATTTTTTGTTCCTTTTTTTAGCTCTTCAAAACTCCACAATTTTATTATTATTTTTTTTTACCTATTCAAAACTCCAACATTGATTTTTTGTTCCTTTTTTTACCTCTTCAAAACTCCTAAAAAAAATTTTATTTTTTTTTCCTCTTCAAAACTCCAACTTTTTTTTTTTTACCTCTTCAAAACTCCAACTTTTTTTTTTTTTCCTCTTCAAAACTCCACAATTTTTTTTATTTATTTTTTTTACCTCTTCAAAACTCCAACTTTTTTTTTTTTTTTTTTACCTCTTCAAAACTCCTAAATTTTTTTTAATTTTTTTTACCTCTTCAAAACTCCACAATTTTTTTGTTTTTTTTTAACCTATTCAAAACTCCTAAATTTATTTATTTATTTTTTACCTCTTCAAAACTCCAACATTGATTTTTTGTTCCTTTTTTTAGCTCTTCAAAACTCCAACTTTTTTTTTTTTTTTTAGCTCTTCAAAACTCTATTTTTTTTTATTTTTTTTTTTACCTCTTCAAAACTCAATTTTTTTTTTTTACCTCTTCAAAACTCCAACATTGATTTTTTGTTCCTTTTTTTACCTCTTCAAAACTCCGAAATTTTTTTTTTTTTTTTTTTTCCTCTTCAAAACTCCAACTTTTTTTTTTTTACCTCTTCAAAACTCAATTTTTTTTTTTTACCTCTTCAAAACTCCAACATTGATTTTTTGTTCCTTTTTTTACCTCTTCAAAACTCCTAAATTTTTTTTTATTTTTTTTTCCTCTTCAAAACTCCAACTTTTTTTTTTTTACCTCTTCAAAACTCCAACATTTTTTTTTTTTTACCTCTTCAAAACTCCAACATTGATTTTTTATTTATTTTTTTTACCTCTTCAAAACTCCAACTTTTTTTTTTTTTTTTTTTACCTCTTCAAAACTCCTAAATTTTTTTTTATTTTTTTTACCTCTTCAAAACTCCACAATTTTTTTTTTTTTTTTTTACCTATTCAAAACTCCTAAATTTATTTATTTATTTTTTACCTCTTCAAAACTCCAACATTGATTTTTTGTTCCTTTTTTTAGCTCTTCAAAACTCCAACTTTTTTTTTTTTTTTTAAGCTCTTCAAAACTCTATTTTTTTTATTTTTTTTTTTACCTATTCAAAACTCCTAAATTTTTTTTTTTTTTTTTTTTACCTCTTCAAAACTCCAACATTGATTTTTTGTTCCTTTTTTTACCTCTTCAAAACTCCACACATTTTTTTTTTTTTACCTCTTCAAAACTCTTTTTTTTTTTTTTTTTTTTACCTCTTCAAAACTCCACACATTTTTTTATTTATTTTTTTTACCTCTTCAAAACTCCAACTTTTTTTTTTTTTTTTTACCTCTTCAAAACTCCACAAATTTTTTTATTTATTTTTTTTACCTCTTCAAAACTCCAACTTTTTTTTATTTTTTTTTTACCTCTTCAAAACTCCAACATTTTTTTTTTTTTACCTCTTCAAAACTCAATTTTTTTTTATTTTTTTTTTTACCTCTCCAAAACTCCAATTTTTTTTTTTTTTACCTCTTCAAAACTCCAACATTTTTTTTTTTTTTACCTCTTCAAAACTCCAACATTGATTTTTTGTTCCTTTTTTTAGCTCTTCAAAACTCCACAATTTTATTATTATTTTTTTTTACCTATTCAAAACTCCAACATTGATTTTTTGTTCCTTTTTTTACCTCTTCAAAACTCCTAAAAAAATTTTTATTTTTTTTTCCTCTTCAAAACTCCAACTTTTTTTTTTTTACCTCTTCAAAACTCCAACTTTTTTTTTTTTTTACCTCTTCAAAACTCCAACATTGATTTTTTTGTTCCTTTTTTTTCCTCTTCAAAACTCCACAATTTTTTTTATTTATTTTTTTTACCTCTTCAAAACTCCACAATTTTTTTGTTTTTTTTTTACCTATTCAAAACTCCTAAATTTATTTATTTATTTTTTACCTCTTCAAAACTCCAACATTGATTTTTTGTTCCTTTTTTTAGCTCTTCAAAACTCCAACTTTTTTTTTTTTTTTTAGCTCTTCAAAACTCTATTTTTTTTATTTTTTTTTTTACCTCTTCAAAACTCAATTTTTTTTTTTTACCTCTTCAAAACTCCAACATTGATTTTTTGTTCCTTTTTTTACCTCTTCAAAACTCCTAAATTTTTTTTTATTTTTTTTTCCTCTTCAAAACTCCAACTTTTTTTTTTTTACCTCTTCAAAACTCCAACATTGATTTTTTGTTCCTTTTTTTAGCTCTTCAAAACTCCAACTTTTTTTTTTTTTTTTACCTCTTCAAAACTCCAACATTGATTGTTTGTTCCTTTTTTTACCTCTTCAAAACTCAATTTTTTTTTTTACCTATTCAAAACTCCTAAATTTTTTTTTTTTTTTTTTACCTCTTCAAAACTCCAACATTGATTTTTTGTTCCTTTTTTTACCTCTTCAAAACTCCAACTTTTTTTTTTTTTTTTACCTCTTCAAAACTCTTTTTTTTTTTTTTTTTTTTACCTCTTCAAAACTCCACACATTTTTTTATTTATTTTTTTTACCTCTTCAAAACTCCAACTTTTTTTTTTTTTTTTTACCTCTTCAAAACTCCACAAATTTTTTTATTTATTTTTTTTACCTCTTCAAAACTCCAACTTTTTTTTTTTTTTTTTTACCTCTTCAAAACTCCTAAATTTTTTTTTTTTTTTTACCTCTTCAAAACTCTATTTTTTTATATTTTTTTTTTACCTCTTCAAAACTCCAACATTTTTTTTTTTTACCTCTTCAAAACTCAATTTTTTTTTTTTTTTTTTTTTTACCTCTCCAAAACTCCAATTTTTTTTTTTTTTACCTCTTCAAAACTCCAACATTTTTTTTTTTTTTACCTCTTCAAAACTCCAACATTGATTTTTTGTTCCTTTTTTTAGCTCTTCAAAACTCCACAATTTTATTATTATTTTTTTTTACCTATTCAAAACTCCACAATTTTATTATTATTTTTTTTTACCTATTCAAAACTCCAACATTGATTTTTTGTTCCTTTTTTTACCTCTTCAAAACTCCTAAAAAAATTTTTATTTTTTTTTCCTCTTCAAAACTCCAACTTTTTTTTTTTTACCTCTTCAAAACTCCAACTTTTTTTTTTTTTTCCTCTTCAAAACTCCACAATTTTTTTTTTTTATTTTTTTTACCTCTTCAAAACTCCAACTTTTTTTTTTTTACCTCTTCAAAACTCAATTTTTTTTTTTACCTCTTCAAAACTCCAACATTGATTGTTTGTTCCTTTTTTTACCTCTTCAAAACTCCAATTTTTTTTTTTATTTTTTTTTTACCTCTTCAAAACTCAATTTTTTTTTTTACCTATTCAAAACTCCTAAATTTTTTTTTTTTTTTTTTTACCTCTTCAAAACTCCAACATTGATTTTTTGTTCCTTTTTTTACCTCTTCAAAACTCCAACTTTTTTTTTTTTTTTTACCTCTTCAAAACTCCACACATTTTTTTATTTATTTTTTTTACCTCTTCAAAACTCCAACTTTTTTTTTTTTTTTTTGCCTCTTCAAAACTCCACAAATTTTTTTATTTATTTTTTTTACCTCTTCAAAACTCCAACTTTTTTTTTTTTTTTTTTACCTCTTCAAAACTCCTAAATTTTTATTTTTTTTTACCTCTTCAAAACTCCACAATTTTTTTTTTTTTTTTTTTTACCTCTTCAAAACTCCAACATTTATTTTTTTTTTACCTCTTCAAAACTCAAATTTTTTTTTTTACCTCTTCAAAACTCCAACATTGATTTTTTGTTCCTTTTTTTACCTCTTCAAAACTCCTAAATTTTTTTTTATTTTTTTTTCCTCTTCAAAACTCCAACTTTTTTTTTTTTACCTCTTCAAAACTCCAACTTTTTTTTTTTTTTACCTCTTCAAAACTCCAACATTGATTTTTTATTTATTTTTTTTACCTCTTCAAAACTCCAACTTTTTTTTTTTTTTTTTTACCTCTTCAAAACTCCTAAATTTTTTTTTATTTTTTTTACCTCTTCAAAACTCCACAATTTTTTTTTTTTTTTTTTACCTATTCAAAACTCCTAAATTTATTTATTTATTTTTTACCTCTTCAAAACTCCAACATTGATTTTTTGTTCCTTTTTTTAGCTCTTCAAAACTCCAACTTTTTTTTTTTTTTTTAGCTCTTCAAAACTCTATTTTTTTATTTTTTTTTTTACCTCTTCAAAACTCAATTTTTTTTTTTTTACCTCTTCAAAACTCCAACATTGATTGTTTGTTCCTTTTTTTACCTCTTCAAAACTCCAATTTTTTTTTTAATTTTTTTTTTACCTCTTCAAAACTCAATTTTTTTTTTTTACCTATTCAAAACTCCTAAATTTTTTTTTTTTTTTTTTTACCTCTTCAAAACTCCAACATTGATTTTTTGTTCCTTTTTTTACCTCTTCAAAACTCCAACTTTTTTTTTTTTTTTTACCTCTTCAAAACTCTTTTTTTTTTTTTTTTTTACCTCTTCAAAACTCCACACATTTTTTTATTTATTTTTTTTACCTCTTCAAAACTCCAACTTTTTTTTTTTTTTTTTGCCTCTTCAAAACTCCACAAATTTTTTTATTTATTTTTTTTTACCTCTTCAAAACTCCAACTTTTTTTTTTTTTTTTTTACCTCTTCAAAACTCCTAAATTTTTTTTTTTTTTTTACCTCTTCAAAACTCCACAATTTTTTTTTTTTTTTTTTTTACCTCTTCAAAACTCCAACATTGATTTTTTGTTCCTTTTTTTTCCTCTTCAAAACTCCACAATTTTTTTTAATTTTTTTTACCTCTTCAAAACTCCACAATTTTTTTTTTTTTTTTTTACCTATTCAAAACTCCTAAATTTATTTATTTATTTTTACCTCTTCAAAACTCCAACATTGATTTTTTGTTCCTTTTTTTACCTCTTCAAAACTCCAACTTTTTTTTTTTTTTACCTCTTCAAAACTCCAACTTTTTTTTTTTTTTTACCTCTTCAAAACTCCAACTTTTTTTTTTACCTCTTCAAAACTCTACAATTTTTTTTTAATTTTTTTTTTACCTCTTCAAAACTATACAATTTTTTTTTTTTTCTTTTTTTACCTCTTCAAAACTCCAACATTGATTTTTTGTTCCTTTTTTTACCTCTTCAAAACTCCAACTTTTTTTTTTTTACCTCTTCAAAACTCAATTTTTTTTTTTTTTTTTTTTTACCTCTTCAAAACTCCAACATTGATTTTTTGTTCCTTTTTTTACCTCTTCAAAACTCAATTTTTTTTTTTTTTTTTACCTCTTCAAAACTCCAACTTTTTTTTTTTTTTTACCTCTTCAAAACTCCAACATTGATTTTTTGTTCCTTTTTTTACCTCTTCAAAACTCCAACTTTTTTTTTTTTTTACCTCTTCAAAACTCAATTTTTTTTTTTTTTTTTTTTTACCTCTTCAAAACTCCAACATTGATTTTTTGTTCCTTTTTTTACCTCTTCAAAACTCCAACTTTTTTTTTTTTTACCTCTTCAAAACTCAATTTTTTTTTTTTTTTTTTTTTACCTCTTCAAAACTCCAACATTGATTTTTTGTTCCTTTTTTTAGCTCTTCAAAACTCCACAATTTTATTATTATTTTTTTTTACCTATTCAAAACTCCAACATTGATTTTTTGTTCCTTTTTTTACCTCTTCAAAACTCCTAAAAAAAATTTTATTTTTTTTTCCTCTTCAAAACTCCAACTTTTTTTTTTTTACCTCTTCAAAACTCCAACTTTTTTTTTTTTTTCCTCTTCAAAACTCCACAATTTTTTTTATTTATTTTTTTTACCTCTTCAAAACTCCAACTTTTTTTTTTTTTTTTTTTACCTCTTCAAAACTCCTAAATTTTTTTTAATTTTTTTTACCTCTTCAAAACTCCACAATTTTTTTGTTTTTTTTTAACCTATTCAAAACTCCTAAATTTATTTATTTATTTTTTACCTCTTCAAAACTCCAACATAGATTTTTTGTTCCTTTTTTTAGCTCTTCAAAACTCCAACTTTTTTTTTTTTTTTTAGCTCTTCAAAACTCTATTTTTTTTAATTTTTTTTTTTACCTCTTCAAAACTCAATTTTTTTTTTTTACCTCTTCAAAACTCCAACATTGATTTTTTGTTCCTTTTTTTACCTCTTCAAAACTCCTAAATTTTTTTTTATTTTTTTTTCCTCTTCAAAACTCCAACTTTTTTTTTTTTACCTCTTCAAAACTCAATTTTTTTTTTTTACCTCTTCAAAACTCCAACATTGATTTTTTGTTCCTTTTTTTACCTCTTCAAAACTCCTAAATTTTTTTTTATTTTTTTTTCCTCTTCAAAACTCCAACTTTTTTTTTTTTACCTCTTCAAAACTCCAACATTTTTTTTTTTTTACCTCTTCAAAACTCCAACATTGATTTTTTATTTATTTTTTTTACCTCTTCAAAACTCCAACTTTTTTTTTTTTTTTTTTTACCTCTTCAAAACTCCTAAATTTTTTTTTATTTTTTTTACCTCTTCAAAACTCCACAATTTTTTTTTTATTTTTTTACCTATTCAAAACTCCTAAATTTATTTATTTATTTTTTACCTCTTCAAAACTCCAACATTGATTTTTTGTTCCTTTTTTTAGCTCTTCAAAACTCCAACTTTTTTTTTTTTTTTTAAGCTCTTCAAAACTCTATTTTTTTTATTTTTTTTTTTACCTATTCAAAACTCCTAAATTTTTTTTTTTTTTTTTTTACCTCTTCAAAACTCCAACATTGATTTTTTGTTCCTTTTTTTACCTCTTCAAAACTCCACACATTTTTTTTTTTTTACCTCTTCAAAACTCTTTTTTTTTTTTTTTTTTTTACCTCTTCAAAACTCCACACATTTTTTTATTTATTTTTTTTACCTCTTCAAAACTCCAACTTTTTTTTTTTTTTTTTACCTCTTCAAAACTCCACAAATTTTTTTATTTATTTTTTTTACCTCTTCAAAACTCCAACTTTTTTTTATTTTTTTTTTACCTCTTCAAAACTCCAACATTTTTTTTTTTTTACCTCTTCAAAACTCAATTTTTTTTTATTTTTTTTTTTACCTCTCCAAAACTCCAATTTTTTTTTTTTTTACCTCTTCAAAACTCCAACATTTTTTTTTTTTTTACCTCTTCAAAACTCCAACATTGATTTTTTGTTCCTTTTTTTAGCTCTTCAAAACTCCACAATTTTATTATTATTTTTTTTTACCTATTCAAAACTCCAACATTGATTTTTTGTTCCTTTTTTTACCTCTTCAAAACTCCTAAAAAAATTTTTATTTTTTTTTCCTCTTCAAAACTCCAACTTTTTTTTTTTTACCTCTTCAAAACTCCAACTTTTTTTTTTTTTTACCTCTTCAAAACTCCAACATTGATTTTTTTGTTCCTTTTTTTTCCTCTTCAAAACTCCACAATTTTTTTTATTTATTTTTTTTACCTCTTCAAAACTCCACAATTTTTTTGTTTTTTTTTTACCTATTCAAAACTCCTAAATTTATTTATTTATTTTTTACCTCTTCAAAACTCCAACATTGATTTTTTGTTCCTTTTTTTAGCTCTTCAAAACTCCAACTTTTTTTTTTTTTTTTAGCTCTTCAAAACTCTATTTTTTTTATTTTTTTTTTTACCTCTTCAAAACTCAATTTTTTTTTTTTACCTCTTCAAAACTCCAACATTGATTTTTTATTCCTTTTTTTACCTCTTCAAAACTCCTAAATTTTTTTTTATTTTTTTTTCCTCTTCAAAACTCCAACTTTTTTTTTTTTACCTCTTCAAAACTCCATTTTTTTTTTTTACCTCTTCAAAACTCCAACATTGATTTTTTGTTCCTTTTTTTACCTCTTCAAAACTCCTAAATTTTTTTTTATTTTTTTTTCCTCTTCAAAACTCCAACTTTTTTTTTTTTACCTCTTCAAAACTCCAACTTTTTTTTTTTTTTACCTCTTCAAAACTCCAACATTGATTTTTTATTTATTTTTTTTACCTCTTCAAAACTCCAACTTTTTTTTTTTTTTTTTTTACCTCTTCAAAACTCCTAAAATTTTTTTTATTTTTTTTACCTCTTCAAAACTCCACAATTTTTTTTTTTTTTTTTACCTATTCAAAACTCCTAAATTTATTTATTTATTTTTTACCTCTTCAAAACTCCAACATTGATTTTTTGTTCCTTTTTTTAGCTCTTCAAAACTCCAACTTTTTTTTTTTTTTTTAGCTCTTCAAAACTCTATTTTTTTTAATTTTTTTTTTACCTCTTCAAAACTCAATTTTTTTTTTTTACCTCTTCAAAACTCCAACATTGATTGTTTGTTCATTTTTTTACCTCTTCAAAACTCCAATTTTTTTTTTTTTTTTTTTTTACCTCTTCAAAACTCAATTTTTTTTTTTACCTATTCAAAACTCCTAAATTTTTTTTTTTTTTTTTTTACCTCTTCAAAACTCCAACATTGATTTTTTGTTCCTTTTTTTACCTCTTCAAAACTCCAACTTTTTTTTTTTTTTTTACCTCTTCAAAACTCATTTTTTTTTTTTTTTTTACCTCTTCAAAACTCCACACATTTTTTTATTTATTTTTTTTACCTCTTCAAAACTCCAACTTTTTTTTTTTTTTTTTGCCTCTTCAAAACTCCACAAATTTTTTTATTTATTTTTTTTACCTCTTCAAAACTCCAACTTTTTTTTTTTTTTTTTTACCTCTTCAAAACTCCTAAATTTTTATTTTTTTTTACCTCTTCAAAACTCCACAATTTTTTTTTTATTTTTTTTTACCTCTTCAAAACTCCAACATTTATTTTTTTTTTACCTCTTCAAAACTCAAATTTTTTTTTTTACCTCTTCAAAACTCCAACATTGATTTTTTGTTCCTTTTTTTACCTCTTCAAAACTCCTAAATTTTTTTTTATTTTTTTTTCCTCTTCAAAACTCCAACTTTTTTTTTTTTACCTCTTCAAAACTCCAACTTTTTTTTTTTTTTACCTCTTCAAAACTCCAACATTGATTTTTTATTTATTTTTTTTACCTCTTCAAAACTCCAACTTTTTTTTTTTTTTTTGTACCTCTTCAAAACTCCTAATTTTTTTTTTTTTTTTTTTACCTCTTCAAAACTCCACAATTTTTTTTTTTTTTTTTTTACCTATTCAAAACTCCTAAATTTATTTATTTATTTTTTACCTCTTCAAAACTCCAACATTGATTTTTTGTTCCTTTTTTTAGCTCTTCAAAACTCCAACTTTTTTTTTTTTTTTTAGCTCTTCAAAACTCTATTTTTTTTTTTTTTTTTTTACCTCTTCAAAACTCAATTTTTTTTTTTTTACCTCTTCAAAACTCCAACATTGATTGTTTGTTCCTTTTTTTACCTCTTCAAAACTCCAATTTTTTTTTTAATTTTTTTTTTACCTCTTCAAAACTCAATTTTTTTTTTTTACCTATTCAAAACTCCTAAATTTTTTTTTTTTTTTTTTTACCTCTTCAAAACTCCAACATTGATTTTTTGTTCGTTTTTTTACCTCTTCAAAACTCCAACTTTTTTTTTTTTTTTTACCTCTTCAAAACTCTTTTTTTTTTTTTTTTTTACCTCTTCAAAACTCCACACATTTTTTTATTTATTTTTTTTACCTCTTCAAAACTCCAACTTTTTTTTTTTTTTTTTGCCTCTTCAAAACTCCACAAATTTTTTTATTTATTTTTTTTTACCTCTTCAAAACTCCAACTTTTTTTTTTTTTTTTTTACCTCTTCAAAACTCCACAATTTTTTTTTTTTTTTTTTTACCTCTTCAAAACTCCAACATTTATTTTTTTTTTACCTCTTCAAAACTCCTAAATTTTTTTTATTTTTTTTTCCTCTTCAAAACTCCAACTTTTTTTTTTTTTTACCTCTTCAAAACTCCAACTTTTTTTTTTTTTTACCTCTTCAAAACTCCAACATTGATTTTTTGTTTCTTTTTTTTCCTCTTCAAAACTCCACAATTTTTTTAATTTATTTTTTTTACCTCTTCAAAACTCCAACTTTTTTTTTTTTTTTTTTTACGTCTTCAAAACTCCTAAATTTTTTTTTATTTTTTTTACCTCTTCAAAACTCCACAATTTTTTTTTTTACCTCTTCAAAACTCCAACATTGATTTTTTGTTCCTTTTTTTACCTCTTCAAAACTCCTAAATTTTTTTTTTTTTTTTTTTCCTCTTCAAAACTCCAACTTTTTTTTTTCTACCTCTTCAAAACTCCAACTTTTTTTTTTTTTTACCTCTTCAAAACTCCAACATTGATTTTTTGTTCCTTTTTTTTCCTCTTCAAAACTCCACAATTTTTTTTAATTTTTTTTACCTCTTCAAAACTCCACAATTTTTTTTTTTTTTTTTTACCTATTCAAAACTCCTAAATTTATTTATTTATTTTTACCTCTTCAAAACTCCAACATTGATTTTTTGTTCCTTTTTTTACCTCTTCAAAACTCCAACTTTTTTTTTTTTTTACCTCTTCAAAACTCCAACTTTTTTTTTTTTTTTACCTCTTCAAAACTCCAACTTTTTTTTTTACCTCTTCAAAACTCTACAATTTTTTTTTAATTTTTTTTTTACCTCTTCAAAACTATACAATTTTTTTTTTTTTTCTTTTTTTACCTCTTCAAAACTCCAACATTGATTTTTAGTTCCTTTTTTTACCTCTTCAAAACTCCAACTTTTTTTTTTTTTACCTCTTCAAAACTCAATTTTTTTTTTTTTTTTTTTACCTCTTCAAAACTCCAACATTGATTTTTTGTTCCTTTTTTTACCTCTTCAAAACTCAATTTTTTTTTTTTTTTTTACCTCTTCAAAACTCCAACTTTTTTTTTTTTTTTACCTCTTCAAAACTCCAACATTGATTTTTTGTTCCTTTTTTTACCTCTTCAAAACTCCAACTTTTTTTTTTTTACCTCTTCAAAACTCAATTTTTTTTTTTTTTTTTTTTTACCTCTTCAAAACTCCAACATTGATTTTTTGTTCCTTTTTTTACCTCTTCAAAACTCCAACTTTTTTTTTTTTTACCTCTTCAAAACTCAATTTTTTTTTTTTTTTTTTTTACCTCTTCAAAACTCCAACATTGATTTTTTGTTCCTTTTTTTACCTCTTCAAAACTCAATTTTTTTTTTTTTTTTTACCTCTTCAAAACTCCAACTTTTTTTTTTTTTTTACCTCTTCAAAACTCCAACATTGATTTTTTGTTCCTTTTTTTACCTCTTCAAAACTCCAACTTTTTTTTTTTTTTACCTCTTCAAAACTCAATTTTTTTTTTTTTTTTTTTTTACCTCTTCAAAACTCCAACATTGATTTTTTGTTCCTTTTTTTACCTCTTCAAAACTCCAACTTTTTTTTTTTACCTCTTCAAAACTCCAACATTTTTTTTTTTTTTTACCTCTTCAAAACTCCAACATTGATTTTTTGTTCCTTTTTTTACCTCTTCAAAACTCCAATTTTTTTTTTTTTTTTACCTCTTCAAAACTCAATTTTTTTTATTTTTTATTTTTACCTCTTCAAAACTCCAACATTGATTTTTTGTTCCTTTTTTTACCTCTTCAAAACTCAATTTTTTTTAATTTTTTTTTTACCTCTTCAAAACTCCATTTTTTTTTTTTACCTCTTCAAAACTCTTTTTTTTTTTTTTTTTTATCTCTTCAAAACTCCAACATTTTTTTTTTTTTTACCTCTTCAAAACTCCAACATTGATTTTTTGTTCCTTTTTTTACCTCTTCAAAACTCCAACTTTTTTTTTTTTTTTACCTCTTCAAAACTCCACAATTTTTTTTTTTTTTTTTTTACCTCTTCAAAACTCCAACTTTTTTTTTTTTTTTACCTCTTCAAAACTCCACAATTTTTTTTATATATTTTTTTTACCTCTTCAAAACTCCAACTTTTTTTTTTTTTTTTTTACCTCTTCAAAACTCCACAATTTTTTTTTTTTTTTTTTTTTACCTCTTCAAAACTCCACAATTTTTTTTTTTTTTTTTTACCTCTTCAAAACTACAACTTTTTTTTTTTTTTACCTCTTCAAAACTCCACAATTTTTTTTTATTTTTTTTTTACCTCTTCAAAACTCCAAATTTTTTTTTTTTTTACCTCTTCAAAACTCCACAATTTTTTTTTTTTTTTTTTACCTCTTCAAAACTACAACTTTTTTTTTTTTTTACCTCTTCAAAACTCTACAATTTTTTTTTTTTTTTTTTTTTTACCTCTTCAAAACTCCAACTTTTTTTTTTTTTTTACCTCTTCAAAACTCAATTTTTTTTTTTTTTTTTTTTTACCTCTTCAAAACTCCAACATTGATTCTTTGTTCCTTTTTTTACCTCTTCAAAACTCAATTTTTTTTTTTTTTTTTTTTTTACCTCTTCAAAACTCCAACATTGATTTTTTGTTCCTTTTTTTACCTCTTCAAAACTCAATTTTTTTAAATTTTTTTTTTACCTCTTCAAAACTCAATTTTCTTTTTTTTTTTTTATCTCTTCAAAACTCAAACATTTTTTTTTTTTTTTACCTCTTCAAAACTCCAACATTGATTTTTTGTTCCTTTTTTTACCTCTTCAAAACTCCAAATTTTTTTTTTTTTTACCTTTTCAAAACTCTACAATTTTTTTTTAATTTTTTTTTTACCTCTTCAAAACTATACAATTTTTTTTTATTTTTTTTTTTACCTCTTCAAAACTCCAACATTGATTTTTTGTTCCTTTTTTTTACCTCTTCAAAACTCCAACTTTTTTTTTTTTTTACCTCTTCAAAACTCCAACTTTTTTTTTTTTTTTACCTATTCAAAACTCCAACATTTTTTTTTTTTTTTACCTCTTCAAAACTCCAACATTGATTTTTTGTTCCTTTTTTTACCTCTTCAAAACTCAATTTTTTTTTATTTTTTTTTTACCTCTTCAAAACTCCATTTTTTTTTTTACCTCTTCAAAACTCCAACTTTTTTTTTTTTTTTACCTCTTCAAAACTCCAACTTTTTTTTTTTTTTTACCTCTTCAAAACTCCAACATTGATTTTTTGTTCCTTTTTTTACCTCTTCAAAACTCCAACTTTTTTTTTTTTTTTACCTCTTCAAAACTCCAACTTTTTTTTTTACCTCTTCAAAACTATACAATTTTTTTTTTTTTTTTTTTACCTCTTCAAAACTCCAACATTGATTTTTTGTTCCATTTTTTACCTCTTCAAAACTCCAACTTTTTTTTTTTTTTACCTCTTCAAAACTCAATTTTTTTTTAATTTTTTTTTTACCTCTTCAAAACTCCAACATTGATTTTTTGTTCCTTTTTTTACCTCTTCAAAACTCAATTTTTTTTTTTTTTTACCTCTTCAAAACTCCAACTTTTTTTTTTTTTTACCTCTTCAAAACTCCAACTTTTTTTTTTTTTTACCTCTTCAAAACTCCAACTTTTTTTTTTACCTCTTCAAAACTCTACAATTTTTTTTTTTTTTTTTTTACCTCTTCAAAACTATACAATTTTTTTTTTTTTTTTTTACCTCTTCAAAACTCCAACATTGATTTTTTGTTCCTTTTTTTACCTCTTCAAAACTCCAACTTTTTTTTTTTTTTTACCTCTTCAAAACTCAATTTTTTTTTTTTTTTTTTTTTACCTCTTCAAAACTCCAACATTGATTTTTTGTTCCTTTTTTTACCTCTTCAAAACTCAATTTTTTTTTTTTTTAACCTCTTCAAAACTCCAACTTTTTTTTTTTTTTTACCTCTTCAAAACTCCAACATTGATTTTTTGTTCCTTTTTTTACCTCTTCAAAACTCCAACTTTTTTTTTTTTTTACCTCTTCAAAACTCCAACTTTTTTTTTTTTTTTACCTCTTCAAAACTCCAACTTTTTTTTTTACCTCTTCAAAAATCTACAATTTTTTTTTAATTTTTTTTTTACCTCTTCAAAACTATACAATTTTTTTTTTTTTTTCTTTTTTTACCTCTTCAAAACTCCAACATTGATTTTTTGTTCCTTTTTTTACCTCTTCAAAACTCCAACTTTTTTTTTTTTTACCTCTTCAAAACTCAATTTTTTTTTTTTTTTTTTTTTACCTCTTCAAAACTCCAACATTGATTTTTTGTTCCTTTTTTTACCTCTTCAAAACTCAATTTTTTTTTTTTTTTTACCTCTTCAAAACTCCAACTTTTTTTTTTTTTTTACCTCTTCAAAACTCCAACATTGATTTTTTGTTCCTTTTTTTACCTCTTCAAAACTCCAACTTTTTTTTTTTTTACCTCTTCAAAACTCAATTTTTTTTTTTTTTTTTTTTTACCTCTTCAAAACTCCAACATTGATTTTTTGTTCCTTTTTTTACCTCTTCAAAACTCCAACTTTTTTTTTTTACCTCTTCAAAACTCCAACATTTTTTTTTTTTTTTACCTCTTCAAAACTCCAACATTGATTTTTTGTTCCTTTTTTTACCTCTTCAAAACTCCAACTTTTTTTTTTTTTTACCTCTTCAAAACTCAAATTTTTTTATTTTTTATTTTTACCTCTTCAAAACTCCAACATTGATTTTTTGTTCCTTTTTTTACCTCTTCAAAACTCAATTTTTTTTAATTTTTTTTTTACCTCTTCAAAACTCCATTTTTTTTTTTACCTCTTCAAAACTCAATTTTTTTTTTTTTTTTTATCTCTTCAAAACTCCAACATTTTTTTTTTTTTTACCTCTTCAAAACTCCAACATTGATTTTTTGTTCCTTTTTTTACCTCTTCAAAACTCCAACTTTTTTTTTTTTTTACCTCTTCAAAACTCCAACTTTTTTTTTTTTTTTACCTCTTCAAAACTCCACAATTTTTTTTTTTTTTTTTTTACCTCTTCAAAACTCCAACTTTTTTTTTTTTTTACCTCTTCAAAACTCCAACTTTTTTTTTTACCTCTTCAAAACTCTACAATTTTTTTTTTTTTTTTTTACCTCTTCAAAACTCCAACTTTTTTTTTTTTTTTTTTTACCTCTTCAAAACTCCAACATTGATTTTTTGTTCCTTTTTTTACCTCTTCAAAACTCCTAAATTTTTTTTTTTTTTTTACCTCTTCAAAACTCCAACTTTTTTTTTTTTTTTACCTCTTCAAAACTCCACAATTTTTTTTTTTTTTTTTTACCTCTTCAAAACTCCACAATTTTTTTTTTTTTTTTTTTACCTCTTCAAAACTCCACAATTTTTTTTTTTTTTTTTTTTTACCTCTTCAAAACTACAACTTTTTTTTTTTTTACCTCTTCAAAACTCCACAATTTTTTTTTATTTTTTTTTTACCTCTTCAAAACTCCAAATTTTATTTTTTTTTACCTCTTCAAAACTCCACAATTTTTTTTTTTTTTTCTTACCTCTTCAAAACTACAACTTTTTTTTTTTTTACCTCTTCAAAACTCTACAATTTTTTTTTTATTTTTTTTTTTACCTCTTCAAAACTCCAACTTTTTTTTTTTTTTTACCTCTTCAAAACTCAATTTTTTTTTTTTTTTTTTTTTACCTCTTCAAAACTCCAACATTGATTCTTTGTTCCTTTTTTTACCTCTTCAAAACTCATTTTTTTTTTTTTTTTTTTTTTTACCTCTTCAAAACTCCAACATTGATTTTTTGTTCCTTTTTTTACCTCTTCAAAACTCAATTTTTTTTAATTTTTTTTTTACCTCTTCAAAACTCCATTTTTTTTTTTACCTCTTCAAAACTCAATTTTCCATTTTTTTTTTTTATCTCTTCAAAACTCAAACATTTTTTTTTTTTTTTACCTCTTCAAAACTCCAACATTGATTTTTTGTTCCTTTTTTTACCTCTTCAAAACTCCAAATTTTTTTTTTTTTTACCTTTTCAAAACTCTACAATTTTTTTTAAATTTTTTTTTTACCTCTTCAAAACTATACAATTTTTTTTTTTTTTTTTTTTTACCTCTTCAAAACTCCAACATTGATTTTTTGTTCCTTTTTTTACCTCTTCAAAACTCCAACTTTTTTTTTTTTTTACCTCTTCAAAACTCCAACTTTTTTTTTTTTTTTACCTATTCAAAACTCCAACATTTTTTTTTTTTTTTACCTCTTCAAAACTCCAACATTGATTTTTTGTTCCTTTTTTTACCTCTTCAAAACTCAATTTTTTTTTATTTTTTTTTTACCTCTTCAAAACTCCATTTTTTTTTTACCTCTTCAAAACTCCAACTTTTTTTTTTTTTTTACCTCTTCAAAACTCCAACTTTTTTTTTTTTTTTACCTCTTCAAAACTCCAACATTGATTTTTTGTTCCTTTTTTTACCTCTTCAAAACTCCAACTTTTTTTTTTTTTTACCTCTTCAAAACTCCAACATTGATTTTTTGTTCCATTTTTTACCTCTTCAAAACTCCAACTTTTTTTTTTTTTTTTACCTCTTCAAAACTCAATTTTTTTTTTTTTTTTTTTTACCTCTTCAAAACTCCAACATTGATTTTTTGTTCCTTTTTTTACCTCTTCAAAACTCAATTTTTTTTTTTTTTTTACCTCTTCAAAACTCCAACTTTTTTTTTTTTTTACCTCTTCAAAACTCCAACTTTTTTTTTTTTTTTACCTCTTCAAAACTCCAACTTTTTTTTTTACCTCTTCAAAACTCTACAATTTTTATTTTTATTTTTTTTACCTCTTCAAAACTATACAATTTTTTTTTTTTTTTTTTACCTCTTCAAAACTCCAACATTGATTTTTTGTTCCTTTTTTTACCTCTTCAAAACTCCAACTTTTTTTTTTTTTTTACCTCTTCAAAACTCAATTTTTTTTTTTTTTTTTTTTTACCTCTTCAAAACTCCAACATTGATTTTTTGTTCCTTTTTTTACCTCTTCAAAACTCAATTTTTTTTTTTTTTACCTCTTCAAAACTCCAACTTTTTTTTTTTTTTTACCTCTTCAAAACTCCAACATTTTTTTTTTTTTTACCTCTTCAAAACTCCAACATTGATTTTTTGTTCCTTTTTTTACCTCTTCAAAACTCCAACTTTTTTTTTTTTTTTTACCTCTTCAAAACTCAATTTTTATTTATTTTTATTTTTACCTCTTCAAAACTCCAACATTGATTTTTTGTTCCTTTTTTTACCTCTTCAAAACTCCAACTTTTTTTTTTTTTTACCTCTTCAAAACTCCAACATTGATTTTTTGTTCCTTTTTTTACCTCTTCAAAACTCCAACTTTTTTTTTTTTTTTACCTCTTCAAAACTCAATTTTTATTTTTTTTTATTTTTACCTCTTCAAAACTCCAACATTGATTTTTTGTTCCTTTTTTTACCTCTTCAAAACTCCAACTTTTTTTTTTTTTACCTCTTCAAAACTCAATTTTTTTTTTTTTTTTTTTTTACCTCTTCAAAACTCCAACTTTTTTTTTATTTTTACCTCTTCAAAACTCCAACATTGATTTTTTGTTCCTTTTTTTACCTCTTCAAAACTCCAACTTTTTTTTTTTTTTACCTCTTCAAAACTCCAACTTTTTTTTTTTTTTTACCTCTTCAAAACTCCAACTTTTTTTTTTACCTCTTCAAAACTCTACAATTTTTTTTTAATTTTTTTTTTACCTCTTCAAAACTATACAATTTTTTTTTTTTTCTTTTTTTACCTCTTCAAAACTCCAACATTGATTTTTTGTTCCTTTTTTTACCTCTTCAAAACTCCAACTTTTTTTTTTTTTACCTCTTCAAAACTCAATTTTTTTTTTTTTTTTTTTTACCTCTTCAAAACTCCAACTTTTTTTTTATTTTTACCTCTTCAAAACTCCAACATTGATTTTTTGTTCCTTTTTTTACCTCTTCAAAACTCAATTTTTTTTTTTTTTTTACCTCTTCAAAACTCCAACTTTTTTTTTTTTTTACCTCTTCAAAACTCCAACTTTTTTTTTTTTTTTACCTCTTCAAAACTCCAACTTTTTTTTTTTTACCTCTTCAAAACTCTACAATTTTTTTTTTTTTTTTTTTACCTCTTCAAAACTATACAATTTTTTTTTTTTTTTTTTTACCTCTTCAAAACTCAATTTTTTTTTTTTTTTTTTTTTACCTCTTCAAAACTCCAACATTGATTTTTTGTTCCTTTTTTTACCTCTTCAAAACTCAATTTTTTTTTTTTTTACCTCTTCAAAACTCCAACTTTTTTTTTTTTTTTACCTCTTCAAAACTCCAACATTTTTTTTTTTTTTACCTCTTCAAAACTCCAACATTGATTTTTTGTTCCTTTTTTTACCTCTTCAAAACTCCAACTTTTTTTTTTTTTTACCTCTTCAAAACTCAATTTTTATTTTTTTTTATTTTTACCTCTTCAAAACTCCAACATTGATTTTTTGTTCCTTTTTTTACCTCTTCAAAACTCCAACTTTTTTTTTTTTTTACCTCTTCAAAACTCCAACTTTTTTTTTTTTTTTACCTCTTCAAAACTCCAACTTTTTTTTTTTTTTTACCTCTTCAAAACTCCAACTTTTTTTTTATTTTTACCTCTTCAAAACTCCAACATTGATTTTTTGTTCCTTTTTTTACCTCTTCAAAACTCCAACTTTTTTTTTTTTTTACCTCTTCAAAACTCCAACTTTTTTTTTTTTTTTACCTCTTCAAAACTCCAACTTTTTTTTTTACCTCTTCAAAACTCTACAATTTTTTTTAATTTTTTTTTACCTCTTCAAAACTATACAATTTTTTTTTTTTTTCTTTTTTTACCTCTTCAAAACTCCAACATTGATTTTTTGTTCCTTTTTTTACCTCTTCAAAACTCCAACTTTTTTTTTTTTTACCTCTTCAAAACTCAATTTTTTTTTTTTTTTTTTTTACCTCTTCAAAACTCCAACTTTTTTTTTATTTTTACCTCTTCAAAACTCCAACATTGATTTTTTGTTCCTTTTTTTACCTCTTCAAAACTCCAACTTTTTTTTTTTTTTACCTCTTCAAAACTCCAACTTTTTTTTTTTTTTACCTCTTCAAAACTCCAACTTTTTTTTTACCTCTTCAAAACTCTACAATTTTTTTTTAATTTTTTTTTTTACCTCTTCAAAACTCCAACATTGATTTTTTGTTCCTTTTTTTACCTCTTCAAAACTCCAACTTTTTTTTTTTTTACCTCTTCAAAACTCAATTTTTTTTTTTTTTTTTTTTTACCTCTTCAAAACTCCAACTTTTTTTTTATTTTTACCTCTTCAAAACTCCAACATTGATTTTTTGTTCCTTTTTTTACCTCTTCAAAACTCCAACTTTTTTTTTTTTTTACCTCTTCAAAACTCCAACTTTTTTTTTTTTTTTACCTCTTCAAAACTCCAACTTTTTTTTTTACCTCTTCAAAACTCTACAATTTTTTTTTAATTTTTTTTTTACCTCTTCAAAACTATACAATTTTTTTTTTTTTCTTTTTTTACCTCTTCAAAACTCCAACATTGATTTTTTGTTCCTTTTTTTACCTCTTCAAAACTCCAACTTTTTTTTTTTTTACCTCTTCAAAACTCAATTTTTTTTTTTTCTTTTTTTACCTCTTCAAAACTCAATTTTTTTTTTTTTTTTTTTTTACCTCTTCAAAACTCCAACATTGATTTTTTGTTCCTTTTTTTACCTCTTCAAAACTCAATTTTTTTTTTTTTTTTTACCTCTTCAAAACTCCAACTTTTTTTTTTTTTTTACCTCTTCAAAACTCCAACATTGATTTTTTGTTCCTTTTTTTACCTCTTCAAAACTCAATTTTTTTTTTTTTTTTTTACCTCTTCAAAACTCCAACTTTTTTTTTTTTTTTACCTCTTCAAAACTCCAACATTGATTTTTTGTTCCTTTTTTTACCTCTTCAAAACTCCAACTTTTTTTTTTTTTTACCTCTTCAAAACTCAATTTTTTTTATTTTTTTTTTTTACCTCTTCAAAACTCCAACATTGATTTTTTGTTCCTTTTTTTACCTCTTCAAAACTCCAACTTTTTTTTTTTACCTCTTCAAAACTCCAACTTTTTTTTTTTTTTTACCTCTTCAAAACTCAATTTTTTTTATTTTTTATTTTTACCTCTTCAAAACTCCAACATTGATTTTTTGTTCCTTTTTTTACCTCTTCAAAACTCAATTTTTTTTAATTTTTTTTTTACCTCTTCAAAACTCCAACTTTTTTTTTTTTTACCTCTTCAAAACTCAATTTTTTTTTTTTTTTTTTTTTACCTCTTCAAAACTCCAACTTTTTTTTTATTTTTACCTCTTCAAAACTCCAACATTGATTTTTTGTTCCTTTTTTTACCTCTTCAAAACTCAATTTTTTTTTTTTTTTTACCTCTTCAAAACTCCAACTTTTTTTTTTTTTTACCTCTTCAAAACTCCAACTTTTTTTTTTTTTTTACCTCTTCAAAACTCCAACTTTTTTTTTTACCTCTTCAAAACTCTACAATTTTTTTTTTTTTTTTTTTACCTCTTCAAAACTATACAATTTTTTTTTTTTTTTTTTTACCTCTTCAAAACTCAATTTTTTTTTTTTTTTTTTTTTACCTCTTCAAAACTCCAACATTGATTTTTTGTTCCTTTTTTTACCTCTTCAAAACTCAATTTTTTTTTTTTTTACCTCTTCAAAACTCCAACTTTTTTTTTTTTTTTACCTCTTCAAAACTCCAACATTTTTTTTTTTTTTACCTCTTCAAAACTCCAACATTGATTTTTTGTTCCTTTTTTTACCTCTTCAAAACTCCAACTTTTTTTTTTTTTTTACCTCTTCAAAACTCAATTTTTATTTTTTTTTATTTTTACCTCTTCAAAACTCCAACATTGATTTTTTGTTCCTTTTTTTACCTCTTCAAAACTCCAACTTTTTTTTTTTTTTTACCTCTTCAAAACTCCAACTTTTTTTTTTTTTTTACCTCTTCAAAACTCCAACTTTTTTTTTTTTTTTACCTCTTCAAAACTCCAACTTTTTTTTTATTTTTACCTCTTCAAAACTCCAACATTGATTTTTTGTTCCTTTTTTTACCTCTTCAAAACTCCAACTTTTTTTTTTTTTTACCTCTTCAAAACTCCAACTTTTTTTTTTTTTTTTACCTCTTCAAAACTCCAACTTTTTTTTTTACCTCTTCAAAACTCTACAATTTTTTTTTAATTTTTTTTTTACCTCTTCAAAACTATACAATTTTTTTTTTTTTCTTTTTTTACCTCTTCAAAACTCCAACATTGATTTTTTGTTCCTTTTTTTACCTCTTCAAAACTCCAACTTTTTTTTTTTTTACCTCTTCAAAACTCAATTTTTTTTTTTTTTTTTTTTACCTCTTCAAAACTCCAACTTTTTTTTTATTTTTACCTCTTCAAAACTCCAACATTGATTTTTTGTTCCTTTTTTTACCTCTTCAAAACTCCAACTTTTTTTTTTTTTTACCTCTTCAAAACTCCAACTTTTTTTTTTTTTTTACCTCTTCAAAACTCCAACTTTTTTTTTTACCTCTTCAAAACTCTACAATTTTTTTTTAATTTTTTTTTTTTACCTCTTCAAAACTCCAACATTGATTTTTTGTTCCTTTTTTTACCTCTTCAAAACTCCAACTTTTTTTTTTTTACCTCTTCAAAACTCAATTTTTTTTTTTTTTTTTTCACCTCTTCAAAACTCCAACTTTTTTTTATTTTTACCTCTTCAAAACTCCAACATTGATTTTTTGTTCCTTTTTTTACCTCTTCAAAACTCCAACTTTTTTTTTTTTTTACCTCTTCAAAACTCCAACTTTTTTTTTTTTTTACCTCTTCAAAACTCCAACTTTTTTTTTTACCTCTTCAAAACTCTACAATTTTTTTTTAATTTTTTTTTTACCTCTTCAAAACTCAATTTTTTTTTTTTTTTTTTTTACCTCTTCAAAACTCCAACATTGATTTTTTGTTCCTTTTTTTACCTCTTCAAAACTCAATTTTTTTTTTTTTTACCTCTTCAAAACTCCAACTTTTTTTTTTTTTTTACCTCTTCAAAACTCCAACATTTTTTTTTTTTTTACCTCTTCAAAACTCCAACATTGATTTTTTGTTCCTTTTTTTACCTCTTCAAAACTCCAACTTTTTTTTTTTTTTTACCTCTTCAAAACTCAATTTTTATTTTTTTTTATTTTTACCTCTTCAAAACTCCAACATTGATTTTTTGTTCCTTTTTTTACCTCTTCAAAACTCCAACTTTTTTTTTTTTTTTACCTCTTCAAAACTCCAACTTTTTTTTTTTTTTTACCTCTTCAAAACTCCAACTTTTTTTTTTTTTTTACCTCTTCAAAACTCCAACTTTTTTTTTATTTTTACCTCTTCAAAACTCCAACATTGATTTTTTGTTCCTTTTTTTACCTCTTCAAAACTCCAACTTTTTTTTTTTTTTACCTCTTCAAAACTCCAACTTTTTTTTTTTTTTTACCTCTTCAAAACTCCAACTTTTTTTTTTACCTCTTCAAAACTCTACAATTTTTTTTTAATTTTTTTTTTACCTCTTCAAAACTATACAATTTTTTTTTTTTTTCTTTTTTTACCTCTTCAAAACTCCAACATTGATTTTTTGTTCCTTTTTTTACCTCTTCAAAACTCCAACTTTTTTTTTTTTTACCTCTTCAAAACTCAATTTTTTTTTTTTTTTTTTTTACCTCTTCAAAACTCCAACTTTTTTTTTATTTTTACCTCTTCAAAACTCCAACATTGATTTTTTGTTCCTTTTTTTACCTCTTCAAAACTCCAACTTTTTTTTTTTTTTTACCTCTTCAAAACTCCAACTTTTTTTTTTTTTTTACCTCTTCAAAACTCCAACTTTTTTTTTTACCTCTTCAAAACTCTACAATTTTTTTTTAATTTTTTTTTTTACCTCTTCAAAACTCCAACATTGATTTTTTGTTCCTTTTTTTACCTCTTCAAAACTCCAACTTTTTTTTTTTTTACCTCTTCAAAACTCAATTTTTTTTTTTTTTTTTTTTTACCTCTTCAAAACTCCAACTTTTTTTTTATTTTTACCTCTTCAAAACTCCAACATTGATTTTTTGTTCCTTTTTTACCTCTTCAAAACTCCAACTTTTTTTTTTTTTACCTCTTCAAAACTCCAACTTTTTTTTTTTTTTTACCTCTTCAAAACTCCAACTTTTTTTTTACCTCTTCAAAACTCTACAATTTTTTTTTAATTTTTTTTTTACCTCTTCAAAACTATACAATTTTTTTTTTTTTCTTTTTTTACCTCTTCAAAACTCCAACATTGATTTTTTGTTCCTTTTTTACCTCTTCAAAACTCCAACTTTTTTTTTTTTTACCTCTTCAAAACTCAATTTTTTTTTTTTTTCTTTTTTTACCTCTTCAAAACTCAATTTTTTTTTTTTTTTTTTTTTACCTCTTCAAAACTCCAACATTGATTTTTTGTTCCTTTTTTTACCTCTTCAAAACTCAATTTTTTTTTTTTTTTTTACCTCTTCAAAACTCCAACTTTTTTTTTTTTTTTACCTCTTCAAAACTCCAACATTGATTTTTTGTTCCTTTTTTTACCTCTTCAAACTCCAACTTTTTTTTTTTTTACCTCTTCAAAACTCAATTTTTTTTTATTTTTTTTTTTTACCTCTTCAAAACTCCAACATTGATTTTTTGTTCCTTTTTTTTACCTCTTCAAAACTCCAACTTTTTTTTTTTACCTCTTCAAAACTCCAACTTTTTTTTTTTTTTTACCTCTTCAAACTCAATTTTTTTATTTTTTATTTTTACCTCTTCAAACTCCAACATTGATTTTTTGTTCCTTTTTTTACCTCTTCAAAACTCAATTTTTTTTAATTTTTTTTTTACCTCTTCAAAACTCCAACTTTTTTTTTTTTTACCTCTTCAAAACTCCAACTTTTTTTTTTTTTTTACCTCTTCAAAACTCCAACTTTTTTTTTTACCTCTTCAAAACTCTACAATTTTTTTTTAATTTTTTTTTTTTTACCTCTTCAAAACTCCAACATTGATTTTTTGTTCCTTTTTTTACCTCTTCAAAACTCCAACTTTTTTTTTTTTTTACCTCTTCAAAACTCAATTTTTTTTTTTTTTTTTTTTTTACCTCTTCAAAACTCCAACTTTTTTTTTATTTTTACCTCTTCAAAACTCCAACATTGATTTTTTGTTCCTTTTTTTACCTCTTCAAAACTCCAACTTTTTTTTTTTTTTTACCTCTTCAAAACTCCAACTTTTTTTTTTTTTTACCTCTTCAAAACTCCAACTTTTTTTTTTACCTCTTCAAAACTCTACAATTTTTTTTTAATTTTTTTTTTACCTCTTCAAAACTATACAATTTTTTTTTTTTTTCTTTTTTTACCTCTTCAAAACTCCAACATTGATTTTTTGTTCCTTTTTTTACCTCTTCAAAACTCCAACTTTTTTTTTTTTTACCTCTTCAAAACTCAATTTTTTTTTTTTTTTTTTTTACCTCTTCAAAACTCCAACATTGATTTTTTGTTCCTTTTTTTACCTCTTCAAAACTCAATTTTTTTTTTTTTTTTACCTCTTCAAAACTCCAACTTTTTTTTTTTTTTTACCTCTTCAAAACTCCAACATTGATTTTTTGTTCCTTTTTTTACCTCTTCAAAACTCCAACTTTTTTTTTTTACCTCTTCAAAACTCCAACTTTTTTTTTTTTTTTACCTCTTCAAAACTCAATTTTTTTTATTTTTTATTTTTACCTCTTCAAAACTCCAACATTGATTTTTTGTTCCTTTTTTTACCTCTTCAAAACTCAATTTTTTTTAATTTTTTTTTTACCTCTTCAAAACTCCATTTTTTTTTTTACCTCTTCAAAACTCAATTTTTTTTTTTTTTTTTTATCTCTTCAAAACTCCAACATTTTTTTTTTTTTTACCTCTTCAAAACTCCAACATTGATTTTTTGTTCCTTTTTTTACCTCTTCAAAACTCCAACTTTTTTTTTTTTTTACCTCTTCAAAACTCCAACTTTTTTTTTTTTTTTACCTCTTCAAAACTCCACAATTTTTTTTTTTTTTTTTTTACCTCTTCAAAACTCCAACTTTTTTTTTTTTTTACCTCTTCAAAACTCCAACTTTTTTTTTTACCTCTTCAAAACTCTACAATTTTTTTTTTTTTTTTTTACCTCTTCAAAACTCCAACTTTTTTTTTTTTTTTTTTTACCTCTTCAAAACTCCAACATTGATTTTTTGTTCCTTTTTTTACCTCTTCAAAACTCCTAAATTTTTTTTTTTTTTTTACCTCTTCAAAACTCCAACTTTTTTTTTTTTTTACCTCTTCAAAACTCAATTTTTTTTTTTTTTTTTTTTACCTCTTCAAAACTCCAACATTGATTTTTTGTTCCTTTTTTTACCTCTTCAAAACTCAAATTTTTTTTTTTTTTTACCTCTTCAAAACTCCAACATTTTTTTTTTTTTTTACCTCTTCAAAACTCCAACATTGATTTTTTGTTCCTTTTTTTACCTCTTCAAAACTCTTTTTTTTTTTTTTTTTTTTTACCTCTTCAAAACTCCAACATTGATTTTTTGTTCCTTTTTTTACCTCTTCAAAACTCAATTTTTTTTAATTTTTTTTTTACCTCTTCAAAACTCAATTTTCTTTTTTTTTTACCTCTTCAAAACTCCACAATTTTTTTTATATATTTTTTTTACCTCTTCAAAACTCCAACTTTTTTTTTTTTTTTTTTACCTCTTCAAAACTCCAACATTTTTTTTTTTTTTACCTCTTCAAAACTCCAACATTGATTTTTTGTTCCTTTTTTTACCTCTTCAAAACTCAATTTTTTTTAATTTTTTTTTTACCTCTTCAAAACTCCATTTTTTTTTTTACCTCTTCAAAACTCAATTTTCTTTTTTTTTTTTTATCTCTTCAAAACTCAAACATTATTTTTTTTTTTTACCTCTTCAAAACTCCAACATTGATTTTTTGTTCCTTTTTTTACCTCTTCAAAACTCCAAATTTTTTTTTTTTTACCTTTTCAAAACTCTACAATTTTTTTTTAATTTTTTTTTTACCTCTTCAAAACTATACAATTTTTTTTTTTTTTTTTTTTACCTCTTCAAAACTCCAACATTGATTTTTTGTTCCTTTTTTTACCTCTTCAAAACTCCAACTTTTTTTTTTTTTTTACCTCTTCAAAACTCCAACTTTTTTTTTTTTTTCACCTATTCAAAACTCCAACATTTTTTTTTTTTTTACCTCTTCAAAACTCCAACATTGATTTTTTGTTCCTTTTTTTACCTCTTCAAAACTCAATTTTTTTTAATTTTTTTTTTACCTCTTCAAAACTCCATTTTTTTTTTTTTACCTCTTCAAAACTCTTTTTTTTTATTTTTTTTTATCTCTTCAAAACTCCAACATTTTTTTTTTTTTTTTACCTCTTCAAAACTCCAACATTGATTTTTTGTTCCTTTTTTTACCTCTTCAAAACTCCACAATTTTTTTTATATTTTTTTTTTACCTCTTCAAAACTCCAACTTTTTTTTTTTTTTTTTTTTACCTCTTCAAAACTCCACAATTTTTTTTTTTTTTTTTTTTTACCTCTTCAAAACTCCACAATTTTTTTTTTTTTTTTTTTTTACCTCTTCAAAACTACAACTTTTTTTTTTTTTTACCTCTTCAAAACTCCACAATTTTTTTTTATTTTTTTTTTACCTCTTCAAAACTCCAAATTTTATTTTTTTTTACCTCTTCAAAACTCCACAATTTTTTTTTTTTTTTTTACCTCTTCAAAACTACAACTTTTTTTTTTTTTTACCTCTTCAAAACTCTACAATTTTTTTTTTTTTTTTTTTTTACCTCTTCAAAACTCCAACTTTTTTTTTTTTTTTACCTCTTCAAAACTCAATTTTTTTTTTTTTTTTTTTTTACCTCTTCAAAACTCCAACATTGATTCTTTGTTCCTTTTTTTACCTCTTCAAAACTCAATTTTTTTTTTTTTTTTTTTTTTACCTCTTCAAAACTCCAACATTGATTTTTTGTTCCTTTTTTTACCTCTTCAAAACTCAATTTTTTTTAATTTTTTTTTTACCTCTTCAAAACTCCATTTTTTTTTTTACCTCTTCAAAACTCCAACATTTTTTTTTTTTTTACCTCTTCAAAACTCCAACATTGATTTTTTGTTCCTTTTTTTACCTCTTCAAAACTCAATTTTTTTTAATTTTTTTTTTACCTCTTCAAAACTCCATTTTTTTTTTTACCTCTTCAAAACTCAATTTTCTTTTTTTTTTTTTATCTCTTCAAAACTCAAACATTATTTTTTTTTTTTACCTCTTCAAAACTCCAACATTGATTTTTTGTTCCTTTTTTTACCTCTTCAAAACTCCAAATTTTTTTTTTTTTACCTTTTCAAAACTCTACAATTTTTTTTTAATTTTTTTTTTACCTCTTCAAAACTATACAATTTTTTTTTTTTTTTTTTTTTACCTCTTCAAAACTCCAACATTGATTTTTTGTTCCTTTTTTTACCTCTTCAAAACTCCAACTTTTTTTTTTTTTTTACCTCTTCAAAACTCCAACTTTTTTTTTTTTTTCACCTATTCAAAACTCCAACATTTTTTTTTTTTTTTACCTCTTCAAAACTCCAACATTGATTTTTTGTTCCTTTTTTTACCTCTTCAAAACTCAATTTTTTTTAATTTTTTTTTTACCTCTTCAAAACTCCATTTTTTTTTTTTACCTCTTCAAAACTCTTTTTTTTTATTTTTTTTTATCTCTTCAAAACTCCAACATTTTTTTTTTTTTTTACCTCTTCAAAACTCCAACATTGATTTTTTGTTCCTTTTTTTACCTCTTCAAAACTCCACAATTTTTTTTATATTTTTTTTTTACCTCTTCAAAACTCCAACTTTTTTTTTTTTTTTTTTTACCTCTTCAAAACTCCACAATTTTTTTTTTTTTTTTTTTTTACCTCTTCAAAACTCCACAATTTTTTTTTTTTTTTTTTTACCTCTTCAAAACTACAACTTTTTTTTTTTTTTACCTCTTCAAAACTCCACAATTTTTTTTTATTTTTTTTTTACCTCTTCAAAACTCCAAATTTTATTTTTTTTTACCTCTTCAAAACTCCACAATTTTTTTTTTTTTTTTTACCTCTTCAAAACTACAACTTTTTTTTTTTTTTACCTCTTCAAAACTCTACAATTTTTTTTTTTTTTTTTTTTTACCTCTTCAAAACTCCAACTTTTTTTTTTTTTTTACCTCTTCAAAACTCAATTTTTTTTTTTTTTTTTTTTTACCTCTTCAAAACTCCAACATTGATTCTTTGTTCCTTTTTTTACCTCTTCAAAACTCAATTTTTTTTTTTTTTTTTTTTTTACCTCTTCAAAACTCCAACATTGATTTTTTGTTCCTTTTTTTACCTCTTCAAAACTCAATTTTTTTTAATTTTTTTTTTACCTCTTCAAAACTCCATTTTTTTTTTTACCTCTTCAAAACTCAATTTTCTTTTTTTTTTTTTATCTCTTCAAAACTCAAACATTTTTTTTTTTTTTTACCTATTCAAAACTCCAACATTGATTTTTTGTTCCTTTTTTTACCTCTTCAAAACTCCAAATTTTTTTTTTTTTACCTTTTCAAAACTCTACAATTTTTTTTTAATTTTTTTTTTACCTCTTCAAAACTATACAATTTTTTTTTTTTTTTTTTTTTACCTCTTCAAAACTCCAACATTGATTTTTTGTTCCTTTTTTTACCTCTTCAAAACTCCAACTTTTTTTTTTTTTTTACCTCTTCAAAACTCCAACTTTTTTTTTTTTTTTACCTATTCAAAACTCCAACATTTTTTTTTTTTTTTACCTCTTCAAAACTCCAACATTGATTTTTTGTTCCTTTTTTTACCTCTTCAAAACTCAATTTTCTTTTTTTTTTTTTATCTCTTCAAAACTCAAACATTTTTTTTTTTTTTTACCTCTTCAAAACTCCAACATTGATTTTTTGTTCCTTTTTTTACCTTTTCAAAACTCTACAATTTTTTTTTAATTTTTTTTTTACCTCTTCAAAACTATACAATTTTTTTTTTTTTTTTTTTTTTACCTCTTCAAAACTCCAACATTGATTTTTTGTTCCTTTTTTTACCTCTTCAAAACTCCAACTTTTTTTTTTTTTTTACCTCTTCAAAACTCCAACTTTTTTTTTTTTTTTACCTATTCAAAACTCCAACATTTTTTTTTTTTTTTACCTCTTCAAAACTCCAACATTGATTTTTTGTTCCTTTTTTTACCTCTTCAAAACTCAATTTTTTTTAATTTTTTTTTTACCTCTTCAAAACTCCATTTTTTTTTTTTTACCTCTTCAAAACTCTTTTTTTTTTTTTTTTTTTTATCTCTTCAAAACTCCAACATTTTTTTTTTTTTTTACCTCTTCAAAACTCCAACATTGATTTTTTGTTCCTTTTTTTACCTCTTCAAAACTCAATTTTTTTTAATTTTTTTTTACCTCTTCAAAACTCCATTTTTTTTTTTACCTCTTCAAAACTCAATTTTCTTTTTTTTTTTTTATCTCTTCAAAACTCCAACATTGATTTTTTGTTCCTTTTTTTACCTCTTCAAAACTCCAACTTTTTTTTTTTTTTTACCTCTTCAAAACTCCAACTTTTTTTTTTTTTTTACCTCTTCAAAACTCCAACATTGATTTTTTGTTCCTTTTTTTACCTCTTCAAAACTCCAACTTTTTTTTTTTTTTTACCTCTTCAAAACTATACAATTTTTCTTTTTTTTTTTTTTTTACCTCTTCAAAACTCCAACATTGACTTTTTGTTCCTTTTTTTACCTCTTCAAAACTCCAACTTTTTTTTTTTTTTTACCTCTTCAAAACTCTACAATTTTTTTTTTTTTTTTTTTTTACCTCTTCAAAACTCCAACATTTTTTTTTTTTTTACCTCTTCAAAACTCCAACATTGATTTTTTGTTCCTTTTTTTACCTCTTCAAAACTCCAACTTTTTTTTTTTTTTTACCTCTTCAAAACTCTACAATTTTTTTTTTTTTTTTTTTTTACCTCTTCAAAACTCCAACATTTTTTTTTTTTTTTACCTCTTCAAAACTCCAACATTGATTTTTTGTTCCTTTTTTTACCTCTTCAAAACTCTTTTTTTTTTTTTTTTTTTTTTTACCTCTTCAAAACTCCAACATTGATTTTTTGTTCCTTTTTTTACCTCTTCAAAACTCTTTTTTTTTTTTTTTTTTTTTTACCTCTTCAAAACTCCAACATTTTTTTTCTTTTTTACCTCTTCAAAACTCTACAATTTTTTTTTTTTTTTTTTTTTTACCTCTTCAAAACTCCAACATTGATTTTTTGTTCCTTTTTTTACATCTTCAAAACTCCAACTTTTTTTTTTTTTTTACCTCTTCAAAACTCCAACTTTTTTTTTTTTTTTACCTCTTCAAAACTCCAACTTTTTTTTTATTTTTACCTCTTCAAAACTCCAACATTGATTTTTTGTTCCTTTTTTTACCTCTTCAAAACTCCAACTTTTTTTTTTTTTTACCTCTTCAAAACTCCAACTTTTTTTTTTTTTTTACCTCTTCAAAACTCCAACTTTTTTTTTTACCTCTTCAAAACTCTACAATTTTTTTTTAATTTTTTTTTTACCTCTTCAAAACTCCAACATTGATTTTTTGTTCCTTTTTTTACCTCTTCAAAACTCCAACTTTTTTTTTTTTTACCTCTTCAAAACTCAATTTTTTTTTTTTTTTTTTTTTACCTCTTCAAAACTCCAACATTTTTTTTTTTTTTACCTCTTCAAAACTCCAACATTGATTTTTTGTTCCTTTTTTTACCTCTTCAAAACTCCAACTTTTTTTTTTTTTTTACCTCTTCAAAACTCTACAATTTTTTTTTAATTTTTTTTTTACCTCTTCAAAACTCCAACATTGATTTTTTGTTCCTTTTTTTACCTCTTCAAAACTCCAACTTTTTTTTTTTTTACCTCTTCAAAACTCAATTTTTTTTTTTTTTTTTTTTTACCTCTTCAAAACTCCAACATTGATTTTTTGTTCCTTTTTTTACCTCTTCAAAACTCAATTTTTTTTTTTTTTTTTACCTCTTCAAAACTCCAACTTTTTTTTTTTTTTTACCTCTTCAAAACTCCAACATTGATTTTTTGTTCCTTTTTTTACCTCTTCAAAACTCCAACTTTTTTTTTTTTTTACCTCTTCAAAACTCAATTTTTTTTTTTTTTTTTTTTTACCTCTTCAAAACTCCAACATTGATTTTTTGTTCCTTTTTTTACCTCTTCAAAACTCCAACTTTTTTTTTTACCTCTTCAAAACTCAATTTTTTTTTTTTTTTTTTTTTACCTCTTCAAAACTCCAACATTGATTTTTTGTTCCTTTTTTTACCTCTTCAAAACTCCAACTTTTTTTTTTTTTTTACCTCTTCAAAACTCAATTTTTTTTATTTTTTATTTTTACCTCTTCAAAACTCCAACATTGATTTTTTGTTCCTTTTTTTACCTCTTCAAAACTCAATTTTTTTTAATTTTTTTTTTACCTCTTCAAAACTCCATTTTTTTTTTTTACCTCTTCAAAACTCAATTTTTTTTTTTTTTTTTATCTCTTCAAAACTCCAACATTTTTTTTTTTTTACCTCTTCAAAACTCCAACATTGATTTTTTGTTCCTTTTTTTACCTCTTCAAAACTCCAACTTTTCTTTTTTTTTTACCTCTTCAAAACTCCAACTTTTTTTTTTTTTTTACCTCTTCAAAACTCCACAATTTTTTTTTTTTTTTTTTTACCTCTTCAAAACTCCAACTTTTTTTTTTTTTTACCTCTTCAAAACTCCAACTTTTTTTTTTACCTCTTCAAAACTCTACAATTTTTTTTTTTTTTTTTACCTCTTCAAAACTCCAACTTTTTTTTTTTTTTTTTTTACCTCTTCAAAACTCCAACATTGATTTTTTGTTCCTTTTTTTACCTCTTCAAAACTCCTAAATTTTTTTTTTTTTTTTACCTCTTCAAAACTCCAACTTTTTTTTTTTTTTACCTCTTCAAAACTCAATTTTTTTTTTTTTTTTTTTTTACCTCTTCAAAACTCCAACATTGATTTTTTGTTCCTTTTTTTACCTCTTCAAAACTCAAATTTTTTTTTTTTTTTACCTCTTCAAAACTCCAACATTTTTTTTTTTTTTTACCTCTTCAAAACTCCAACATTGATTTTTTGTTCCTTTTTTTACCTCTTCAAAACTCTTTTTTTTTTTTTTTTTTTTACCTCTTCAAAACTCCAACATTGATTTTTTGTTCCTTTTTTTACCTCTTCAAAACTCAATTTTTTTTAATTTTTTTTTTACCTCTTCAAAACTCCATTTTTTTTTTTACCTCTTCAAAACTCAATTTTCTTTTTTTTTTTTACCTCTTCAAAACTCCACAATTTTTTTTATATATTTTTTTTACCTCTTCAAAACTCCAACTTTTTTTTTTTTTTTTTTACCTCTTCAAAACTCCAACATTGATTTTTTGTTCCTTTTTTTACCTCTTCAAAACTCCTAAATTTTTTATTTTTTTTTTACCTCTTCAAAACTCCACAATTTTTTTTATATATTTTTTTTACCTCTTCAAAACTCCAACTTTTTTTTTTTTTTTTTTTACCTCTTCAAAACTCCACAATTTTTTTTTTTTTTTTTTTTACCTCTTCAAAACTCCAAATTTTTTTTTTTTTTACCTCTTCAAAACTCCACAATTTTTTTTTTTTTTTTTTTACCTCTTCAAAACTACAACTTTTTTTTTTTTTTACCTCTTCAAAACTCCAACTTTTTTTTTTTTTTTTTTACCTCTTCAAAACTCCAACATTTTTTTTTTTTTTACCTCTTCAAAACTCCAACATTGATTTTTTGTTCCTTTTTTTACCTCTTCAAAACTCAATTTTTTTTAATTTTTTTTTTACCTCTTCAAAACTCCATTTTTTTTTTTACCTCTTCAAAACTCAATTTTCTTTTTTTTTTTTTATCTCTTCAAAACTCAAACATTATTTTTTTTTTTTACCTCTTCAAAACTCCAACATTGATTTTTTGTTCCTTTTTTTACCTCTTCAAAACTCCAAATTTTTTTTTTTTTTACCTTTTCAAAACTCTACAATTTTTTTTTAATTTTTTTTTTACCTCTTCAAAACTATACAATTTTTTTTTTTTTTTTTTTTTACCTCTTCAAAACTCCAACATTGATTTTTTGTTCCTTTTTTTACCTCTTCAAAACTCCAACTTTTTTTTTTTTTTTACCTATTCAAAACTCCAACATTTTTTTTTTTTTTTTACCTCTTCAAAACTCCAACATTGATTTTTTGTTCCTTTTTTTACCTCTTCAAAACTCAATTTTTTTTAATTTTTTTTTTACCTCTTCAAAACTCCATTTTTTTTTTTTTACCTCTTCAAAACTCTTTTTTTTTTTTTTTTTTTATCTCTTCAAAACTCCAACATTTTTTTTTTTTTTTACCTCTTCAAAACTCCAACATTGATTTTTTGTTCCTTTTTTTACCTCTTCAAAACTCCACAATTTTTTTTATATATTTTTTTTACCTCTTCAAAACTCCAACTTTTTTTTTTTTTTTTTTTACCTCTTCAAAACTCCACAATTTTTTTTTTTTTTTTTTTTTACCTCTTCAAAACTACAACTTTTTTTTTTTTTTACCTCTTCAAAACTCCACAATTTTTTTTTATTTTTTTTTTACCTCTTCAAAACTCCAAATTTTATTTTTTTTTACCTCTTCAAAACTCCACAATTTTTTTTTTTTTTTTTTACCTCTTCAAAACTACAACTTTTTTTTTTTTTTACCTCTTCAAAACTACAACTTTTTTTTTTTTTTACCTCTTCAAAACTCCAACTTTTTTTTTTTTTTTTTTACCTCTTCAAAACTCCAACATTTTTTTTTTTTTTACCTCTTCAAAACTCCAACATTGATTTTTTGTTCCTTTTTTTACCTCTTCAAAACTCAATTTTTTTTAATTTTTTTTTTACCTCTTCAAAACTCCATTTTTTTTTTTACCTCTTCAAAACTCAATTTTCTTTTTTTTTTTTTATCTCTTCAAAACTCAAACATTATTTTTTTTTTTTACCTCTTCAAAACTCCAACATTGATTTTTTGTTCCTTTTTTTACCTCTTCAAAACTCCAAATTTTTTTTTTTTTTACCTTTTCAAAACTCTACAATTTTTTTTTAATTTTTTTTTTACCTCTTCAAAACTATACAATTTTTTTTTTTTTTTTTTTTTACCTCTTCAAAACTCCAACATTGATTTTTTGTTCCTTTTTTTACCTCTTCAAAACTCCAACTTTTTTTTTTTTTTTACCTCTTCAAAACTCCAACTTTTTTTTTTTTTTTTACCTATTCAAAACTCCAACATTTTTTTTTTTTTTTACCTCTTCAAAACTCCAACATTGATTTTTTGTTCCTTTTTTTACCTCTTCAAAACTCAATTTTTTTTAATTTTTTTTTTACCTCTTCAAAACTCCATTTTTTTTTTTTTACCTCTTCAAAACTCTTTTTTTTTTTTTTTTTTTATCTCTTCAAAACTCCAACATTTTTTTTTTTTTTTACCTCTTCAAAACTCCAACATTGATTTTTTGTTCCTTTTTTTACCTCTTCAAAACTCCACAATTTTTTTTATATTTTTTTTTTACCTCTTCAAAACTCCAACTTTTTTTTTTTTTTTTTTTACCTCTTCAAAACACCACAATTTTTTTTTTTTTTTTTTTTTACCTCTTCAAAACTACAACTTTTTTTTTTTTTTACCTCTTCAAAACTCCACAATTTTTTTTTATTTTTTTTTTACCTCTTCAAAACTCCAAATTTTATTTTTTTTTACCTCTTCAAAACTCCACAATTTTTTTTTTTTTTTTTTACCTCTTCAAAACTACAACTTTTTTTTTTTTTTACCTCTTCAAAACTCTACAATTTTTTTTTTTTTTTTTTTTTTACCTCTTCAAAACTCCAACTTTTTTTTTTTTTTTACCTCTTCAAAACTCAATTTTTTTTTTTTTTTTTTTTTACCTCTTCAAAACTCCAACATTGATTTTTTGTTCCTTTTTTTACCTCTTCAAAACTCAATTTTCTTTTTTTTTTTTTATCTCTTCAAAACTCAAACATTTTTTTTTTTTTTTACCTCTTCAAAACTCCAACATTGATTTTTTGTTCCTTTTTTTACCTCTTCAAAACTACAATTTTTTTTTTTTTTTACCTTTTCAAAACTCTACAATTTTTTTTTAATTTTTTTTTTACCTCTTCAAAACTATACAATTTTTTTTTTTTTTTTTTTTTACCTCTTCAAAACTCCAACATTGATTTTTTGTTCCTTTTTTTACCTCTTCAAAACTCCAACTTTTTTTTTTTTTTTACCTCTTCAAAACTCCAACTTTTTTTTTTTTTTTACCTATTCAAAACTCCAACATTTTTTTTTTTTTTACCTCTTCAAAACTCCAACATTGATTTTTTGTTCCTTTTTTTACCTCTTCAAAACTCAATTTTTTTTAATTTTTTTTTTACCTCTTCAAAACTCCATTTTTTTTTTTTACCTCTTCAAAACTCTTTTTTTTTTTTTTTTTTTTATCTCTTCAAAACTCCAACATTTTTTTTTTTTTTTACCTCTTCAAAACTCCAACATTGATTTTTTGTTCCTTTTTTTACCTCTTCAAAACTCAATTTTTTTTAATTTTTTTTTTACCTCTTCAAAACTCCATTTTTTTTTTTACCTCTTCAAAACTCAATTTTCTTTTTTTTTTTTTATCTCTTCAAAACTCCAACATTGATTTTTTGTTCCTTTTTTTACCTCTTCAAAACTCCAACTTTTTTTTTTTTTTTACCTCTTCAAAACTCCAACTTTTTTTTTTTTTTTACCTCTTCAAAACTCCAACATTGATTTTTTGTTCCTTTTTTTACCTCTTCAAAACTCCAACTTTTTTTTTTTTTTTACCTCTTCAAAACTATACAATTTTTCTTTTTTTTTTTTTTTTACCTCTTCAAAACTCCAACATTGACTTTTTGTTCCTTTTTTTACCTCTTCAAAACTCCAACTTTTTTTTTTTTTTTACCTCTTCAAAACTCTACAATTTTTTTTTTTTTTTTTTTTTACCTCTTCAAAACTCCAACATTTTTTTTTTTTTTACCTCTTCAAAACTCCAACATTGATTTTTTGTTCCTTTTTTTACCTCTTCAAAACTCCAACATTTTTTTTTTTTTTTACCTCTTCAAAACTCCAACATTGATTTTTTGTTCCTTTTTTTACCTCTTCAAAACTCTTTTTTTTTTTTTTTTTTTTTTTACCTCTTCAAAACTCCAACATTGATTTTTTGTTCCTTTTTTTACCTCTTCAAAACTCTTTTTTTTTTTTTTTTTTTTTTTACCTCTTCAAAACTCCAACATTTTTTTTCTTTTTTACCTCTTCAAAACTCTACAATTTTTTTTTTTTTTTTTTTTTTACCTCTTCAAAACTCCAACATTGATTTTTTGTTCCTTTTTTTACATCTTCAAAACTCCAACTTTTTTTTTTTTTTTACCTCTTCAAAACTCCAACTTTTTTTTTTACCTCTTCAAAACTCTACAATTTTTTTTTAATTTTTTTTTTACCTCTTCAAAACTCCAACATTGATTTTTTGTTCCTTTTTTTACCTCTTCAAAACTCAAATTTTTTTTTTTTTTTACCTCTTCAAAACTCCAACATTTTTTTTTTTTTTTACCTCTTCAAAACTCCAACATTGATTTTTTGTTCCTTTTTTTACCTCTTCAAAACTCCAACTTTTTTTTTTTTTTACCTCTTCAAAACTCAATTTTTTTTTATTTTTTTTTTTACCTCTTCAAAACTCCAACATTGATTTTTTGTTCCTTTTTTTACCTCTTCAAAACTCAAATTTTTTTTTTTTTTTACCTCTTCAAAACTCCAACATTTTTTTTTTTTTTTACCTCTTCAAAACTCTACAATTTTTTTTTTTTTTTTTTTTTACCTCTTCAAAACTCCAACATTTTTTTTTTTTTTACCTCTTCAAAACTCCAACATTGATTTTTTGTTCCTTTTTTTACCTCTTCAAAACTCCAACTTTTTTTTTTTTTTTACCTCTTCAAAACTCTACAATTTTTTTTTTTTTTTTTTTTACCTCTTCAAAACTCCAACATTTTTTTTTTTTTTTACCTCTTCAAAACTCCAACATTGATTTTTTGTTCCTTTTTTTACCTCTTCAAAACTCTTTTTTTTTTTTTTTTTTTTTTTACCTCTTCAAAACTCCAACATTGATTTTTTGTTCCTTTTTTTACCTCTTCAAAACTCTTTTTTTTTTTTTTTTTTTTTTACCTCTTCAAAACTCCAACATTTTTTTTCTTTTTTACCTCTTCAAAACTCTACAATTTTTTTTTTTTTTTTTTTTTTACCTCTTCAAAACTCCAACATTGATTTTTTGTTCCTTTTTTTACATCTTCAAAACTCCAACTTTTTTTTTTTTTTTACCTCTTCAAAACTCCAACTTTTTTTTTTACCTCTTCAAAACTCTACAATTTTTTTTTAATTTTTTTTTTACCTCTTCAAAACTCCAACATTGATTTTTTGTTCCTTTTTTTACCTCTTCAAAACTCAAATTTTTTTTTTTTTTTACCTCTTCAAAACTCCAACATTTTTTTTTTTTTTTACCTCTTCAAAACTCCAACATTGATTTTTTGTTCCTTTTTTTACCTCTTCAAAACTACAACTTTTTTTTTTTTTTACCTCTTCAAAACTCCAACTTTTTTTTTTTTTTTTTACCTCTTCAAAACTCCAACATTTTTTTTTTTTTTACCTCTTCAAAACTCCAACATTGATTTTTTGTTCCTTTTTTTACCTCTTCAAAACTCAATTTTTTTTAATTTTTTTTTTACCTCTTCAAAACTCCATTTTTTTTTTTACTTCTTCAAAACTCAATTTTCTTTTTTTTTTTTTATCTCTTCAAAACTCAAACATTATTTTTTTTTTTTACCTCTTCAAAACTCCAACATTGATTTTTTGTTCCTTTTTTTACCTCTTCAAAACTCCAAATTTTTTTTTTTTTTACCTTTTCAAAACTCTACAATTTTTTTTTAATTTTTTTTTTACCTCTTCAAAACTATACAATTTTTTTTTTTTTTTTTTTTTACCTCTTCAAAACTCCAACATTGATTTTTTGTTCCTTTTTTTACCTCTTCAAAACTCCAACTTTTTTTTTTTTTTTACCTCTTCAAAACTCCAACTTTTTTTTTTTTTTTACCTATTCAAAACTCCAACATTTTTTTTTTTTTTTACCTCTTCAAAACTCCAACATTGATTTTTTGTTCCTTTTTTTACCTCTTCAAAACTCAATTTTTTTTAATTTTTTTTTTACCTCTTCAAAACTCCATTTTTTTTTTTTTACCTCTTCAAAACTCTTTTTTTTTTTTTTTTTTTATCTCTTCAAAACTCCAACATTTTTTTTTTTTTTTACCTCTTCAAAACTCCAACATTGATTTTTTGTTCCTTTTTTTACCTCTTCAAAACTCCACAATTTTTTTAATATTTTTTTTTTACCTCTTCAAAACTCCAACTTTTTTTTTTTTTTTTTTTACCTCTTCAAAACTCCACAATTTTTTTTTTTTTTTTTTTTTACCTCTTCAAAACTCCACAATTTTTTTTTTTTTTTTTTTTTACCTCTTCAAAACTACAACTTTTTTTTTTTTTTACCTCTTCAAAACTCCACAATTTTTTTTTATTTTTTTTTTACCTCTTCAAAACTCCAAATTTTATTTTTTTTACCTCTTCAAAACTCCACAATTTTTTTTTTTTTTTTTACCTCTTCAAAACTACAACTTTTTTTTTTTTTTACCTCTTCAAAACTCTACAATTTTTTTTTTTTTTTTTTTTACCTCTTCAAAACTCCAACTTTTTTTTTTTTTTTACCTCTTCAAAACTCAATTTTTTTTTTTTTTTTTTTTTACCTCTTCAAAACTCCAACATTGATTCTTTGTTCCTTTTTTTACCTCTTCAAAACTCAATTTTTTTTTTTTTTTTTTTTACCTCTTCAAAACTCCAACATTGATTTTTTGTTCCTTTTTTTACCTCTTCAAAACTCAATTTTTTTTAATTTTTTTTTTACCTCTTCAAAACTCCATTTTTTTTTTTACCTCTTCAAAACTCAATTTTCTTTTTTTTTTTTTATCTCTTCAAAACTCAAACATTTTTTTTTTTTTTACCTCTTCAAAACTCCAACATTGATTTTTTGTTCCTTTTTTTACCTCTTCAAAACTCCAAATTTTTTTTTTTTTTACCTTTTCAAAACTCTACAATTTTTTTTTAATTTTTTTTTTACCTCTTCAAAACTATACAATTTTTTTTTTTTTTTTTTTTTACCTCTTCAAAACTCCAACATTGATTTTTTGTTCCTTTTTTTACCTCTTCAAAACTCCAACTTTTTTTTTTTTTTTACCTCTTCAAAACTCCAACTTTTTTTTTTTTTTTACCTATTCAAAACTCCAACATTTTTTTTTTTTTTTACCTCTTCAAAACTCCAACATTGATTTTTTGTTCCTTTTTTTACCTCTTCAAAACTCAATTTTTTTTTATTTTTTTTTTACCTCTTCAAAACTCCATTTTTTTTTTTTACCTCTTCAAAACTCTTTTTTTTTTTTTTTTTTTTATCTCTTCAAAACTCCAACATTTTTTTTTTTTTTTACCTCTTCAAAACTCCAACATTGATTTTTTGTTCCTTTTTTTACCTCTTCAAAACTCAATTTTTTTAATTTTTTTTTTACCTCTTCAAAACTCCATTTTTTTTTTTACCTCTTCAAAACTCAATTTTCTTTTTTTTTTTTTATCTCTTCAAAACTCCAACATTGATTTTTTGTTCCTTTTTTTACCTCTTCAAAACTCCAACTTTTTTTTTTTTTTTACCTCTTCAAAACTCCAACTTTTTTTTTTTTTTTACCTCTTCAAAACTCCAACATTGATTTTTTGTTCCTTTTTTTACCTCTTCAAAACTCCAACTTTTTTTTTTTTTTTACCTCTTCAAAACTATACAATTTTTTTTTTTTTTTTTTTTTTACCTCTTCAAAACTCCAACATTGACTTTTTGTTCCTTTTTTTACCTCTTCAAAACTCCAACTTTTTTTTTTTTTTTACCTCTTCAAAACTCTACAATTTTTTTTTTTTTTTTTTTTTACCTCTTCAAAACTCCAACATTTTTTTTTTTTTTACCTCTTCAAAACTCCAACATTGATTTTTTGTTCCTTTTTTTACCTCTTCAAAACTCCAACATTTTTTTTTTTTTTTACCTCTTCAAAACTCCAACATTGATTTTTTGTTCCTTTTTTTACCTCTTCAAAACTCTTTTTTTTTTTTTTTTTTTTTTTACCTCTTCAAAACTCCAACATTGATTTTTTGTTCCTTTTTTTACCTCTTCAAAACTCTTTTTTTTTTTTTTTTTTTTTTTACCTCTTCAAAACTCCAACATTTTTTTTCTTTTTTACCTCTTCAAAACTCTACAATTTTTTTTTTTTTTTTTTTTTTACCTCTTCAAAACTCCAACATTGATTTTTTGTTCCTTTTTTTACATCTTCAAAACTCCAACTTTTTTTTTTTTTTTACCTCTTCAAAACTCCAACTTTTTTTTTTACCTCTTCAAAACTCTACAATTTTTTTTAAATTTTTTTTTTACCTCTTCAAAACTCCAACATTGATTTTTTGTTCCTTTTTTTACCTCTTCAAAACTCAAATTTTTTTTTTTTTTTACCTCTTCAAAACTCCAACATTTTTTTTTTTTTTTACCTCTTCAAAACTCCAACATTGATTTTTTGTTCCTTTTTTTACCTCTTCAAAACTCCAACTTTTTTTTTTTTTTACCTCTTCAAAACTCAATTTTTTTTTTTTTTTTTTTTACCTCTTCAAAACTCCAACATTGATTTTTTGTTCCTTTTTTTACCTCTTCAAAACTCAAATTTTTTTTTTTTTTTACCTCTTCAAAACTCCAACATTTTTTTTTTTTTACCTCTTCAAAACTCTACAATTTTTTTTTTTTTTTTTTTTTACCTCTTCAAAACTCCAACATTTTTTTTTTTTTTACCTCTTCAAAACTCCAACATTGATTTTTTGTTCCTTTTTTTACCTCTTCAAAACTCCAACTTTTTTTTTTTTTTTACCTCTTCAAAACTCTACAATTTTTTTTTTTTTTTTTTTTACCTCTTCAAAACTCCAACATTTTTTTTTTTTTTTACCTCTTCAAAACTCCAACATTGATTTTTTGTTCCTTTTTTTACCTCTTCAAAACTTTTTTTTTTTTTTTTTTTTTTTACCTCTTCAAAACTCCAACATTGATTTTTTGTTCCTTTTTTTACCTCTTCAAAACTCTTTTTTTTTTTTTTTTTTTTTTTACCTCTTCAAAACTCCAACATTTTTTTTCTTTTTTACCTCTTCAAAACTCTACAATTTTTTTTTTTTTTTTTTTTTTACCTCTTCAAAACTCCAACATTGATTTTTTGTTCCTTTTTTTACATCTTCAAAACTCCAACTTTTTTTTTTTTTTTACCTCTTCAAAACTCCAACTTTTTTTTTTACCTCTTCAAAACTCTACAATTTTTTTTTAATTTTTTTTTTACCTCTTCAAAACTCCAACATTGATTTTTTGTTCCTTTTTTTACCTCTTCAAAACTCAAATTTTTTTTTTTTTTTTACCTCTTCAAAACTCCAACATTTTTTTTTTTTTTTACCTCTTCAAAACTCCAACATTGATTTTTTGTTCCTTTTTTTACCTCTTCAAAACTCAATTTTTTTTTTTTTTTTTTTTTACCTCTTCAAAACTCCAACATTGATTTTTTGTTCCTTTTTTTACCTCTTCAAAACTCAAATTTTTTTTTTTTTTACCTCTTCAAAACTCCAACATTTTTTTTTTTTTTTACCTCTTCAAAACTCCAACATTGATTTTTTGTTCCTTTTTTTACCTCTTCAAAACTCTTTTTTTTTTTTTTTTTTTTTACCTCTTCAAAACTCCAACATTGATTTTTTGTTCCTTTTTTTACCTCTTCAAAACTCAATTTTTTTTAATTTTTTTTTTACCTCTTCAAAACTCCATTTTTTTTTTTACCTCTTCAAAACTCAATTTTCTTTTTTTTTTTTACCTCTTCAAAACTCCACAATTTTTTTTATATATTTTTTTTACCTCTTCAAAACTCCAACTTTTTTTTTTTTTTTTTTTACCTCTTCAAAACTCCAACATTGATTTTTTGTTCCTTTTTTTACCTCTTCAAAACTCCTAAATTTTTTATTTTTTTTTTACCTCTTCAAAACTCCACAATTTTTTTTATATATTTTTTTTACCTCTTCAAAACTCCAACTTTTTTTTTTTTTTTTTTACCTCTTCAAAACTCCACAATTTTTTTTTTTTTTTTTTACCTCTTCAAAACTCCAAATTTTATTTTTTTTTACCTCTTCAAAACTCCACAATTTTTTTTTTTTTTTTTTTTACCTCTTCAAAACTACAACTTTTTTTTTTTTTTACCTCTTCAAAACTCCAACTTTTTTTTTTTTTTTTTTACCTCTTCAAAACTCCAACATTTTTTTTTTTTTTACCTCTTCAAAACTCCAACATTGATTTTTTGTTCCTTTTTTTACCTCTTCAAAACTCAATTTTTTTTAATTTTTTTTTTACCTCTTCAAAACTCCATTTTTTTTTTTACCTCTTCAAAACTCAATTTTCTTTTTTTTTTTTTATCTCTTCAAAACTCAAACATTTTTTTTTTTTTTACCTCTTCAAAACTCCAACATTGATTTTTTGTTCCTTTTTTTACCT